>NC_082412.1:652750-979125 GCF_004011695.2 Ascochyta rabiei
GCCTTCTGCACTAGATACCTAAGCATAGAACAGAGGTGCTAAACACTTAGGGGGTGTAATAAAAGATAAGGTACGCACTATAAGATTAGACGCAAACCTACTATAGGAAATATAGCTAGAGATTATAAGGGCAGTAGTATACCTACACAACTAAACACTAAGGTTATTAAATAACTAGAAAATATCCTATGATATGTTCTTTACCTATACAGCTTAACTAGCTAGCCTAAATATATAAAGTAAGAAACTAAACTAGGTATACCTAAAAGTATATAGATGTAAAGCCTTTACTCTTATAAGTAACACCCTTTAAGGAAAGTTACAACTCTAGTAACTACACCTCAGAGCATAGGTAGGATACCTAGTAGGATACTAATCTTTAAACATATATTAGATATAGATTCTAACCTTAGCAAAAGTTATTATTATAAGAGATGTAATCTTTAATAAGGATACTGTCTTTAGTAGCTAGACTTAGGACCTAATAGATAATCTTATGCACAGCACTCTTAAAGAGATAGTAATATAGACAAGAAGCGTAGAGCTTTTACCTCTACCCTAAAATAAGGTTAAAATCTTGTTATTCTATAAGGACAACACTATTACACACATAAATACTATAGAAGATTAACTAGGTTATAATAATAGACAGAAAGCTAGATATATATATCTAACCCCTCCTCTAACTCTGCTACTAGTTACGTTATTATTAAACACGCTGTAGTTATTCTAGTTAGCAAGAGGTAACAGCTAATTAGGAGTTAGCAGGTAGCACTATTTAACTGCTAATTAGTTGGAATTAACGCTAGCGTAATCTTAAGGAACTTTATAAACTATCCTGTAGAAGGCTGCATTTATAGCTAGTATATAAGGCAGATGCATAGGCATATACTAGGACAATAATATTAATAAGGCTATGTTAAAATAAATGCTAATAAAAGGGCTTAAGCCTTATTAAAGCTAACTTCTACCAGAGCTAACAGCACAATTAAACCTAGAGGACTACCTAATTTACTAATAGTTTAAAGAAGCTAAGTAAGAACACCTTAGCAGCTATTAGACTATAAAGTTATAGTCTAAAGCACCCCTAATAAAGACTAACGTAGTAGGATATTAGGTACTTAACTGTATATAGGTATACACATATAAGCTTAATAAGAACTACTACCTACTTAAATATAAGGCGCAACTAGTAGTCTAAGGTAACTAGCAACAAAACATTACTTCTAAAGATACCTATGCAGCGACACTAGCAAGCAGGTCCTTTAGAATGCTTATAGCAATCTTAGTAGCATATAACCAAGAACCTAATCAATTTAATATTATAAACGCCTTTATTTATGTATTAATTAACAGAGAGGTCTATATAAGGATGCTACGTAGGTATTAGAAACTAGGCACAGTTCTATAGCTACACAAGGCACTATATAGACTAAGAATTTCTCTATTCCTCTAGTAGAAGGAATTTACATCTACTCTAACAAGCTATAGATTTGCAGCTGTTCCCTATAAACCCTACTGCTTACTTAAGAATAGAGTTACCATCTTCTTCTATATAGACGATATTATTATAGCTTATTACCTAACAAGAAGACATAAGGCAGATAAGGCCCTTAGCTATATTACTAACAAATACTCTGTTATAGGAGGAAACAATCTACAATAGTTCCTAGGGGTAGAGATAACCTAAGATTAAGACAACCTAAGGATTCTCCTCTTTAGGCGTTATACATTAACAAAATTGTCTCCTTAGCAGATAAGATAGATATACAACAGAACACACCTATATTAAGTATTAAGCTTTTACTAAAAAAAGGGGAAGCTGTAGTATTAGAAATTAACAAATACTAGAGAAAGATTAGATCTCTCCTCTTTGCTGCGGTTACTACTAGGCCTAATATTGCCTTTGCCACATCTAGGCTGGCATAATTTCTAACTAACCCTAAACAGCAGCACTATAATGTAGTATATTAAGTACTATTATACCTATAAGGGACACAAGACCTGTCCCTTACCTTTAGAGGCATTAAGCACCTAGTAGTTGCTAGTAATACATTATTTACTAATAATACTCTTAATAGGAAGAGCTTCTAAGAATATACTATTAAACTATAAAGAGGACTTATTACCTAGAGAGCTAATAAATAAGACATAGTTACTACATTAATAACTAAAGCAGAGCTACTTGCCCTAGCACAGGTAGCCAAGGAAGCTATCATTATCTTATAACTATTGTTAGAACTTAGTATACACCTCTTATAATTAACAATTACTATTTAATATAATAATACCTAGACTATCTAATTAATTAATAAGGAAGTCTTAAACCTCTAAACTAAACTACAACATGTAGACATTTATAACTACTAGCTGTAATAAGAGGTAAACAAAGTTACTATAACAGTAACCTATGTCCTATCTACTAAGATGTTAGCTAACAGACTTACAAAGGCTCTTCCTGTAAGCAAGTAGTTAACCTTTCTAAGGCAGCTAGGACTAAAGAAACATACTAAACAAAGAAGGCTGGCTAATACCTAGATAGAATTACTTAACTTAAAGCTCGCTAACCTAGAGGTATAATAAGAGCTATTTATGTCCAGCTTTAAAAGGGCCTTAAAGCTAAGGGGGTGTGTTAGATAACTAACCTTGCTAAGCCAAGTTAGGGGTTTAGGGTTAACCTTAGTTAACTTAGGGGCTAGCGGCACACACACATAAAATAAGCCATTAAGACAGATAATTATTAATTAATTACCTTTTATAATTATCTTTGTATATAAAGTATATTTTCTAACACTTGTATAGCTGTAGGACTATGCCTAGTTTCTAATACCTATATAGCATCCTTATATAGACCTCTCTATAAATTAATACATAAATAAAGGCGTTTATAACATTAAACTACTTAAGTTCTAGGTTATATACTGCTGAAATTGCTATAAGCATTCTAAAGGACCTGCTAGCTAGTGTTGCTGCGTAGGTATCTTTAGAAGTAATATTTTATTACTAGTTACCTTAGACTACTAGTTGCGCCTTATATTTAAGTAGGTAGTAGTTCTTATTAAGCTTATATGTGTATACCTATATACAGTTAAGTACCTAATATCCTACTACGTTAGTCTTTATTAGGGGTGCTTTAGACTATAACTTTATAGTCTAATAGCTGCTAAGGTGTTCTTACTTAGCTTCTTTAAACTATTAGTAAATTAGGTAGTCCTCTAGGTTTAATTGTGCTGTTAGCTCTGGTAGAAGTTAGCTTTAATAAGGCTTAAGCCCTTTTATTAGCATTTATTTTAACATAGCCTTATTAATATTATTGTCCTAGTATATGCCTATGCATCTGCCTTATATACTAGCTATAAATGCAGCCTTCTACAGGATAGTTTATAAAGTTCCTTAAGATTACGCTAGCGTTAATTCCAACTAATTAGCAGTTAAATAGTGCTACCTGCTAACTCCTAATTAGCTGTTACCTCTTGCTAACTAGAATAACTACAGCGTGTTTATTAATAACGTAACTAGTAGTAGAGTTAGAGGAGGGGTTAGATATATATATCTAGCTTTTTGTCTATTATTATAACCTAGTTAATCTTCTATAGTATTTAAGTGTGTAATAGTGTTGTCCTTATAGAATAGCAAGATTTTAGCCTTATTTTAGGGTAGAGGTAAAAGCTCTACGCTTCTTGTCTATATTACTATCTCTTTAAGAGTGCTGTGCATAAGATTATCTATTAGGTCCTAAGTCTAGCTACTAAAGACAGTATCCTTATTAAAGATTACATCTCTTATAATAATAACTTTTGCTAAGGTTAGAATCTATATCTAATATATGTTTAAAGATTAGTATCCTACTATGTATCCTACCTATGCTCTTAGGTCTAGTTACTAGAGTTGTAACTTTCCTTAAAGGGTGTTACTTATAAGAGTAAAGGCTTTACATCTATATACTTTTAGGTATACCTAATTTAGTTTCTTACTTTATATATTTAGGCTAGCTAGTTTAGCTATATAGGTAAAGAACATATTATAGGGTGTTTTTTAGTTATTTAATAACTTTAGTGTTTAGTTGTATAGGTATACTGCTGCCCTTATAATCTCTAGCTATATTTCCTATAGTAGGTTTACATCTAATCTTATAGTGTGTGCCTTATCTTTTATTACACCCCCTAAGTATTTAGTACCTCTGTTCTGTGCTTATGTGTCTAGTGCAGAAGGCTTAAGCCTAATTAATTATGCAGCACAGTATCTTAATACTTCTAGTTTTATTGTAGTAATTTTACTATAACACTTAATTACCTTAACCTAGATCTTATATTATTTTAACAGGAATTGTGTAAGAGTGTCTAGGAAATAGATAATTATCTTTCTTAGTTAATTTCTTTAAAATAGAAGTCCTAGAGGAAGCTAGATTGCCTGTTAATAGTAAGTAGTTAGCTCTTTTCCTTGGTAAAGCTTCCCTCTTTATATAAGTAGAAGTTAATTACTATATATTCTCCTAGTCCTTCATTACTTATTTATAGTATTTAACTAATTTACCTCTTAGTCTTAGCTTGTCTGTAAGCATTACATTAGACTGTAGTAATACCCCTAACTCTTACCCTCTAAGATTATTAGATAAGGTGTTTAATAGTAGCAGCTCTAGGGTACCCTATTTGCTTGTGCTATAGCAGAGCAGTAGCAGTCTTAGGTATTTAGCTTTGTGTTAATTATATTACAAATGCTTTCTATAGCTATTCCCTAAGTACCTATTATCTATATTGTTTATCTAAGGATATAATAGCTGTGTTATCTACTTATCTAAGCTAATTTAGATCTCTTTTTATGTCCTACTAGATGCCCTATTAACATAGCTGTTAGAAAGAGACAAGGTTGTAAAGTATGTCTAGGCACTATGCTATATAATGTAGTTTAAGAGTAGTTAGTTAGTTTATGTTTAATAGATAGAGTTAGACAGTGCTATATCCCTATATCTATACCTAGGAGTTTCCTACCTATAGGTAGTTATTTAATATAGGTAGAGTAAGGTCTTATATCTAGTCCTTATTATTTATAATATAGATAGTTAATTCTAAGTTAAGAATAAAGGAGTTTCTAAGAGGGGAGCTTAGTAGCTCTATATTATATAATTCTTTAACTAGACCTATATTAATTATTAATATCTTCTGTCCCTATAGTTATCCTAGAGGTGCCTCTATTATTTATGATGTCTTACTAGCTAGTGTTTTAGTACAAGCTTGTTTTATATATCTAACCTAATCTTAAAGGTTAGTTTTTTATTCTATCCTAAATTGTACTATTTTAGTAATTCTATGATATAAATTAAAATATTCTAGTGCTTTATTTTTGTAGATGTAGTAGTAATCTTCTTGTCTATAGCGTTGTCTACAAGCAGGGCATTTTACTCCTCCTGCTGCTGCGGTATCCCCTCTTAGGAACTGCTTAGATGTAGTTATTTAACTAAAGCTCTATTTTTAACAAGGTCTTCCCTAACTCCCCTGTATAGTAAGAGTAGATAATACGTCTTTAATAATATAAAAGGCGTCCCTATTAGTGTCTAGGGTAGATTTACTACTAGTAGTAAGAGTTAAGTTGTTCCCTATAGCAAAGGCGCCTCTTTACTATCTCCCCTTAGGGTAGTACTTACTTATATAATCTTAGAAGCGTTTTATTATTTCTTTATAAGTTATGTTTTGTTCTTATCTGCTATAGTTCTAGAATATTATTACCTAGGTTAGCACTATCTTTATTACTAAATCTAAGAAGTCCTAGATAGTGTCTTATATATTATATATTTTAGTAATACCCTCTATTTTAGCGTTAGTTGTAGCATAATTATACTTAAGGAGCTAGGTATCCTAGCTCCTAGGTTGTCTTATTAGTTTAAGGGCTACTAGGTATTAGTAGCGTGCGCGTAATTGTTCTTCTTTAGCATTAATGCTACCTATATATTTAAGGCTAATAAGCTATATTTAAATTAATTTACCTAGTTAGTAGTAGTTCTTTATAAGGTAAGGTGATACTAAGCTTTAGATAAACATTACTACCTTGTCTAGGTTAGCTTGTTCCTTGTGGTAGTCTCTATCTGCTATCTTGTAGGATTTAGGGCAGCTCTTCTAATAGTTATTATCTTCCTTCTATACCTTTAGGCTGTTAGCTAATAGTTTAGATAGGAGTTTAGGAAGCTAAGGGTTTCCTTGTTTATTATTGCTAAGGGCTAGCCTCCTCTTATAGTTAGGTAAGTGTCTAGGGCGTTAGGTACTTATAGCTTAATCCTTAGAGGGATAGTCTAATTTAGGTCTATCTTCTCCTATACGTCTAGAGAGGCACAGTAGGTCTATAGTTAATGTAACTAAGGTATGTAGGTTATGTAATCTATAAGAATTATTATTAAATTGCGCATAGTTAATAGCAACATATTAAAAGGGTATTTTATTAGTGTTAGTAAGACTCTTAATTATTAGATAATATGCTTAATGTGCAAAGATAATAATAAAAGTAATTAATTTATAATTATCTGTCTTAATAGCTCATTTTATGTGTGTGTGCCGCTAGCCCCTAAGTTAACTAAGGTTAACCCTAAACCCCTTACTTGGCTTAGTAAGGTTAGTTATCTAATAATTACACACTTAATAGGATTATAATTACTAATTAGTACCTACTTCCTCTTATTAAGGAAACGTTGCGTACACTAGAGGGTGTCTGCTTGTTCTCTAAGGTTAATATTTATATAGCGTTTTACTAGATTTATATTATAGAAGGAGATAAGCACCTTATTACGTTCTGCACTTATTTTAGGCTCTTTAAGTAGCTAGTCTGCCTATTTAGCCTAGCTAGAACACTAGCGTCCTTCTAGCGTTACATTAACAGCGTGCTTTAGGAGAAATTAGGTAACTATGCTACTATGTACCTAGATAATGTCCTTATTTATAGTAGTAGGTCTAGAACAGACTACTTAGGAAAGGTTAGTAGAGTTCTTACGCTCCTAAGCGATATAGGGCTGTATTTAGATCCTAAGAAGTGCATATTTATAATAAAAGAGGTACACTACCTAGGATATATTATAGAAGCTAGAAAGGACATCTACCTAAATCCTAAGACAGTTAAGACTATCTATAATTAGGAAGCCCTACAGTCTTTACACAGGGTCTGCAGTTTCCTAGGGTTTACTAACTTCTACAAGGACTTTATCCTAGCCTTCTCTAACATTACTGCCCTACTTAATTAACTTATAGGGAAGGATATCCTATTCTAGTAGGGGCAGGAGGAGGACGCAGCATTCTACTAGCTAAAGAACATATTTATAATAGAACTAGTCCTAGCCTAGTAGGACTCTAAGTAAGAGACACTACTAGAGGTAGACTACTCTAGTAAGGCGTTAGGTAGCTGCCTTTCTTAATAGTATAGGAAGGTGCTTTACCCTATAGTGTACTACTCTACTATACTTATAGTAAAATAATAGAACTATATAATCTATAATAAGGAGTTAAATGCTGTTATAAAGTGCCTAGAGGTCTAGGCAGCTTAACTAGGGTCTGTTACTAGGCTGTTTACTATCCTAACTAACTATAAGAACTCTAGTACTTTACTACAGCGCGCAGGCTAAGTAGAAGGCAGTAGTACTAGGCAGAGGAGCTGTTAAAGTTCTGTTTCTACCTTTACTTCTGCCTAGGGCGCCTTACAGCCTAACTAGATGTGCTAAGCTACTATAAACAGGACTATAATAGGATGTTAGGGGGGGTATATAGGATAATAACCCTAGTTTTAGTATTAGCAGTTAGTACACTAGGCCCTAGTACGCCTCTACTTTTTATTAACGCGTATATATAATTGCTATAGAATAAAGATGTTTACTAGGACATAGGGTATATAGTATGCCTGTCTACTGTCTATAATAGGGCCTACTAGTTCCCCCCTAAGGCTAAGACAACTTAGTAAATTGTAGATTGTACACTTAGTACTTACAGCACGCTAATATAGCATAGGGTTATATAGGTTCTACGCTAAGAGCTATTTTTAATTATAATAATCTAAAGGGTATATAAATCTAACCTAACAGGCTATTTAGGTGCTAACGCCATGTTCTATATTATTAGATGTAACTTCTACTAGAAGGAGGTGTTATAGGACGTTTAGCGCTATATCTATAACTACTACTATTTTAGCACGTATGTGTTACAGCGCTAACAGTAGGGCATACTCTAGCTATTGCCTATTATTAACTACTTTTAGTCCTAGATCTTAATAGACTTTATAGTTAACCTCTCTTAGGCTAATAAGAATACACTATACTATCTTTTAGTTATTATAGATTGTTTCGCTAAGTATATGTAGCTAGAAGTAATAACTTCTATAACTACAGAGTATTGCGCTAAGGTCTTCTGTAATACGTAGTAGTAATTTTAGGGCTTTCCTAGCGCTATAATTACAGACTGCAGCTTAGACTAGCTAGGACATCTTAAGATAACGCTGTGTAGCCTTATAGGGGTAGACTAGCTACTCTCTACAGCCTATTACTTCTTAACAGATAGAGGGATAGAGCACGCTAACTAAAAGGTATAGGCAGTCCTATAGGTTATAGTTAACTTTAAACAAGATAACTAGCCTAACTACCTTCTAGCCTACTAACTAGCTCTTAATAATTGCAACTCTTTAGTTACTAGGGTTAGTCCTAACCTACTCCTCTACAGCTATAATATAGACCTCCTACAGACAATAGTGCTACTAACTATTAGCTAGAACACACTATAGGGATAAGCAGTCTATTTCCTAGACTACCTTTAGTAAGGTATAGAACTTACCTAGGTATCTATAGCATAGGTATAACAACGCACCTAGGACATAATAGACTATAGCTGTAGGCCTGCAGAGTAGTATTATATAGGAGATAGGGTGTAGTTTTCCCTCTACAATATAAAAGCAATCTGGCTAAGTTAGAAACCTAACTGGTTACAAGCCTATTACATAGTAGTTATAGTCCCTACCCCTTTAATAGTTACTCTAAATCTGCTAGGTAACCTTTATAAGATAGTGTATATAGACCTGCTAGAACGTACAGCCTCTAACCTACTACCTACACAGCGCCTATAGGAAAGCTAACTAGGCCTACTAGTTGTCTTAAAGGAAGACAATCTAACCCTAGCTAAATAGGAGGTAGAGGAAATTCTAAAAGAGAAGAGGGCTTATAGGTAGAACAAGTTATAGGTTCTAGTTAAATAGAAGGGGTATATAAAGCTAATATAGGAACTACTAGAGGCGTTATAAGATATAAAGGTATAGAAGGTCTTTACAGCAACATATATAGCACATTAAGAGAAGATATAGAAATAAAGAAACTTTTATTATTTATAATAACTCTTATAAAGTTCTATAAGAAGATGCTGTATAGGGCACGCAGCCTAGCGTAGAAGAGCTTAGGGACCTTACAGCAGTAGCATAACGCTACCCAATGCTCTATACTACTAGATAACTAGCAGTAAGCCTTAAGACTTAAAAAAGATAGAGTTATTAACAGATAGGGAATAACAGGTAGTAGTAGCTATGTTCTAGGCCTAGTTCTACGCAATGTAGTAGTAGTAGTTAACCTTATAGTTATTGTTGTTATCTACCTTATCTAATTAATAGTGCTGCTATATATTAGCTATAATATTGTCTTAAAGTTATAGTAGGGTGTGCGCGGCTTTATAAGAGGTAGTAAGTAGTAATAGTAGGTAAACATACGTAGCTCTATAGGAGAAGGGGAATAGTAATAGTATAGGGGTATAGGTAACTCTATAAGAAAGGGAGAGTAGTAATAGCACAGGGGTGTAGGCAACTTAACAGGAGAGGGAGAGCAGCAACAGCAGGGAGGTAAGCAGAGCTAATAGATAGACAAGTAGTACTTGTTAGGGGAGTTAGAGCAGTAGTAGTAGGACAAGCAGGACAGCAGAGCGTACTCTAGGCAACAGCAGGGCGTAGTAAGCAGGCACTTAACTTAGTTAATAGCATCCTTTAGATTAAGTTAGCTGTATACCTAATATAGACAGAAAATCTTATAGTAGTATAGGCTAAGACTACCTCTATCTAGTTTATACGCTTAGTTTAGGACTAGAAGGCTAACCCTATAGCAGCTATAAACTATTAGAGGTAGGTATTAAGCTAGTTACTACTATAACGCCTAGATAATAGTATAGCAGGTAGGGTAACCTAGGTACTAGGCTTAGTAGGGGTATAGGCAGTATAAGAGGTAGTTAGCTACTTTGCTAGCGTAGGGTTAGCTAGGGCTAAGTTAAGGGCAGCCTTAAACACCCGCTAGTGCTTATAGCAGGTGCCTAATAAGACTGTTACATTAGAAAGGAAGACCTACAGGAGCATTAAGGGGGTAACTTACAGTAGAAGACAGGCTACTACCCTTAGTTAGCCTTATTACTGCCTATACTCTAGGTGCTAGGCGTCTTAATATAGGCGTTACTAGCGCGTACTAATACCTTAGCTACTATTAGTTAGGAATATAGGGCTAGGATAGAGATATATACTTAGATTTACTACTTTAATTTACGCTAGGCATAGTAGAGCTTAGTATTAGTAGTAAAGAGGTTATTATTAGAAACGTGAGTGTGCTTACGCTTAGCACAGGTACAGCATGTTTTACTAGTAATAGGAATGTAGTTAGCTGTAGAAGGTTAGTAGGCAAGTAGACCTATAATAAAAGTACGATATATATAAGACTAACTAGTAAGGATAGTAAGAAGGTAGCATAGGCAGTATAGGTGTAAGATAACTAACCTTACTAAGCTATGTTAGGGTTTTAGGGTTAACCTTAGTTAACTTAGGGGCTAGCGGCACACACACATAAAATGAGCCATTAAGACAGATAATTATTAATTAATTACCTTTATTATTATCTTTGCACATTAAGCATATTATCTAATAAGTAAGAGTCTTACTAACACTACTAAAAAACCCTTTTAATATGTTGCTATTAACTATACATAATTTAATAATAATTCGTATAGATTACATAACCTACACACCTTAGTTATATTACCTACAGACCTGCTACGCCTCTCTAGACGTATAGGAGAAGATAGACCTAAACTAGACTATCTCTCTAAGGACTAAGCTATAAGTACCTAATGCCCTAGACATTACTAACTATAAGAGGAGGCTAGCCCTTAGCAATAATAAACAAGGAAACCCTTAGCTTCCTAAAATTCTATCTAAACTATTAGCTAACAGCCTAAAGGCACAGAAGGAAGATAATAACTATTAGAAGAGCTGCCTTAAATATTATAAGATAGCAGATAGAGACTACTATAAGGAACAAACTAACCTAGACAAGGTAGTAATGTTTATCTAAAGCTTAGTATTACCTTACCTTATAAAGAACTGCTGCTAACTAGGTAAATTAATTTAAATATAGCTTATTAGCCTTAAACACACAGGTAGTATTAATGCTAAAGAAGAACAATTACGCGCACGCTACTAATACCTAGCAGCCCTTAAACTAATAAGATAACCTAGGAGCTAGGATACCTAGCTCCTTAAGTATAATTATGCTATAACTAACGCTAAAATAGAAGGTGTTGCTAAAATATACAATATACAAGACACTATCCAAGACTTCTTAGATTTAGTAATAAAGATAGCGCTAACTTAGGTAACAATATTCTAGGACTATAGCAGATAAGAACAAAATATAACTTATAAAGAAATAATAAAACGCTTCTAAGAGTATATAAGCAAGTACTACCCTAAGGAGAGATAGTAAAGAGGCGCCTTTACTGCAGGGAACAACTTAACTCTTACTACTAGTAGTAAATCTACCTAAGATACTAACAGGGACGCATTTTATATTTTTAAAGACGTATTATCTACTCCTACTATATAGGGGAGTTAGGGAAGACCTTATTAAAAGCAGAACTTTAGTTAAATAACTATATCTAAGCAGTTCCTAAGAGGGGATACAGCAGCAGCTAGAGGAGTAAAATGCCCTGCTTGTAGACAACGCTATAGACAAGAAGATTACTACTACCTCTACAAAAATAAAGCACTAGAATAGTTCACCCTACATAATATAACTGCTAAGATAGTACAATTTAGGATAGAATAAAATGCTAACCTTTAAGATTAGGTTAGATCTGCAAAATAAGCTTGCACTAAGACACTAGCTATTAAGACATCCTAAATACTAGAGGCACCTCTAGGATAACTATAGGGATAAAAGTCATTAATAATTAATATAAGTCTAGTAAAAGAATTATATAATATAGAGCTACTAAGCTACCCTCTTAAGAACTCTTTTATCCTTGACTTAGGATTAATAATCTATATTATAAACAACAAGGACTAAATATAAGACCTTACTCTACCTGCATTAAACAACTACCTATAGGTAGGAAACTCCTAAGTATAGATATAGGGATATAGCACTGTCTATCTCTATGTATTTAATATAAGCTAACTAACTACTCTTAAACTACACAACATAGCATAGTACCTAGACATACTTTGCAACCTTGTCTCTTTCTAACAACTACGTTAATAGGGCATCTAGTAGAACACAAAAGGAGATCTAACTTAGCTTAGATAAGTAGACAACACAGCTATTATATCCTTAGATAAATAATATAGATAATAGGTACTTAGGAAACAGCTACAGGTAGTATTTGTAATACAATTAACACAAGGCTAAATACCTAAGGCTGCTACTACTCTGCTTTAGTATAAGCATAGGGTACCCTAGAGCTACTACTATTAAACACCTTATCTAATAATCTTAGGGGGTAAGAGTTAGGGGTATTACTACAGTCTAATGTAATGCTTATAGACAAGCTAAGACTAAGAGACAAATTAGTTAAATACTATAAATAAGTAATAAAGGACTAAGAGAATGTATAGTAATGAACTTCTACTTATATAAAGAAGGAAGCTTTACTAAGAAAAAGAGCTAATTACTTGCTGTTAATAGGTAGTCTAGCTTCCTCTAGGACTTCTATTTTAAAGATAATTAACTAGGAAAGACAATTATCTACTTCCTAGACACTCTTATATAATTCCTGTTAAAACAATATAAGATCTAGGTTAAGGTAATTAAGTATAATAGTAAAATTACTATAATAAAACTAGAAGTATTAAGATAGTGTGCTGCATAATTAATTAGGCATAACCCTTCTGCACTAGACACCTAAGCACAGAACAGAGGGGCTAAACGCTTAGGGGGTGTAATAAAAGATAAGGCACACACTATAAGATTAGACGCAAACCAACTATAGAAAATATAGCTAGAGATTATAAAAGCAGCAGTGTACCTATATAACTAAACACTAAGGTTATTAAATAACTAGAAAACACCCGATAATGTGTTCTTAACCTATACAGCTTAACTAGCTAGCCTGAATATATAAAGTAGGAAACTAAACTAGGCATATCTAAAAGTATATAGATATAAAGCCTTTACTCTTATAAGTAACACCATTTAAGAAAAGTTATAACTCTAGCAACTAGACCTGAGAGCATAGGTAGGATACCTAGTAGGATACTAATCTTTAAATATATATTAGATATAGATTCTAACCTTAGTAAAAGTTATTAGTATAAGAGATGTAATCTTTAATAAGGATACTGTCTTTAGTAGCTAGACTTAGGACCTAATAGACACTCTTAGGTAAAGCACTCGTAAAGAGATAGCAACATAGACAAGAAGCGTAGAGCTTCTACCTCTACCCTAAAATAAGGCTAAAATTTAGTTATTCTATTAGGATAACACTATTACATACTTAAATACTACAGAAGATTAACTAGGTTATAATAATAGACAGAAAGCTAGACATATATATCTAACCCCTCCTCTAACTCTACTACTAGTTACGTTGTTAATAAACACGTTTTTGTTAGTCTAGTTTGAAAGAGGTAACAGCTAATTAGCAGTTAGCAGGTAGCACTATTTAACTACTAATTAGTTAGAATTAACGCTAGTGTAATCTTAAGAAACTTTATAAACTATCCTATAGAACGCTGTATTTATACCTAGTATATAAGGCAGATGCATAGGTATATACTAGGGCAAAATATTAATAAGGCTAGGTTAAAACAAATACTAATAAAAGGGCTTAAGCCTTATTAAAGCTAACATCTACTAGAGCTAACGGCACAATTAAACCTAGAGGACTACCTGCTTTCCTAATGGTTTAAAGAAGCTAAGTAAGAGCACCTTAGCAGCTATTAGACTATAAAGGTATAGTCTAAAGTACCCCTAATAAAGACTAACGTAGTAGGATACTAGATATTTAACTGTATGTAGGTAAACACATATTAGCTTAATAAGAACTACTACCTACTTAAATATAAGGCGCGACTAGTAGGCTAAGGTAACTATTAACAAAACATTACTTCTAAAGATACCTACGCAGCGACACTAGCTAGCAGGTCCTTTAGAATGCTTATAGCTATTTTAGCAGCACATAACCTAGAACTTAAGTAGTTTAATGTTGTAAACGCCTTTATTTATATATTAATTAATAGAGAGGTCTATATAAGGATGCTATATAGGTATTAGAAACTAGGTATAGTCCTATAGCTATGTAAGGCACTATATAGAATAAGAATCTCTCTACTCCTCTAGTAGAAGGAATTTACATTTACTCTAACAAGCTATAGATTTACAGTGGTTCCCTATAAACCCTACTGCTTACTTAAGAATAGAGTTACTATCTTCTTCTATATAGACGATATTATTATAGCTTATTACCTAACAAGAAGACATAAGGCAGATAAGGCCCTTAGCTATATTACTAACAAATACTCTGTTATAGGGGGAAACAATCTGCAATAGTTCCTAGAAGTAGAGATAACCTAAGATTAAGACAACCTAAGAATCCTCCTCTTACAGGCGTTATACATTAACAAAATTGTCTCCCTAGTAGATAAGATAGATATATAATACAACAGACTAATATTAAGTATTAAGCTTCTACTAAATAAAGGGGAAGCTGCAGTATTAGAAATTAACAAATACTAGAGAAAGATTAGATCTCTCCTCTTTACTGGGGTTACAACTAGGCCTAACATTGCCTTTACTACATCGAGGCTAGTATAATTTCTAACTAACCCTAGACAGTAGCACTATAACACAGTAGATTAAGTACTATTATACCTACAAGGGACATAAGACCTATCTCTTACCTTTAGAGGCAATAAGCACCTAGTAGTTGCTAGTAATGCATTATTTGCTCATAATACTCTTAATAGGAAGAGCTTCTAAGGATATACTATTAAACTATATAGAGGACTTATTACCTAGAGAGCTAATAAATAAGACACAGTTACTATATTAACAACTAAAGTAGAGCTACTTGCCCTAGCACAGGTAGCTAAGGAAGCTATCTTTATCTTACAACTATTATTAGAACTTAGCATACACCTCTTATAATTAACAATTACTATTTAATGTAATAAAACCTAGACTATCTAATTAAATAATAAGGAAGTCTTAAAACTCTAAACTAAACTACAATATGTAGACATTTATAACTACTAGCTGTAATAAGAGGTAAATAAAGGCACTATAACAGTAACCTATGTCCTATCTACTAAGATGTTAGCTAACAGACTTACAAAGGCTCTGCCTGTAAGTAAGTAGTTAACCTTTCTAAGGTAGCTAGGACTAAAGAAACATACTAAACGAATAAAGCTAGCTAACACCTAGATAGAATTACTTAACTAAAAGCTTGCTAACCTAGAGGTATAATAAGAGCTAATTATGTCTAGCTTTAATAAGGCCTTAAAGCTAAGGGGGTGTGTTAGATAACTAACCTTACTAAGCCAAGTTGGGGTTTTAGGGTTAACCTTAGTTAACTTAGGGGCTAGCGGCACACACACATAAAATGAGCCATTAAGACAGATAATCATTAATTAATCACCTTTATTATCATCTTTATACATTAAGCATATTATCTAACAGTAGGACAGCGCTGGCAGAGATAGAGACTAGGTCCTTATTATCTAAGTTTCCCTTAACCTAATAGTTGCCTCTATAACAGTAGCAAGCTTTCTACATATATAGTTAGGCTCTACAACTAAATTAGAAACTATAGAAAAAAATATACTAGGGGAACATTATAGGTAGAGGGGAGGGACTGTAGTAGACTATAACTGTAAGGTGCTAGGCCTAGGGGTACCTCTGCCTGTCTTAGCGAGCTACTATAGGGCTAGTTAGTCTAGACTATATAAAGGTATCGGAGGTTATTGCTGATACTCTAGCAATTAGTCTTGTTACTACACACTACGTACCTTAATACACCTACTATCCTCTTTAACCCTATCCTTCCTTATAATTACTTTGTATACTCTTTACATTCTAATTACTCTTATATTACAATTAAAGATAGACTTAAGCTACTATTGTTCCGGTATAAGTATCGAAGCATCTCGTTAGCAGGAACATTAGAGAGGATACTTATCATCATCATTGTTAAGGGTTAAAGAGATAGGTGATACAGTAGTTGAATTCTATAAGTAAGTGTTTTCTAGTTGTTATTGTAGGTGTCGTGCCTTAACAGTTCCTGTTAAGGTCTCTTATACCCTTCTGCCGGCCAGATTACGTACACTAGCTAAGCATCCTAGTTCTTACTAAGGAAGTCACTGTGTGCACCAGCACACTATAAGTCTTAAACCAAATTATCTAGGCTTACTGTCCTTAGAGAGGGACTAAGACAACCTACCTGTAGGAGAGCTAGTAGAGCGCAAGTTAACACCTCCCTCTGCAGATAAGGAGATACCTTAACAGACACTAAGTGTCTATAGTGCCTTAAGAGGATCTGTAGGTCCTCTAGGTAGTACACTTTACCCTAGAATTTGTATCTGTAGGGCAGCTTTAGCTAAAGAAGGTTAGAATAGCCTAGAAGTAGGTAATTAATAACAGGAGTTAGAAAACTTACGTAAATAGTTACAAGAGATAAAAGACTAAGAGGAACTTTCCTTTCTTTGCAAACTTAGACGTAAATACAACAAAGGAGATCTAGTAATAATCCTATCCTTCTAAAAAGTACTAGAAGAAGTAGAGAAACTACAATCTTCCTTATCTGTAAACCTTCTATAACCTAAACTTCTATAGAAGTACGTAAAGTATAACTGCGCTAAATATTACTATTAGGAAAGAGATTATAAGAGATACTTCCTCTAATCCTTAGTTAATTTCCTTATAGAGGAATAATAGATTAGCTTTAGTGTAAGGTACCTCTTAGAGAACCTAAAGATGTTATAGTAGGCCTACTGCACAACAAACTACTGTAATTAGCTAACCTAGGAACTAACGTAGTAAGAGCTAAAAAGAATTATACTAGATGCTTAAGGAACGCTAGCTAAATATAGGTAAGTAGCGTATAAATCCTTAAAGTAATATAAGTAGTAGAAATCTTAGTTCCCTATAGATCTATTAGACTTTATACGTCTACTATAGGAGGAACTAGGCAACATATATACGCTAGAGCTTTAAGTTCTAGAATATATTACTATACTGCTTACTAGCATATAAAAGGACTTGTTTCTTATTCTCTATAATTAAAGGGACACAATCCTAAAGGTAGAGGAACAAGCTAATATTATTAACTAGAGACTAGGTTATTATAGCTAACAGCTACCTAAGAAGACTCTAGCTAAGGGTAAGATAACTAATAAAGGACTACAGAAGCACTAATTTAGTAACTCTAGGTTAGAGGGGAATATAAAAACCCTAAAAAAGTTATTTAAGTCTAAGAAGTTCTGTAAAGAGCTAGTAAAGGGTAAAAAGGGCTAAGACAGGCTATATAAGGCCTAAGACGTATACCTTAAGTACAGAGAAACTAGTTACTACTACCCTAATTGCCTAAAGCTAAAGTTAAATTAGAAAGACCCTGCTATAGATAAGTTAGGAAAAGACAAGGGGCCTAAGACCTAATCTCCTCTCTTATAGCCTATATTAAATTCTCTAAGGAAAGGAAGAAAAATATCTCTCTTTATAACGTAGTGTACCTAGAATATATATACCTACTTATAATTAAAGCATCTATAGGCAACACAGAGAACGTAGAAGCCTTAATAGATAGAGGGTTAAAACTAAACTTAAATTTAGTTCTCCTAGTAAAGGAGTAGAATCTAGAAGTTATACTATGAAATAAAAGTGTGGCTAAAGGTGTAGGCAGAGCAAAATTGCCTATCCATAGAGTAACTACAGCTAAAGTATCTATTATTAACTCCTGTAGAAGACAGGAGGTCTAACAGATACCTTTTGTAGTTACAGACCTACAAAGGTATAAGATATACCTTAGATTACCCTAGATTAACTAGATAAACCCTAAGCTAAGCTATTTAAGCTGGCGTATGCTCTTCTAAGGGAAGAAGTATAGGGACTCTCCTAAACTAGAGAAAATAGTGTTAGAAGATGCTAAAGAGTTTAAACGCACTATAAGAAGTCTCTTAGCAGACATTTATATATATATAGTAAACTTAGTAGGTATATATAACCTAATATCTGCTAAAAAAGGCCTAATTCTAGAAGTGTATTGCGAATATATACACTTAGAATTAGAGGATAATGCTTAGGTCCTACTAGAGCATAGAGAGCATAACCTAGCAATTAATATTGCAGAAGGAGCTACTTTCCCCTACTAAATATTATACGGGCTATCTATAACAGAATTAGAGATACTTAGGAAGTATCTAGCGGAATATCTACAACGTGGCTAGATATAACACTTAAGGTTACTAGCAGGGGCGCCTATTCTCTTTTTAAAGAAGAAAGATAGTAACCTATAACTGTGTGTAGACTATAAGGGTCTAAACAAGATCATAGTTAAAAACTACTATCTATTACTACTAATTACAGAGTTACTAGAATAACTAGCGTAAGCTAAGTTCTATACTAAAATAGATATACGTAAGGTATATTACTATATCTAAATTAAGAAAGGGAATAAGTAGAAGACTACTTTTTAAACTAGGTATAGACATTTTAAGTACACAGTAATGTTATTTAGACTTATAAATGCTTCTGCCTAATTCTAGGCCTATATAAACAAGGCACTAATAGGATTAGTTAATGTAACTTATATTATATATCTAGACAACATATTAGTATACTCTAAGACAGAGAAAGACTACATTAGACACGTAAAGAAGGTCTTCGAGAGGCTTTATAAAGTAAACCTCTATATACGCCTAGATAAGTGTAAATAGCACTGTTAATATATAGAGTACCTTAGGTATATAGTCTTACCTAAAGGGGTAAGTATTAACCTAGACAGGGTTAAAACAATCTAAGAATAGCTAATCCTACGCATAGTTTATAATATCTAAGTATTTATAGGCTTTATAAACTACTATTAGAGGTTTATTATAGGGTTTTGTAAATTAGCCTTGCTATTAACCTAATTAACCTAGAAAGGGCTAAATTTGGCTAAATCTGGTTAAGCAATAAGGAAGGAGGAGAGTTAGCCTCTTAAGCTAAGCAAAGAATCCCTATAAGCTTTCTAGAATATAAAGGATTTATTTATTAACGTACCTATCTTAGTTTACTTTATACCTAGGAGACAGACTAGGATAGAAGTAGATACCTTTAGAGGCGCTATCTTAGGAATCCTTAGTTAACTAGTCCCTAGAGAGGGGAAGGTAGCCTAATAGAGGCCTGTAGACTTCTATTTAAAGAAGTTAATCTAAGCAGAGTATAACTATAATACTTATAACTAGGAACTTCTTATAATTGTTTAGAGCCTACAGCATTAGCAAATATACTTAGATAGTACCTTCTTTAAGATCTTAACAGATTACTAAAACCTATAATAGTTTATAGAGACAAAGGTTCCTAGCTATTAGTAAGTAAGGGCATACTTAGTGTAATCTAAATTTAATTATAATAACTTATTACCTAGGGTCTACAGACCCTGTAGATAGACCCTTATAGCGTCCTAATTATATAAGAGAGGCGTAAGACCTCTTATAAAAGTATAATAAGGCTTTTATACAACTACTTTATGAGATCCTAACTAAGAGGAACCCTAATACTCCCCTAGTAGCAGCTATAACCCTGTTAGATAACCGATCTTACCGAGCCAAGTTGGGATTTTAGGGTTAACCTCGGTTAACTTAGGGGCTAGCGGCACACACACATAAAATGAGCCATTAAAACAGATAATCATTAATTAATTATCTTTATTATTATCTTTGCACATTAAGCATATTATCTAATAATTAAGAGTCTTACTAACACTACTAAAATACCCTTTTAATATGTCGCTATTAACTATAGGTAATTTAATAATAATTCTTATAGATTACATAACCTACATACCTTGGTTGTATTAACTACAGACCTACTGCGCCTCTCTAGACGTATAGGAGAAGATAGACCTAAATTAGACTATCCCTCTAAGGACTAAGCTACAAGTGCCTAACGCCCTAGACATTACTAACTATAAGAAGAGGCTAGCCCTTAGCAATAATAAACAAGGAAACCCTTAGCTTCCTAAAATCCTATCTAAAGTATTAGCTAATAGCCTAAAGGCATAGAAGGAAGATAATAACTATTAGAAGAGCTGCCTTAAATCCTACAAGATAGAAGATAGAGACTACCGCAAGGAACAAGCTAACCCAGACAAGGTAGTAATGTTTATCTAAAGCTTAGTATCACCTTACCTTATAAGGAACTGCTACTAACTAGGTAAATTAATTTAAATATAGCTTATTAGCCTTAAATATATAGTTAGTATTAATGCTAAAGAAGAACAATTACGCGCACGCTACTAATACCTAGTAGCCCTTAAACTAATAAGACAACCTAGAAGCTAGGATACCTAGCTCCTTAAGTATAATTATACTGCAACTAACACTAAAATAGAGGGAGTTACTAAAATATACAATATACAAGACACTATCTAAGACTTCTTAGATTTAGTAATAAAGATAGCGCTAACCTAGGTAACAAGATTCTAGGACTATAGTAGATAAGAACAAAACATAACTTATAAAGAAATAATAAAACGCTTCTAAGAGTATATAAGCAAGTACTACCCTAAGGGGAGATAGTAAAGGGGCGCCTTTGCTATAGAGAACAACTTAACTCTTACTGCTAGTAGTAAATCTACCCTAGACACTGACAGAGACGCCCTTTATGTTGTTAAAGACGTATTATCTACTTCTACTACAAAGGGGAGTTAGGGAAGACCTTGTTAAAAACAGAAGTTTAGTTAAATAACTACATCTAAGCAGTCTCTAAGAGGGGATACAGCAGCAGCTAAAGAAATAAAATGTCCTGCTTGTAGACAGCACTATAGACTAGAAGATTGCTACTACATCTATAAAGATAAAGTACTAGAATAGTTTACCCTACGTAATAGAATTACTAAGATAGTACAATTTAGGATAGAACAAAATGCTAACCTTTAAGATAAGGTTAGATCTGCAAAACAAGCTTGCACTAAGACACTAGCTATTAAGACATCCTAAACACTAGAGGTACCTCTAGGATAACTATAGGGACAGAAGATATTAATAATTAATATAATTCTAGTTAAAGAATTATACAATATAGAGCTACTAAGCTACCCTCTTAGGAACTCCATTATCCTTAACTTAGGATTAATAATCTATATTATAAACAACAAGGACTAAATATAAGACCTTACTCTACCTGCATTAAATAACTACCTATGGGCAGGAAACTCCTAGGTATAGATATAGGGATATAGCACTGTCTTTCTCTATCTATTAAACACAAGCTAACTAACTACTCTTAAACTACATAATGTAGCATAGTGCCTAGACATACTGTGTAACCTTGTCTCTTTCTAATAACTATGTTAACAGGGCATCTAGTAGGACACAAAAAGAGATCTAACTTAGCTTAGGCGAGTAGACAACACAGCTATTACATCCTTAGATAAATAATATAGATAATAGGTACTTAGGAAACAGCTATAGACTGTATTTATAATACAATTAACATAAAGCTAAATACTTAAGACTACTACTGCTCTGCTATAGCACAAGCGAATAGGGCACCCTAGAGCTACTACGATTAAACACCTTATCTAACAGTTTTAGGGGGTAAGAGTTAGGGGTATTACTACAGTCTAATGTAATACTTACAGACAAGCTAAGACTAAACGGCAAATTAGTTAAATACTACAAATAAGTAATAAAGGACTAAGAGAATGTATAGTAATTAACTTCTGCTTATATAAAGAAGGAAGCTTTACTAAAGAAAAGAGCTAATTACTTGCTATTAACAGGCAATCTAGCTTCCTCTAGGACTTCTATTTTAAAGATAATTAACTAAGAAAGATAATTATCTACTTTCTAGACACTCTTACACAATTCCTGTTAAAATAATATAAGATCTAGGTTAAGGTAATTAAGTATAATAGTAAAATTACTATAATAAAACTAGAAGTATTAAGATAGTGTGCTGTATAATTAATTAGCCTTAAGCCTTCTGTACTAGACACCTAAGCACAGAACAGAGGTGCTAAACGCTTAGGGGGTGTAATAAAAGATAAGGCACACACTATAAGATTAGACGTAAACCTACTATAGAAAATATAGCTAGAGATTATAAGAGCAGCAGTGTACCTACATAACTAAACACTAAGGTTATTAAATAACTAGAAAACACCCTATAATGTGTTCTTAACCTATACAGCTTAACTAGCTAGCCTGAATATATAAAGTAGGAAACTAAACTAGGTATATCTAAAGGTATATAGATATAAAGCCTTTGCTTTTATAAGTAACACCCTTTAAGGAAAGTTATAACTCTAGTAACTAGACCTAAGAGCATAGGTAGGATACCTAGTTAGATACTAATCCTTAAATATATATTAGATATAGATTCTGACCTTAATAAAAGTTATTAGTATAAGAGATGTAATCTTTAATAAGGATACTGTATTTAGTAGCTAGACTTAGAACCTAATAGACAATCTTATGCACAGCACTCTTAAAGAGATAGCAATATAGACAAGAAGCGTAGAGCTTCTACCTCTACCCTAAAATAAGGCTAAAATCTAGTTATTCTATAAGAATAACACTATTACATACTTAAATACTATAGAAGATTAACTAGGTTATAATAATAGACAGAAAGCTAGACATATATATCTAACCCCTCCTCTAACTCTACTACTAGTTACGTTGTTAATAAACACGTTGTTGTTATTCTAGTTAGTAAGAGGTAACAGCTAATTAGAAGTTAGCAGGTAGCACTAGTTAACTACTAATTAGTTAGAATTAACGCTAGTGTAATCTTAAGGAACTTTATAAACTATCCTATAGAAAGCTGTATTTATAGCTAGTATATAAGGCAGATGCATAGGCACATACTAGAGTAACAATATTAATAAGGCTTGGTTAAAATAAATACTAATAAAAGGGCTTAAGCCTTATTAAAGCTAACTCCTACTAGAGCTAACGGCACAATTAAACCTAGAGGACCACCTGCTTTATTAATAGTTTAAAGAAGCTAAGTAAGAACACCTTAGCAGCTATTAGACTATAAAGTTATAGTCTAAAGTACCCCTAATAAAGACTAAGGTAGTAGGATACTAGGTACTTAACTGTATGTAGGTATACACGTATAAGCTTAATAAGAACTACTTCCTACTTAAATATAAGGCGCAACCTGTTGTCTAATGTAACTAGTAATAAAGTATTACTTCTGTAGATACCTACGCAGCAACACTAGCTAGTAGGTCCTTTAGAATGCTTATAGCAATTTTAGCAGCACATAACCTAGAACCTAAGTAGTTTAATGTTGTAAACGCCTTTATTTATATATTAATTAATAGAGAGGTCTATATAAGGATGCTATATAGGTATTAGAGACTAGGTATAGTCCTATAGCTATATAAGGCACTATATAGTCTAAAGATCTCTCTACTCCTCTAGCAGAAGAAATTTACATCTACTCTAATAAGCTATAGATTTGTAGTTGTTCCCTATAAACCCTACTGCTTACTTAAGAATAGAGTTACTATCTTCTTCTATATAGACATTATTATTATAGCTTATTACCTAACTAGAAGATATAAGGCAGATAAGGCCTTTAGCTATATTACTAACAAATACTCTGTTACAGGAAGAAATAATCTACAATAGTTCCTAGAAGTAGAGATAACCTAAGATTAAGACAACCTAAGGATCCTTCTCTTATAGGCGTTATATATTAATAAAATTGTCTCCTTAGCAGATAAGACAGACATACAATATAACACACTAATATTAAGTATTAAGCTTCTACTAAATAAAGAGGAAGCTGTAGCATTAGAAATTAACAAATACTAGAGAAAGATTAGATATCTCCTCTTTACTGCAGTTACTACTAGGCCTAACATTGCCTTTGCCACATCTAGGCTAGCATAATTTCCTACTAACCCTAGATAGCAGCACTATAACGTAGCAGATTAAGTACTATTATACCTATAAGGGACACAAGACCTATCCCTTACCTCTAGAGGCAATAAGCACCTAGTAGTTACTAGTAATACATTATTTGCTAATAATACTCTTAATAGGAAGAGCTTCTAAGGATATACTATTAAACTATATAGAGGACTTATTACCTAGAGGGCTAATAAACAAGACACAGTTACTACATTAATAACTAAAGTAGAGCTACTTGCCCTAGTATAGGTAGCTAAGGAAGCTATCTTTATCCTATAACTATTATTAGAACTTAGCATACACCTCTTACAATTAACAATTACTATTTAATATAACAATACCTAGACTATCTAATTAATTAATAAGGAAGTCTTAAAACTCTAAACTAAACTACAATATGTAGACATTTATAACTACTAGCTGTAATAAGAGGTAAATAAAGGCACTATGACAGTAACCTATATCCTATCTACTAAGATATTAGCTAACAGACTTATAAAGGCTCTGCCTGTAAGCAAGTAGTTAACCTTTCTAAGGCAGCTAGGACTAAAGAAACATACTAAACAAAGAAAGCTAGCTAACACCTAGATAGAATTACTTAACTAAAAGCTTACTAACCTAGAGGTATAATAAGAGCTAATTATGTCTAGCTTTAATAAGGCCTTAAAGCTAAGGGGGTGTGTTAGATAACTAACCTTACTAAGCCAAGTTGGGGTTTTAGGGTTAACCTTAGTTAACTTAGGGGCTAGCGGCACACACACATAAAATGAGCCATTAAGACAGATAATCATTAATTAATCACCTTTATTATCATCTTTACATATTAAGCATATTATCTAACAATTATACAGTTATAATTATAAACAAATATAGGAGAATTAGCATAGAAGAACACCTTCCTAGTATTATTTAGACTATCTAAGAGTGTAATACACCTAATTACTATATTAGCCTAAAACTATCTACTAACTACAAACTTAGATATTATTAAACTTTTTAACCTTCTATTATAGGGAATATCTACTAACTATAACTACTACTATAGGCATAAGTAGTAGCCTTACAACTACTATAAGGCTTCTTAGCAGTAGTAGTAGCAGCAGCAGCGTTGGCAGCGGCCTGCTTAGCAGCCTCCTGCTCCTCCTGCTCCTCCTTAAGCTAACTAAGGGTCTTACCTATACCTTTAATCTAGTACTTTAACTATAAAAGATGTTAGATAGTATTAAAATAGGTTAAAATATGCTATAATACCTTCTTGTAGGGGGTAATAGGCGCATATAGATTAGACTTGCTACTACTCTCCTCTAACATCTTCTTCTGCTTTATCTTAGCCTTAATAGCGCTAGCCTTAGATTAATCTTACTTCTTAATGTAGATGCTAGATAAGGTTAACTTACATGCGTAAGTGTTACTATTATAGAGTGTAAGCAGGTCTTTCTACAGTAAATAGTTTCTATAAAGGTTAGATTATGCTATAATAAGCCTAAAAGAGATAGAACGTACTCTTAAATTATACCTAGCAACAAGCTAGCCTAGTTAACAATAGACTTGCCTATTATAGTCTTCTTGTTAATAGATATAGACGCTGTAGTAGCAGGTGTTACAGGGGTAGTCTTAACGCTAGATACATTAATAATTGCAGCATAAGCAGTAGTAACTAGGTCGCAACTAGAGTAAAGGCGCGCTACATTGCTAGAAAGCCTTAAATAGCTGTTAGTGTACTTATTAGGGGCCTAAACGTGTTAAAAGATGCTAAAATAAGCTAAAAGGAGACAAAACACGTACTAATTAGCAATTCTTGTTACTATTATAATATTATCTGTAGTAGTAGGCCTAGGTGTCCCTATAACGTAGGCTACCCTATAAAGCTAGGTTAGTAGAGAAACAACAGTTCCTATAGATATTAATATTAGTAATAGAGTAGAAATAAAGCATACAACACTACTTAGCAGTCCTACTATTCTTAGTAATATTAATCTTGCAGTAAGTAGGTATAGACATAACAGCTATAGCAAATAGTAGTTAGTAATAGTTAGTAACAGTTAGTAGTAGGCAGTAGCAGTTAGGAACAGTCTAAAAAGGTTACTAGGGCGTGTTATGCGGTGCTATCTGCTAAAACATATTAGACCGTGCTAGAAAGACCTAAAAAATCCCTTAGCTATCTTTATAAAAGTGCTAGACAGAATAGGTTAGTACTTACTAAAATTAAGTAGGATATAGTAGTAACTAATAAAACTAGGGGTATAGATAGCTTATATGCTGCTAGCTACCTAGTTAGAGCTTTAGCCTGCGCAGACGGCTGCCTAGACCCTAGAGGTAAAGTAAGAGGTAAGAGAGGATTTCTGTTTAACTTTTACTAGGTAAAGGCAGAATTAGTATTAAGCCCTATCTAGCCTTATAAGGCGTCTAAAATGCCTAAACCTAGTTAGAATTAGCTATAACAGGACAGACAAAGTAAACACGTCTAAAGCTAGGCTAAAATAATACAGTATTACTAATTATACCATTATTTAAGCTAAACAATCTAGAGAAGGGAGGCATTATTAGGCGCTAGGCCTAGAGGTACCTCTGCCTGTCTTAGCAAGCTACTATAGGGCTAGTTAGCCTAGACTATATAAAGGTATTAGAGGTTGTTACTAATACTCTAGCAATTAGTCTTGTTACTACACACTACGTACCTTAATACACCTGCTATCCTCTTTAACTCTATCCTCCCTTGTAATCGCTTTGTACACTCTTTACAATAACTACCCCCTCTAGAGGGACTACTAGCTCCTTAGCTAGTGGCCTAGTAGCTATAACTAGAGGTAATAGTAAATGTAGCAGGTAGGGTGTAGGTGTAATACAAAAATAGAGTAGGTGTAAAACAGACAGGTTAGGTAGGAGCGTAGAGTAGTACAGTAGCTAACTTAGGTAGGTGCGCTAGGTAAAACAAAAACAACCTAGGTACGCGTAGGGACTACCCTAGGTAAACTATAGACTAGACTAGTAGCTAACCTACTAAGAGGCGGACCCTTACGTAACCACAACTAGCTCTAAGGTTTACCTACTACTAGCGTCCCTCTAGTCCACGCAAAACGCAGAAAGGACCTAGCAAAATACACTTAGTAGGGGAAAGATAGGGAAAGGAGGTATGTTATAGGCTTAGACCTTATCTAAGCCTTAAGTAAGATAGGGTAGTTACGTGCCCTATAGACATATTAGAAGGACACGTAACATGTTACCTCCTTGAGAGATATAATATGTAACAGAGCTTAGAGGACTATACTTAGGTGATTAATTAATTTAATTAGTGCCTAATTATTCTGTGTGCGGTACATTGCTTAAATACAAAGGGAATATTAGAGATTACATAATCTCGCGTAAAGGAGCGGTGTGGGCTCATCTCAGAAGCTTAGTGGCTAATTTTAGAGTGGAAGAGCAGCTTAGTAGTGATCTACATGCTTGGCCTAAGAAGAGAGTAACTTACTAGGTATCTACCTACTTGTCTGCGCAACACACCCCCTAGGCAATCTAACCCTAGATTGCCTGTTGTTAGAGCTGCTGCGTGGCTATCTAGAAACTTAAGTCTTAGTACATCTTTTAAGCCTTTAATTAGTAGGTTAGAGGCTTAGCAAATACCTTCTTTTTCTAGCTTAGAGCTAATTCTTTATGGTTTTCTGTTTTCTAGAGCAGCTAAACTGTTTTCTAGGCGCTTGTTTAACCCTGTGTTTTCTAACAACAAGCTCTTAGATTATTCCCTATCTACTTGTTTGGAGATTCTTACTAGATAAGGGTGATAGTAAGGTCTAAAAAAACGTCTGTTTGCTTTAGAGCCAATAACATTGTGCTGCCTAGGGAAAGTTACTTTTATCCTTACTTTTACTAGGCGTTTAGCTATCTATATAAGCTGCTTACCCACTTAATTTCCTCTGTTTCTTTAACTATCTCTAACAATATAGCTGTAAGTATACCGTTTTCTATTTACGCGCTTTCTAGACCTATCCTAGTTACTTTCCTTAGTGTTTTATTAGGTTTTATACTTTTCTTATAGTCTGCTAGCTACAGGCGGCGTCTATTTAAGCTTCTAGTATTGTTTTAATAGGCTTTGTGTGCTTGTTGTTAAGCTTCCTAGACCTATTTACCTACTCTTTTTAGCCTTTTACTTACTTTTTATATAGAAAGAATCTAAAGCTAAGCATAAGCAGCGCACTGCCCCTACCTCTACTACTCTTACCTACTACTAAGCTGCTGCTACTACTACTATAGGCTTACCTAAGCCTATGCCTATAACTATAACTGCTATACTACACCTCTACGCTTCTAGGCTCTTACGCTCTAGCTTACTCCCCTATAAGCTTGCTGCTGCCCCCTGCGCACTTGCCCCTGCCCCTAGTTTAGCTTTAGCTAACTAAGCTTCTTCTGCTAGGCCCTTAGGCTCTATAGACATCGCCGCCCCACACACGCCCCTTAGCCCCCTCCTAGCCACTCTTGCCGCCTACGCTCTCGCCCTTGCCCCTACCCCTACCCCTGCCCCTGCCCCCTCTGCTGTTACTGCTGCAGCTGCCTCTGCTGTTGCCGCTGCTGCTCTTGCCTACGCTGCCGCGCTCCCTACCCCTATCCTAGCTGCTCCTGCTGCCACCGCTGCGCCCCTGCTGCCCCCCCTACAAGCTTACAACCTAACGTAGGGTGCTTGTAGGATTATTCCCTATAAGGCCTGCGTTAACGCGCTTATAGTAAGCAGTTTAGTGCTAGTATATATTAACAAGGTTAGTAGCTAGGGTAGGTGCTGCTGGCGCTGTGCTAAGGGGCACTTATGCTACCCCCTGTAGGTCTTTATCTTTATAGAGCTTATAAATATTAGACTAATAGCTTGTTTAGCAACATTTAGCTTAAGCTGTTTAGGATTAAGCTAGTAGAGGAGCTTGTTTACTTAGGTGGAGTAACAACTTCTATAAGTAATTAAGATCGTGCTACTTTCTAGATAATTAGACTACTAAAGAGCTGCACCATATACCCCTAGAAGGAGCGTCTAGTCTCCTAATTGTTAGTAAATAACGCGTCCCTATAGATAAGCAACTAGCTACCTTAGTAAGCACTGTAGTGTATCCCTAGATGCTTAGTTTAGTAGAGGTAAGCTATAACCTAAGCTGCTAACTTAAAGTAAGTAGCTTCTAGGTTAGTTAGATAATAGGATAGCTAGAAGGTAGTATACGCTACATCTAGCTAAATTATAATTACTATGTAGAGTATAGAACCCACACGCTCTTAAAAAGCTTTAACCTCTTGTTTTAAAGCTTACCTGTTATGCTTAAGTAGCTCTTCTGTTAGGAATAGGATTGTAGGGAAGGACCCCTTCTCTACTACTCTAAATTTAGTAGCAAGCTTGTTAATATAGGCGTTGTGTGCAAGTGTAATAGTTTTTACAGCTTAGTTGTAGATAATACGTACTTCTAGGAACTACTTAGCAGCTCTATAGTCTTCTATCTTATACTTAGCCATTAAAGAGCTTATAAGTTTCTCTGCAGCTACTTAATTATCCCTATAGAAGGCTAGTAGAATATTATCTACATAGAACAGTAGCACTATCTAGCGTTTAGCGTTATAAAACAGGTAAGCTTCTTCTTTTAAAATAATAAGGCTAAGCTGTTAGAGGGTGGCTAAGAGCTCCTTATACTATAGAACAGGTAAATTACGTAATCTATATAGAGCCTATAGAAGTAGAACTACTTTCTCTAGTTTTGTAAAGCTATCTAGCAGCTTGCAGAGCACCTAGGGTTAATGCTTACAGCTTGCGTTAAGAAAGGCGCCTGCAACGTTATACTAGTAGAGCTCTAGGTTAAATTAGGCAGCTATTGCCACTATAGTGTAAAAAGACCTAGAGGCGAGCGTTGTAGCGTAGGTTAAGACAATTAAATCCTTAGCCTGTAGATCTCTGCGTATACAGATCCTTACCTTATATTTAAGAAAGTAACTATCTTAATCTAGCTTATATGTAAAGACCTATTTAAGCAGCAGAGGCCTAGCTAAGGCGCTTGCTTAGTCTATTTCTTTCTAGGTTCTCTTTTCTATAAGTGTGGCTATCTCTTTCTTACAAGCCTAGCGAAATAGAGCTCCTAGTAGGTAGTAGGCGAGATCCTTCTATTTCTTTAGCAAAGGTAGGAGCTTGTTACAGTGCGTGCGCTGCTCTAAAGGGATTTTTTCCTTCTTTAAGACAGACGCTGCGAGCACTGCGTAGATAGTAATAAGCTCTCTTCTACTTATGCTATATTTGTTCGCATATTTAAATAGTAGGTAGATAAGCTAGAAGTACCTGTGCTTTCTTATAGAGCTTATTACTAAGTACTATCCTACTCTATCCTTATAATTATTAGCAGGTTTATTACGCTTACAGTTATCTATCTAGCAGCTCTGCCTTGTAGCTAGACTCTAGACTCTCTGTTAATATAAGCGTCTTATTACTGCCTTATCTACTCCTATTGTCCTTTAAGAAGGTATTAGAACAATTAGTAATGCAGGTCTTAGTAGATCTTCTTCCTTAAGATCCTTGTTATCTACTAGCGTGCTCCCTTCCTAATTAGGTAAGTGCACTTCCTATAAGCCGTTAGTTAGATTCTCCTCTTTAGGAGCTTTCCTGCCTAAGGCTAGTAGCTCTGGCTTAGGCGTTAGGTTAGGGGATAGGAGGCCTGTTTCTTAGTGTTGTTCTGCATAGATTTTTAGCAGCTTACTAGCTAAGCTTACTGCATATATAGTCTCTGTCTTAAAAGCTCCTTTATTACTAGACTAGCTATCTAGCAATTAAGATTGCTCCTAAGTGTCACCCCTAAGCTAATGCTTAGAGCACTTACTAAGCGTTAGGTCTCTGTTAGGGAGCTTAATTACTTCTCCTGCGTTTGTAATCTCGCTAGGTTTATAGAGGATTTCTACTACTACCTCTGCTTCTTTAGCGCTTATAGTTGTAGATTTATCTACTCTATTATAAAAGAGCTCATTATTAAAGGTTATATTACGCGTTGTTATAACCTAGTTAATTATAGGGACCTATATCTAATAGATGTTAGATACTTAGTACCCTATAAGGTAGCTAATATGCCCCCTTAGAGTAACTTTAAAGCCCCTCTAATTACGCCTAGCTGCTTATTCCTTATTTAAGGGGTAGGCTTAGCAGCTATAGGCGTAAATCCCGCTCTAATTAGGTCTTAGATCTGCTGTTGCTACCCTTACCTGCTCTAGCTTATACTATTAGAAATACTAAGTAAACTAGAGATTAAGCTTCTTATTTAGGCTCTGTAGCTTATATGTGTGTAATAGGCTTATGTTATAGAGCTATGCTGCTGCTATAATAATCTCTAGCTAGAGCTTCTAGAGTAGGTTTGCTCTGCTCCTTATCTTAATAGATTTTGTAATTATCTCTTAACTAGCTCTTTCTGCTCCTCTATTCGGCTTATGTGTGTATAGAGGAGAGGGATCTATATCTATTCTCTAATTAAGCGCCTAGCGCTTATATGCTAAGCTCCCTTTCTATAGAAGTGTTACTGTATTATTATCTTAGCTAATTTTGTAGATTTAGAGCTTGTACTAGGTATATACCTAGCTTGTAAAGTTTGTAAGAACCTATAAGATCTCTAGTTGCGTTTTACCTTATAAAGTAAACATAAAGAGCTTCCTACTATAGTACTCCTTAATTACAAGCGTCTATAATTTGCCTTCTCTGCCTAACAGCATATTAAACAGGTTCTAGCTAACTCTCTAAAACAGTTGTGCTGGTCTCTCTCTCTTTCTCTGTAAGATTACTTACTTAGCGTAGGTTATTAAGCAAATCTTATAATCTTTTTAGAGCGTCCTGTTAATACGCACACTGCGCGCTCTTTTTACTAGTGCTTAGAGAGCCTCTAGGCCTAGATAACTAGCTTAGGCGTGCTATAGCTACTTAGGCAAGCTACGTAGATAGGATTTATAAGAGCGTTTTGTTGTTACTGCGTTAAGGATTAGAGGATAGAGAGAAAGTAGCTTATATTTAAAGAAAGTAAGGTTGTAGGCGCGCTAGAGAGTAGCACATACAACGCTTCTATTAAGATCTTTAATATATCCCACCTAAAGGGAGCTGTCTAGTCCTAAGTACTAAACTCCTTTCTCCTAGAGGTAAGCTTCTAAGATTATGTTAATATAGAAACCCTCTACTACTACAATGTCTTAAAGGAGCAGGTCCTTAGTATTTAGGCTGCGCTTTCTGTGTAGAGCGTTCTTAAACAAGTAAGCTTCTTATCTAGAGATAGAGAGCGCCTAGGTACCTACTTCTACTGTGTTAGTAGGCCTAGCAGGGCAAAAAGATCTAGGTACCAGCTAATTAGCGCTGTTAACTAGGTGCGTAGCAGCTCTATTATCTAAAATAGTACTATCTATTAATAGATAAGTGTTGAAATCCATAAGGTTGTATACCCTAGATCCCACGTTCTCTACTAGATTTGTTATTAATTTTAGATTAATTAGAGCTGCTTAGATGTTGCTAGAAAACTCCACTTTCTTAGTTTGGCTAGTAGCGGCTAAAGTAATAGCTAATAGAGCGTTTGCAGTCTATCTAAGCCGCTCTATTGCCTTTTAGGTTTCCTTGTGCTCTTAGTATCTAAGCCTCTAGCAAGTCTCTTACTTGTTCTTTTTGCTTATCTAAACAGGTAGTAAGGAGCTCCCTCTAACAGTAGTTTTAAGGAAACAGCAATTAGTAGGCTTCTATTTGTAGGTCTTACCTTTTTGTTTACAAGGGCAGACGTATCCTAAGAAGCTGCTAGCGTTGTTCCTAGAGCTCCTGCCTGCGTTATTTTAGCTAGATAGAGCGTCTAAGCAGGTACTAAAGGTTATAAAAACACCTAGGTTATCTTTACCTAATCTTATAGTATGCTTATGCATTAACCTACTAAAGACCCTTGAAGACTAGTCTAGATTAAGCGTTTTAAGCCCTAGGATACTGTCCTAGATAATCCTTTAGCTTATTGTGCGGGCCTACTCTAGGGCAATCTAGTAGCTTAAGGCATCTAAGAAATCTTATACAGCAAGCTCCCTAGTAACCTTAGAGAGCTTATATAACTTAGCTCGCATATATAGGTATAACTATTTCTAATACTAATCCTATAGAGCGGCTTAGCCTTACCTAGCAGCTCCTAGGTACTGCCTGTACTCTACTCTAACCTAGTTTTTAGTGCTTATATCTATTAGAGTAAGCTTCTCCTTTAGGGCTTATATAAGCAATTGTAGCGTTATAGTGTTTTAGGTAATAAGCTTTACTATTACTAGTAACAGGATTGCTAGGCTTACTGTAGTATTAACCTAGTTCTAGAGCTTCTAAAGGCGCTTAGCCTTAGCTGCCTACTTACTTACTCTTATTTTGTACCCAAGGAGCTCTTAGTTGTAGGTCTTAAGGATTGTTAGGCCTACAGGAGGCTTGTTAGGTTAGACACTCTAGGATTAGGTTAATTAAGCTGGTGGTTAGGTAGGGGCGGAGCCTATAACAGGTAGCCTAGGGGCTCTATTGTACATCCCTAGGGCGTCTTTAGTGTCTAGATCTACTAAATCCTATATGTTATAAAGCTTAGCGTGCCACATAAGTTAAATAAACTAATTAGGCTAATTAGACCTTAATTTAAGTTGATAGGGTCCTGTTAGGATACCTAAGAGAGCTTAAGCATTGTAGTTAACTAGCTCGCCTATAGTGGCGGTTGTGGAGTTAGGATAAAAGAAAAGATAATTAGGCAAAATTGGAGCGGTTAAGCAATGTCTAACAAGCTCGTTGCTGAGTGCGTAGGGAGATCTACTGTGCTTAGGAAGCTAGGCTTATAACTATAACAGAGCTTAGAGGACTATACTTAGGTAATTAATTAATTTAATTAGTGCCTATTTATTCTGTGTGTGGTACATTGCTTAATTACAAAGGGAATATTAGAGATTACATGATCTTGCGTAAAGGAGCGGTGTAGGCTCATCTTAGAAGCTCGGTGGCTAATTTCGGAGTGGAAGAGCAGCTCAGTAGTGATCCACATGCTCGGCCTAAGAAGAGAGTAACTTGCTAGGTATCTACCTGCTTGTCTGCGCGACATAATACTATATTAACCCTTATTAAATCCTACTCTAAGGCTAGTCTATAACATATATAGTCTTGGACTTACACAGGACGTTAAACTTATTATTTAATTAATTAATTAATTAATCTACTTACCTGTAGAGTACGTTGCAGGCTTTTTTATAGAAGAGAAATTAGCAATTTAGTGTGCTATCCCCTTCTTTAAGACTTACAGGAGCTCTAAGCCTTATTTACTAGTAAAACGCCTTAGTTATTAAAAATTAGAGTTTAAAAGTAAACAGTGCTAGGTTGGCTGATTTCTAACAAGGAAATCTGCCGATTTTCAACACATCTAGGCAAAATTAGCGCACAAATTAGCGAAAGTACATCACACACAACAAAGCAAAATTTCAACATAGGGCCCTGCACACTAAAAAAACATTAGAATCTATCTTAACCTAGCAAGGATATACTATCCTAAGCTTCCTAAAGCCTCTAGGCGTCTAGTTGCTACACGCTGCCTAGTTATCTAACCTAATCTATTGTAAAAATTTTTAGATTTGCAGAGCACAGACCTCCCCTAAAAAACAATAATCTTATCTTATCTTATCTTCTAAGATCTTACCTTAACAAACACAACAACTAACAAAACATCCTATCCCTACTAGATAGCAACAAGCCTTTCCTTAGCTTTCTGCTTTTAACCCTTTCTTTCTACTCCTAGAGGTCTACTAGTTAGGCTAGTAAGAATAGAACAAAGGCAAGAATAGTAAAGCTAAGACTGCCTTTTCCTTGTTTTTTAGCTCTAAAAAGCAGATAGAGACTAGGTACCTTTTTCTGTACAAAAATAAGCTTTCTTCTAGTTATTTCTTAGTTATTTTGTCTTAAAAAAAAAGAAGGAAAACCCTACCTAGGACTAGGACCTAGGACCTAGGACTATAGAACTAGAACCACTACCTAATAGAGACTAATCTCTAAACACAGGGACAATAGAAATAAGCCCCCCTAGCTCTCTAACCCCTCTAGGAGAGATGTACTAGCCTATACTAATCCTAAGACCTCTATCTATACCCTTATTATCTACACTACACCTATAATCTACTCTAGGAATACACTAACCTAGTATATTTAACAGGACTACAACGTTACCTCTACTCTCTGCCCCCTCTAAATAACTAGCTAGTAGACCTACTACTCTAACAGTACCTAGACTTCCCCTTTCTAATTTAATATAGCTACTAGACCTATAAACTAAGCTTCTATTGCTAAAATAGTAAAAGAAGCTCTATCTATTGCTAGGACAATAGTTATCTAGGCTTCTTCCCTAGCTACCTTAAATAAGGAACAATTAAACCTCCTAGACCTTCTAGAAATCTTTTAAGACTATACAGAAAACAACATAATAAATAAACAAGGCCTCTCTATTCTAGCCTTCTAAGTATCTAACCTTAAAACAGTGTCTAAATTAATTAAAATAAGAGCAAAACTCCTTTAGAAACCTACCTTAGCTACTAAGACTCTTACTATTTAACCTTCTACTTAGCCTACTTTATACGCATCTACAGCTTTAGCTAACCTTCCTAAGAATATAGACTAGTAAACAGTTATAAAGAAGAAGCAACCTACTATTATAAAGAACTCTCTAAGTACACGCTAACTAGTTCTTACACTAGAGCAAGAACTACCCTCTTTTGCCCCCCTAGAGATGTGTAATGCTTTTAACAAGGCCTTTATAGATAAAGGAGTAAGCCTCCCTATAATTACTTCTACTAGCCTAAGTAGAAGGAATAACATTATTTTTACTATAACGCCTTCCTTTACTACAAAATACCTGCTTAAAAACTAAGTAATCTAGTAATTAGTTACTACCTATAAGGAAGCCCTTCTAATAGAACTATAGCACAAAGTAATCCTACACAACATCCCTACGTCTCTAGACACAAACTAGGACCTAGAGGTGCTTAAGTTAGAGATAACTACCTTTAATAAAGGCCTAATAATAGTAGGAAACCTAGACTAGCTAACAAGCTATAAAAGGAGATAGAAGTAACAACTAGGATCTGTCTGTATAGCGTTTACAATAGAAAAAGAAGTACAATAAGCTATACGCAATAGACTATACCTACTAGAAGCTAGTATAAGAGTAGAGAAGTTTGTTTCTACACCTCCTACTACATAATACTAAAAATGTTAGCAATTTAGACATATAGAGAATAGGTGCCTTAATAGCACTATATATAAGATATGCGTAGATAAACACTCTATAATACTATATAAGTGTAACATATGTAGCACTACTAGTAAAGCCTATATATATACTATACCTAAGTATATAAACTATATAGAAGTATATATAGTAGATAGCATTTAATATACAGCCTATAAGGCTATAATAAATGTATAAACATATCTAGAATACTAGACAGCCTAAGAATTCTATAAGTAAATCTAAAAAACAGTGTATAAGCTACAGAGAGCGCCTTATAACTTATAGTAGAACTTACTATAGACCTTATCTTAGTATAAGAACTATAGCTTACCCCTACTTAATAACAACCTTTAGACTACTTAGACACACGCTCTGTAAACTACCTCTTCTTTACACAAATCCTACCTATACTATAGGACTATAGCATAAGGTTACGCGTTCTAGCCTACGTTCTACATTTAACACTAGTACAAATTACCCTAACAGCAGACTTAAACCCTAACCTAGACTTTCTAGCTATTACAGTCTAGTAGTCTAGGTTAAACTTTATAATCTATAATATATATAACTAAACAAACATATAAGGAATAATAATAGTAGAAAGAAAGCCTCTAAATAGCTAAACTCTGCCTAACTTAATCCTACTAGGGGACTTTAACACCTACTACCCTTAGTAGGACCCTAATATAACTACTATAACACTAAAAGCTAGTAGCTTTATTACCTAGATAGAAGAGTAAAACCTAGAGCTACTAAATAACCCTAGTACAGGCACCTTCTATAGGCTAAACATGAGCAGAGAAAGTGTTCTAGACCTTACCTTTGCTACGTACAGGCTTATAAACTAGATAGAAGACTAGCAAACCCTAGTAGGCATAGGCTTAGACTACCTAGGCATTCTGTTCACAATTACTATGCCTAGAACACAGCTCCTAAACAACCCTACTCCCTAGTTCAACACTAAGAAGGCAGACTAGGACCTATTCTAGAAGGAGCTAGCAAAGGAATTAGGAAAAAGCCCTGCCCTAAATACTACAAGCCCTAGACACTCTACTAGCACCTCTCTACTCCTTATCTAAGGAGAGAACAGAGAGCTAGAAAAGCAACTTAAAGTAATAGGAAAGGAGCTTACTACAGCAATAATAAACGCAGCTAAGACTGTAATCCTACAAAGCTCTACTAGTGTAAGAAGTAAGCCTTAGTAGAACCTAGACCTAAAACTACTAAGGACAAACATGCTTAACAAACAACGCCTCCTATAGAGAGAACTAGCTACTAGCCCTACAACTACATACATTTAGAAAAAGGACTACCTAATTACTAGAAATAACTACCTATAAACAGTAAAAGCAGTAAAACACAACTACTAGAATTAATTCCTAGAAAAAGAGGATATAAAATTAATCTTTAAGGTATTGTCCTATACTAGGACTATAGGTAACTAAAGTATACCTGCTATACAAGGCCCTAGGGGAATAGAGAACTCCTTTTAGGGCAAGTGCTTAGCACTAAGAGACACTCTCTTCTCTAGACCACCTTCCTCTTAGCCTATAGAGTGGAGGACCTACTAAGAAGGTAGCTAGGAATAGCCACCCCTTACTAAAGAAGAGCTAGAACACGCCTGCTCCTTACAAATCTAAAGTAGCTCCCTAGAACTAGATATAATAAACTAGGAGATTATTACTACAGTATATAAAGTAGAAACAGATATATTCTTCTATATGTTCTCTACACTATTTAACTATAGATACTACCCTTAAATCTAGAAAAGAGTAACAGGAGTTATCCTAAAAAAGCTAAACAAACTAGACTATGTAGCCCCTAAAGCCTACAGGGTAATTGCCCTCCTTAGCTGCCTAGGTAAAGTTGTAGAAAGACTAGTTACTAAACAGCTTAGCATACTAGCTAAAACAACTACTCTACTACACCCTTTATAACTAGGTAGAAGAGTATAAAAATCAGCTATAGATGCCTCTATACTGCTACTAAACTAAGTGTAAGAATAAAGGAAACTAAAGCGTATAATAACTACAGTATTCCTAGACATTAAAGGAGCCTTTAACTACGTCTTACTAGGCTAACTACTTACTATCCTACAACAACTAAAGCTACCCTACAGCCTAATAGCCTAGATCTAATCCTTCCTCTCTAGACGCTAACTATAACTGTCCTTTAATAGTAAAATAGAAGAATTTAGTAATATAAACGCTAGAATCCTATAAGGAAGCCCTATCTTACCTATCCTGTTTCTAATATATATTAGACCTCTATTCTAGTTAATTATAAACTACTTGCTGTCCTACCTAGACAACCTAGCTATTAAAGTATTATCTACTAGCCTAAAGAAAAACATCTACCTACTAGAAAGAGATATAGCTAGCCTATTTGCAAAAGGATCTAGCTGTGTAATACAGTTTAATGCGCTAAAAACTAGACTTATCTACTTTACTTTAAGCTAAAAGGCAGAAAACTACACTTTTACCCTACTAGACAGGTCTACTATAACACTAAAAAAGACTGTTAAATGGCTAGGAATGTACTTTAACAACAGGCTCTCCTTTAAGGAGCATGCTGCTATAAGGATTAGCTAAGCAAGAAATACCTTCTATAGAATGTGCAAACTAGCAAACAGCAGTAAAGGCCTTATACCTACTACTCTCTAATAAATATACCTAGCCTGTGTTACTAGTATAGCAGACTATAGATGCTAGGTCTTCTAGAAGTAATAAGCTAGGATAGCAAAACAACTATAAGGACTACAGAACCTAGTACTTAGGAAAATCTTAGGCACCTTCTAAACCTTACCTATAATTCCCTAAGAGGTAGAGGTAGCACTAGCCCCTCCTATAATAAGGCTAAACACTGTAATAAGAAAATACGCCTTTAGAGCTAGAAAGCTCCTAAAGAACTACCCTATCTACACTGCTATAACACAGCTAAAATCCACCCTACAAAACACAGACCTAGACTCTAGTACAGAGTAAAGAGAGGTTAACTATACTAGGCTAAGAATAGAACCTCCTACATAGCTTATGTAAATTACATAGTCTATAGAAAAAGCTATACCTAGTATAAGAGAAGAGAAACTAAAAGACTTCTACTTCTGCCTCTAGAATAAGGCTACTGCATACTAAACAGAAATCTTAAAACTACTAAAAGAAGAAGAAGTAAAAGCACATAAAACACAGATGCTATAGAAAGTAGGAAGTAATTTACTAGCTATCTACATAGACGCTTCCTCTGTAGAGGGAGGCCTAGAGATAAGAGTAGGAATTATAGTCCTAGACTACAACTAAGAGCCTAAGGAAATATACACTATAAACTATAACATTAGTAAAGGCTAAATTATATACAATAGAGAATTAGAAGAAATAATAAGAGGCTTTAAAATTGTAGCTACTATAGCTACTATAGGACAGGACATCTAAGTCTTTACAGACAACTAGGCAGCTATCCTAAGACTTAAAACTCCCTTAAATAAGCCTAGATAGGCTTAGCAAATACGCTGCATAAAGGCAGCTAAAACTATTAAAGATAAAGGAGCCACAATAAGCCTTAAATAGGCCCCTAGCTACTAAGACATTACAGGAAACAAGAAAGCAGACCTTCTAGTAAAAGAAGTAACAAAAAAGAGGCCTACCTCTAACGCTATAAGTATTGCTATAACTAGAATCTAAGTAAAAGCTATTATAACAGACAAATAGGTTTACAAACTAGTTACCTATAAAGCTAAAGTAATCCTAAGGAAAATAGACACCTACGCAGCAAAATACTAGCTAGGACTAATAAATAGGATAAAACTACCTAAAAATACCAAATAAGAGATAGAAAGTGCCTACTACTAACTAAAATTAGAATATAGATATAATAAAGCATACCTCTATAACCTATAGAAGATAGATAGTAATAGATATATCTACAGCTACACACAAACAACTTAACACCTCCTACTTAGCTATAAAGAATATAAATAAGTAAGAAAAATAATGCAGGACAACCTATAAGGATAATAACTCTTAATGCAACTACTACTACACATAACCTAGGGAATTCTAGCTACTCTAGCTTTTATTTTAGACACTAGAATAGGCACCTGTAAGTAGTACCTACAATAAACAACAGACACCTAAAAAATGCTGTTAACCCCCTAGAGCATAGGCTCTTACTACAGGACTCTAAACCTATATTTACTACCTTTTACAACTACGCTCCTTAAATTACTAGAGTAGCTTAACTGCTCTCGTCTTATATAGTCTTAGACTCACACAGGACGTTAAACTTACAAATCAAATCAATCAAATCAAAATCAAATCAAATCGGCGAAAGTAAACAGGGCCTTAACCACCTGCTTATGTAGGCTGGCGAAAAGTGTTGGGGTACCACACTCTGGGTTGGGGTTGGGTTGGGGTCGCACTGACCATTGGGTCGGGGTTAGGCTGGGTTATAGCTGGCGTGGGTAGGGGTTAGGTTAGGTCACAGCTAGTGTGGGTAGGGGTAGGGTCGGGTTAAAATTACTACCTGACCCTGACCGTCTTTCTCGTCGCGGATATCGCCATAGATGCGGCCGTAAGAAGGAGGGGGCAAGCTTCCTTCTGTCGCATCGAGCGTGATGAGATCACTCTCTTGCAGAAGGGTCTCCCGTCTCGTGGGACTTGTAAAGTCGGTCTGAGCGGCAGCGACATCTTGTGCCTGCTGAAGCACAGATTGTAGCACGACGTCTTCCGCTGTGAGTGTGTATGTTCTGAGGGGGATTGAACAACTATTGTGAATGACAGAAACTTATTAGGTAGGCTGGGCTTGTTTAAGTTAGTCATTGTATCGTCAGAAGAAAGACGGATGTTCTTGTATCTGATGAATTCAAGGCTGCATCAATTATGTAAACCTTGCGATTTGGCTGTGCTACAGACGGAGTAGTAAGCAGTAGACCAGTAACGGCGCAGTGTTTCACTGTTTGTGTAAGCGAAAGTGAATTGATCACAAAGAACCTATTGATTGGTCCTTGCTCGGTGCTAAAATCCTACGATTAGTAGCGGTGGTAACGCTACGCAAGAAGCAAGTATTTAGGTACTATAAACGGTATGCCTTATACTAGAACCTCGTGCATAACACAAGTAAGACAGCAGAATTGTGGCCAATACCTAAAGTGGAACATAGCTTGCCTGATTTTTACTTTCACTGCGTTACAGACGGTGTATAAACTTAACATCATCAAACCTCTTATTTCCTGCATCTTAATAGAGATGAGAGTGTGTAGAACTGTGGATTACATAAACCTCAAGACTCTTTGCTACATATGTTACAACTTAATAGCTAAAACTAAAAAGTATATGCATGCATACGCATTTAGCCTGTGTAGGGCAACCCTTAGGTCTCGAGCACACACTAATAACGATCTATCTATTAGAGAGTCCTGTTTTCTGTGTTGTTCTATTCTGCTCGATTACCTGCCTACAGCAACTGCACATCTATTTAGCCTTTGATCAGTCTCTGTAGCAAAAATAGTCAGTAATCTGAAAAGCTTGAAGAGGCGAAGCGTTGTGTAAATACTACGACAGGCCGTACTGTGCTTTGAACCCTTCCTCCAGACCATTCAACCAGATACCGGCCGCGTACGCTCCTGGGTCTGGGATCTTACTTCTATCTTCACCCATGCCATCACCTACGTACGTCGCGCGTCCAAATTTTGCTTTCATCTCCGCGGTATCCTGGGCCTTTTGCTGGGCCACCTGTACGCTCCTATTCAGATCTTTCGTCTGGACCAGTGTGTTGATAAAAGGAATGAGGACGTCCATGACTGTTCTATCTCCTTCCCGGGCAGAAGTGTAGTTTTTGAGATTCTTGAGTGCTAGCGCCGCCGCTTCAGAGACTGTGTCGATGGAGAGTGGGACATTCGAATTGAGTATTGCGGCAGAGAGCGCATTGGTGAAGGCTGTGACGAGAATGGACAAGATAGCGCCGAGGGATCCGCCAACATCTTCGACATTGTCTCCTACACTCTCAAGAAGTGCGAGGACGCCTGGTGGATCCTTTTCGACTGAATCAAGATTGGTGAGGATGTTCTTGCAAGCACCGGCTACGGCCTCACCACAGTCTCCGTCGCCCATTTGTAGATCGTATCGTGTGATCTGAGGCTCAGCGGCAAGGGCGTCATTGCATGCTTTCCTGAGTGCTGGAATCAGAGAGGATGGTGTAGCGGGTCCCTTTGCGCGGCCAGATTGATCTTTGTATGCAGCATTGGCCTTGTTCCGCAACTCTTCTGTTTCTCTGCTGAAGTTTGTGGGACGGTAGCCATTCTTTGGCCATGCAGGGGCATTTGTGGGTGCATCGAGGAGTTCGATGACTTCCCCATCTGTTAATTCCATGCCTTTTGCCATTCCGGACATATTTCCTAGGGTGATGGAGAAACCTTGCCCGTTGAGAGACGTTTCGAGGACGCCTGCGTAAATGCGCACGGGCTTGAGGTTATAGTCTGATTCGAGGACTTGTAGAGCGATGTTAACCATGGCGTCAAACTCCAGGTTTGAAAGCCCACCAAAGTTGTTGACAAGCATGACAATAGAGTCGGACGGTGAGAAGGGTACAAAGGCGCGGTCGCTGTCTTTGGGATCGAGAAGATACTTCAGCATTTCTTTGACAATATCTTCCGGCGCTGGCATGGGGGAAATCGTTCGGAGGCCCTGCGTTACTCAGACAGGGGAACATGGAATGTCTTACAGATAGTCTTCTTACTGGCTCGTTATGAATTCCCATACCGACTACACAGGCATCATCTGGCACTGACTCGAACGCTTCTCGGCCAGGTACATGACAGTGATCTAAACTGGTACCAATAGTCACCAGTTGCGAGTTACCCAACTCACCAATTCTGCGCACTCGCTCGAAAGCCCACCCTTTCTGGCTGGCTGCTCCGGACAACTTGATAACTAAAATCCAGTCAGCGATGAAGTAGTCGCGGTGTGGCCTGGGTGCTTACCGAGCAAATTGCCTGCCAATCCTCTTCTCCCAACCGTTTCACTTTTTTCTCGACCTAGGGCTGCGTCTTCAGCCATGCAAATAACATCGACTTCATACCCTAGAGCTTTCCCCTTTTCCCTTGCAAGACCAAAGTGCAGCATATCACCTGTGTAGTTCGTGATACATAGAATGACACCCTCCTTTGAAGGCACGTTCCTGATTCCTGCCATGATCTGCTTTGTGCTTGGTGATGCAAAGATATCACCACAAACAGCCGCTGAAAGCATGCCGTCGCCCACGAAACCAGACCATGCGGGCTCGTGGCCCGAACCACCGCCGGAGATGATGGTCACTTGGTCCGGTGGGTGTGAGGTATTGTAGACGACGCGGTTTGCTACGTCAAGACCCATGAAGGAGTTGCGCTTGACAAGCGAGTTGAGCATGTGGACCACCACGCCTTCAGGATTGGGGAAGAAGTGTTTTCTGGACATGCTTGCGGTTCACGGAGAAGTCGTAGGATTGAGTCGTCTGGTCTCACGGCTACTCTATAGCTTTGCAGTTGTATCCGTAGAGCTTTGGTATTAAGTATCTAGCACAGGTCAGTATAGCCCCTGCAGCGACAGTAACTATGAAAAAGTGCTCATTTGCAGGACGCATGACAAGAGACAAAGGGCTGTACATACACACCAAGACCCACTTGCTCGATGACGATGTGAGCAGCAGGTATCCTACGCGACAGCAGATGGCCAAATGAATCAAACTCTGGATTTCAGACCTCGAAATCCTGGCCGAATAGCCGTGCCTATATATGCTCCCCCCGCATGATGTACCCTGATCGCGGACCCCGCTTGTCACCCCTCTTCGAGCTTCGGTGCGCCATCAGCCACATGCCGTACCGCTTTTCAGACCTTGATAAGTCGCATTGTTTGGCCGGACACGATGCAAATGCCAACATTGTAGCCTGGAAGCGAAATCAGATCCGTAGATTTACTGTATGAAGGCAAGTCAAGGTCAGGTGGTGAGCGCGTGTTTGTGTATTTGCGACCGGCATCACCCGATGCGGTAATCCGGGTGGCTGATGACGGTGCTTTCTCATAGCTCTAGCTTAGAGCTCAGGACTCGCTCCGGCGCCGGGTCTGATGGAGAGTTGCTCGGCACGAGGCTCGGCACGAGACACCCACACCCACACACACCCATACCAACATGTACCAGTGGTGTCAGCTTTAGCTTTGGGATACACCATCGAGAATTTGGTTGTGGTGGGAGCGACGCGGTCTAGCCATTCTGGGTGCATATACTCGGTGCTTTAGGAAAGTGTGACGTCGTCTCGAGCCGCGTGGGTATGTGTACATGCCCTAAGTCAACATCCTCAAAAATGAAATAATTCTGGATGTTGGTCGTCGAGTAGTCTGCCAAATCACTTCCTCTGCTCGTTGTTGCAATCTACGCGCACCTAATGTGCATCAAGTAACCAGGTAAGACGTGCTGAAAGTACTGCATCGTCGCAGTAGGCTGATGGATTTTACACTATGTACGCTATGGTAGTCGTTAGAGCCCGGTCGCAGCAAAGTAGAAAGCACGTAAACAAGTGCCGTATGCTTCAAGACCTCCGTGTATCGATAGCTGCTATTCAAAACAACAACGCCACCTCTTCCTCCTCCTCTTACTACTAATTACGAGTCTTGTTACTCTGGCCTACCATGGCCCAAACGCGCCAACAACTCCACATGATGCAGATGGTTCATTTACACAAAGAAGGCTTGATAAAGAGACGGGAAGAATAGATGAAATGCTCGGTTCAATGACCCAGGTTGGAGTACTGCGAGTGTCGAGGGTACGGTTGCTGGTACATGGACGACGCGTATTCAGACTCTTGATAGACGGTTCCGCGTTTGTCCTCGTCTTGCAGAAGTTCCTTGACTTCCCAGTTGTGTTGCTTGACACCAACGGAGAACTCGAGGTCTTCGCGAGTGATCGAGTCCCAGTACTATTTTTAGATTGGTTAGCGAGGACCCAACGCTTGGGGTAGAGTGGAGACTACAAACCTTGTAGACCATCATGACTGCGAGCAGATTGCAGATGGTAGCAAAGAACAAGCCGTCAAGATAGTGCTGCACACCGTCACATATGGTGTCGCCGAAGACGTACAAGATGACTTGTCCGATGATGAAGAAGAAGACGCCAAACACAATGTCGCCCATGGGCCAGCGGTCCTCGAGCGTGCCTAGCACGAGGATAATCTGACTGACAAGATAGACGAAAAGGAAGATGGCGTTGACAATGTATGTGACGACGAAGATGCCAATGGGGTTCTTAGCGTCCAGGCCGGCCCAGTTCTTGAAGGTAAGGAGGGAGATGGCGCCACCAATGATGAACATGGCGAGGGAGGTCAATCGCAGCAGCCAGACGGAGAGTGTGGTGCCGTCCTCGTACAGCTGAAAGCCCACGAAGCCGTTGATCAGTAGGCTGGTGCAAAGGGCAGAAACAAGGCCGTTTTGAGCCGCGGCGAAGTAAGGGTAGGCGGCCGAGCCAGGGGCGGCAACGCCGGCGTCGAGGATGAGCGAGACAATAGTCAGGAGGAAGTAGATGTAGAAGAAGGAGGTGATTTCCTTTCGACCTGTGCAGGCGTGTCAGCATGGTCGCACACGGCACCAGCTTGCATGATGGGCATGGGTGCAGGGGCGCAACGTACCAACCGCCGTAAACTTGGAGCGGACGTGTATGATCATGATGACCGTCATGATCAGGGCGAGGATGTGCATGAAGTCGTTGGCGGCTTGGAAGATGAGCGTGTTTGCAATCTCGATCGTGCGCGCATAGCACTTTGTCTGTATGCCGGCGCCACCGTTGATTTCCTGGTGGCCCACGAGGGCGCACAGCGGTATCGACGCCTTGTCGCATAGCGTGGAGAAGTCGCCAAAACCCATGGTGGAGCGTGGACAGGGAGCGTGGTGTCGCCGCTTGCGCTCGGTGCAATCTTCTTGGGCGCGGCGAGGCTGTATGGGCGGTGTGCGCGGTGAAAAGCGGCGCGGAACAGCGACAGCCGAACGAGGGCGATGACTTAGGGGCGCTGCGTCGCGATGTGTCTGGGACAGGCAGGAGCGAGCGTGGCCGGTGAAGCAGGCAAAAAACAATCAGCAGCGAGGGCAGGTGCGGTGGGGACCGTGGGTCTCAGCTGTCAATCCTTCAATCCATGTCCCTGTGGAGAGTCGCTGGTGCTGGGGGCTGGGTCAGGTAGTCAGGTGGTCAGGTTGTCAGGGAGTCTAAGGAGCAACGAGCGACAGCGCGCGCCAGAGCGAGCAGGGCCAAGCACGCGCCAGCCGAACCGAACGAGCCCTTTTCTTTTTGCCCCTGCCGCAACCGCATTCCGGAGGGCGTTGCGCCTCAACACATTGCCATAGTCCATCTGCCCCTGCACGCCTTCTGTCAAACAACAACAACAACAACAACAACAACAACTGCTGCTGCTCTGCGAGCGCAATGAGGCCTCTGCTAGTTGGTGCTGCTTTCTTTTCTCTCTAGAAGAAGCTGAACGCTCATCTCGGGAGCTGCGAAATGCATCTGTCCTGTTTTTTTCGCCAGGTTGAGGTCAAGCACATGCAGAAGATAGCCCTCGATGCGGCAGACACTGTACAGCAAGCTCAGTTGCTTGCATGTCATCGAGTGTGGTTTGAAAGAGTACAGATAGCTGAGGATACCCTACAGTGGTCGAATCATGACCGAGTCTCACTCACTGCTCTCTAGCTGGCGCTCTACACCATGACTACGTTGTACGTTTGCGCAACGAGCGTCCTGCAGGTTCCATTCGATATCAAAATTGTGCCTTGTACTGCTAAGAGCTTGTAGTTCCTTCTTTTCGAGCTCAAAGTATTGTGCCGCAGCTAGTGAAATACTAATTCGTGGTATGAGTTCTTCTACAATGTTTTAGTTGCCTTGCATTCAGGTGTACTGCTCAGTAGAATGTATGTAGATGACAAGATGTTGCAGATTTTTCAGAGTAAGATAACCACCAGAATAGACAAAGACCCTAATTGACATTGTCAACGAAAGTTCGCATCCTCTTTCTGGCTCTCATTTAGACTTGTATATAAGCTTAGTTAATGATTGCTGTTTCCTAGCCTACGCTGTTCGATTGATATAATTTTGCAGCATAAGAGTGAAGATGTCTCGACGCAATTGTTGGCGACCTTCTATGACACGGCTATATCGCTCTTGGGATCCTCCACTAGGTCACAAAAACTTTTCACCTTCTGGATGCGTCTCAGGACCTATGCTTGCGTCTTCCATCTCATCGCCCTGTCTTTTAGTGGCAACGCCCTTCGAATTGTGTGCTTTGTCTGCGTCAGAATCAGAGGCGACGGAGGAGCGCACTCTTTGCTCTGTATCATCGACAAGCCTGTCGACGGCGAAAGCCTTGGGCGCTGCAGTGGCATTCTGCGGTCGCAAAACTGCGTACCGTTCGTCTGGACGAGCATCGTTTCCGCGATCATCGTCTGTTTGCGTGTCAGACTCGTCCGATTCGTCGCTCGGGTTTTGATTCCGTAAAGCGCTGCGCCCTTGCAAAGTGGAGTACCTCAGATCATAGTCTCCATGCAACTGTTGTTGGGCGTGCTTTCTATGCTTGCGCTTGACGTGGGAGTTCAGCCAGTCGTTTTTCATGTCGTACAAAACGTCTCCAAACGCTGCCCACACACCTGGCAAAGTAACATAGCCACGACCAATGGTCTTGACTGCATTTACCGACACAAGCCACTGCAGCACAAGCTCGATTTCGAAAATTTCGGTTGTGTATTCGTCGCAATTGGCGTGAATGTCTTCGACTGTCGCGCCTGGTTGGAAGATGAGAGGCTGCAATACGAGGTTTAGAATACGGTACCACCAAGGCCAAGTAACATTTTGCCCATCCATACTACTCCAGATTGGAAGTAAAGCATCTGAATCTTGTTTACCGGGGAGTGGTGGTTTTGTAAGCGGCGACCAGGCCGCGAAGCTGTCTGCTTGGCCTGTAGGTGATGGCTGCAGCGGGCTGCCGTAATCGTATGTTGCCGTAGGCACAACGTGGATGTCCCAGAACAAACGCTGCCTGTCAATTCCTCGGTGGACATAATCACCCTCCATAAATCCCCACACGGATAACCGGGGTAGCGGAGCACCAAACTCGTTGTTGACTGGTGGGAGTTTGGGGACAAACTTTACTTTACCCTCACTAAGTAACGACATGATCACCATTGTGGCTCCATCAGACTCGGCACGGGATATGGAATAGACGCGTTGCTCCGGATTGTCACGTGCAAAAGCAGTGTCCATCTCTTTCTTGATCTTGACAGCGGCCATAAAATCACCGAGTTCAAATGTACGTCCATATTTATTTGCAAGTCTTGCCGTGAAAGTGTAGTTTCTGCCAGGTAGCAGACGCTTGAGTTTGCGCATCCGCAGCATCTGTCGGTCCACGTACTCAGCCACAACCTTGGCAAGAACAGGATCGCCGAGCGTTTTTAGTTTTTCATGCGCTGTTTTGCTGTCGTAGAACGCTTGTGGTGTTGCTGTGTTTGCGCGAATCCATGATCGAGCCTTCAGCTCCTCCTTTCCGATTGACGATTGTGGGGTGTTAGGCTGAGGCAAAGGTGCAGTGAATGGAAACTGTAACTGCAGCTGCGTGCGCACTCTGTCCGCAATCTTTTCCCTGTGCCACTTAGGACGGTCCATAACTTCGAAGCTTGACAGGTCGACAGTGAACTTTTGCAGCGCTTCCTGATATACAGGAAGAGATAGGTCAGAGAAGACGCAAGTGTGCATAGCCCATTTAACAAGATTTGCCCAATCATAGGATTCTGGATCTTCGATCGCTGCTATTCTGTTGTTCTCGTATGCTTCTAGGAAGCGAGTCTGGAAATCAGCAGTCAGATTAGCGAGTTGAGGAGCCATATTCGTCTGCATCCAGGTCCAGAGGGCTTTTGTCTTTGTGAGATCCAGGCCTTTGGTATCGTGCACCCTCTCGACGATGTTCCATTCGACGCATCCATCTTTGCCCGTCATGGAAGAAGCAATGACCAAAGCGCAGCAGAGTCTTTTGAAACCGTCGACAGGATCATGACTCTCGGCGTACTTGAGGTCCCGTTGCTGCTTATTGAAGCGAGCTCTTTTTCTCTCAATCCAGCGTTTGTAGGATTTCCGTGAATGCGCCTTTGGTTTGGGAAGAAGATAGAGATGGTCATTCGGATCTCCCGTAAGACCAGTAAGACGTTCAAGCAGTGTAGGAGGCAGCTCCTTCTTACTGCGGCGCTGGTTTGCCTTTGTCTTTGTCTTTGCCTTCGCTTTTGCTTTGGCCTTGGCATGATTTGATTGAAGCAGTGGGACATTATCGTCGTCTGAAGAGGATGGAGATGTGGAAGACGATTGGGAGTGACCGGTCTCTTCATCTGACACGCTGACATACTTCGTACCGGCGATCTGAGTGGGACCGACGGTGCTGAGACGCGCTTTTTTGTTGGAACGCTGGGACACTGGCTCGACAATTCTGACTCGCTTCTTGCTCTTCAGCGTGGTAACCGTCTCCACGACTGGCTTCAAGAGCGTTGCCATATCGACTAAGTCGCTCTGTCCGACAAGGCCAAATTCAGTGGAGAATGTACCGTTCGTAGCATAGAAGCGGACGATTGGGGAAGTCATCGAACAGGCGTAATACTCGACCAGTGTGTCCTTTTGGACTGCATTGGCAGTCGTCTCTTTTGACAACGGCAATGAGACATTGGAACGCACAACGGAAGCCACCCAAGGCTCTTTCCACGTTAGTGTTTGAATGTGTTCGGGAAGGCTGTCTGGCAGCGAGTGTTCCTCAGCCATGCTCTCTTCAAGCTCTTCCTCCATAGGATCGGGAGGCATTCTTGAAAGCGGGGCACGTCGGTATCGCTTGTTCTTGTCGTTCAAACTTGCAAGACGTGTTCGCTTCGTGCGTGGTTGGCCATCGATCTTAGTGGCCTGCCTGAGCGGAACCTCAACTCCCGCGTTTTGTGCGTCACGAGCCAAGTCTTCATTCTTCTGCTTGTGATAATATCGCCTCCGACGCTCAAGATTAGCTTCTTTTATCTTGTTCTGGAGGCTAGGGTTGAGTCGCTCCAGGCTCACGGTCTCGTCCTTCGGCGCCACTGGCATTGGCACATAGAAAGACTCGTCAGAAACCAAGTGGCGGATCTCATCCGGATAGTATTGATGTGCTTTTGTGTTTGAGTAGTTGGCCATGTTGTACGCCAACTTTGTGACTTGTGGGCTCGTAGGGGTTAGATGTTGGTACACGACCATGTCCTTCTTCTTCAAGCCTGCACTCTGTCGAAGTCTTATAAGGAAGCTGAATTTCTTAAGCCCGCTGTGAGGATCTGCGATCATATCTCTCAAATTGGACAGCACAGTACTCGAATTTGGCGGTGGAGTGTCAGGATGCTGTTGCTTCCAGAGCGTGACAAAAGGCCGTCCAATCTCTCCATGCATGGGATAGACGCCGTTGCAAATATCAATAATTTGCAGAATGATCTTGTGACGGAAGATTTTCTGACTCCCTCCGCCAGTTTTAGTGCCCATATATGCCGCGAGCTTCCTTGCGCTTCGACTCAATGTATCCGCTTCGGTGATTGGGCCACAGACGCCCTGGATCTGATTGTCGCCTATGCTATCTTGCGCAGCTTGCTCAGTCACTTCGCTTGCTGGCGATGCCCTGCCTAGAATTGTTGGTTCTGGCTGGTCTGATGCCGCGTAGGGGCTTTGATACGTCGCAAGTGGCGGTGGGGGCATGTTGATCGCATTCCAACCGGCTACCGGGCGAGTATGATGCTGTACGGTTTGTACCCTGTTCAGACCTTGCTCTGACGTGCAATCGATCTCGCTGCGTTCAACTTCGTTTACTGTATCCTGGGGAGTGCAAGCTTGGTCAGGCGCTATCTGTTCGTCAGAATGCTCACCCATGGCGATGTCATGCTCCTGTACTGAGGATGGTTTTACTGGTGGACTACCGTCTCTTCTAGAAGAGCACAGATTTACATCCACTGCCGCTCCAATATCAACAGCAAGCTTCGGACGGCTGTCCCTGCGCTCGCTTTCCGTGTTAGGGGCCGCGGTTTGATCTTCTATGTCTACTTTCTGTTCCGCAACTGGAGACGCAACAGTAACACTCTTCGAGGATTGAAAGACGTCGTTTGCTGCAGGCTTCTCGGTAGCTCCGATCACATCATCGATGAACCAATCGAGAGTAGAAAGTCTTTCCAGTCGGAAAGTCGCAATGAAGGCGTTGCGCGGTCGACCTTTAGTGATTTTTCGTTTCGCGAACGGATTCGTGTAAATGCCGGGACCTGAGCGATTGTTATAAGCTTCATTGATCAACCGGACCTTTGCGTTCACTTCAGCCAAGTCAATGAGAAGAGGGACTTGTTGGGGCGGTGTGGTCGCCTTGGGACTTGACTGCTGTGAAGCGCCCGCCACGGCTGGCACATCTTCATCCTCAGCACTGGTCACCACCGTTCCATCTTGCTCTGTCTGTTCTTGGACCACATTGCCACGCCCAGCCGACAATGCTGATGGTGGCGTTGAGGTGACCGTGCTGCGCTCTTCTGGGGTTGCATCTCGCTCAACGCGCATTCTCTTAGCAGGCCGCAGTGTTGTTGCATCGTCGTCAGCTTTCCGCTTCTCGAGTCTGGGCGTGCTTGCCCTCGAGATGGCCCTGAGGAGCTCATTGTCGCCGTTCAGATTCGATGTGCCAGTGTCATCCTGAATCAACTCTCGGGATGGATCGTACTGCTGCAAAGTCTGTGCTCTGATCTTGTCAATTACCCTTGTCATCTCTGCCTTGGACCTTTTCTCCTCGACAGCACCCAAATAAGCTGGGATAACCTTGGACCGTTCTAAAGCAATGTCAAATTCTCGCTCCTCGCGCAATCCTTCCATTAGTGACTGTGGTAAACGACCGTGAGGTATGATGCCAAACTGAATCCTCTGCTGTTTGCTTAACAGTGCTGGCCCGTTAGATGACTTGTTCCGTGGCTTCTTGGCCTTCGCTACATTCTTTGGTAGCCCACGCTGTTCTCGAATCTGATCCTCGATCTTCTGACCCAAGCGACCTCGCGCAGGCAAGCCGGCAGCAATACGTTCTTCTTTTGTCATGAGAGGGCCGCGCTTAGTGTTATTTGGTTTTCCTGAGGGTACTTCGTGCACGACGGAGTCTGGGAATGATGATGGATCTCCTGTTCGCTTTCGATGTTCTCGGATCTGATCCTCAACAAATTTGCTGAGACGACCCTTTGGTTTCAATCCCAAGGCTATCCTCTGCTCTATCGTGAGCAGCCCTGACTCATGTTTCCGCTTGGGCAGACCCATGACCTTTGTCGCAGCCACAGGTGTTCCGTGCTCGCTCTCGGTAACCGCGCCAGCTTCCAACGCCTCTTCAGTGGGGGTTGGCGAACGTCTCTCAGACCTCGGTGTCGCTAGTGCTGCGAGGTTCAGCTTTGCTCTCGCTCTTGATCGGGACATGTCATTCGTCCATTTTGGTTTGTCCAACCTAGGCGCCTCGATCTTCTGGTATCCAATGCCGTCCGTGAGAAGGTTGTCCCAGCGTGGCCCATATCTTCGGCCATGAACGATGGCCTCTCGACATTCAGAAAGTGTTCCTGAACTGTCCTTGCCGAGAAAATCGTTTGAGTTGAGTGTGCGGAAACCCCAAGGATCAACGGACTGTTCTCTCGACACGTCCTTCTTGGGTCGGCCTCCCTTGGCCACGGAAGGCTGCCTTTGCGGGAGCTTGCTGACACCCGCCCAAATGACTTCGCCTGCATCTACAGCCTTCTGAAAGTTCTTGTATGTGCGGTAGACATAGTGCACAAACTTCTTCTCCTGTGTATTGCGCGTGTCTCTGATGAGCGCAAGGTGTCGAAGGTGAGCAGGTTGCGTCTTTTCCCAGTCGTCCGTCAGGCGTGTGAGGTATGACTCCATGGGACGTCGCCAGAATTTGCCCACAATCCGATCACGCAAGATCCCGGAGTCACAACCTTGGGATCCACCCATTGCGATGGCGTCGTAGAGAGTATTGGAAAGGAGGCGTTCAGGTACCCATTGTGGCGGGATGCGACCAACGTCTTCCTTGTCACCGTCAGCTCTCTGTGGGTCACCGTTGAGCATGTCGACCTCGAGATCCCTCATAAGTGTATCTCCGTCAACGTCTTCATCTGACTGCTCATCCGCGGCTTCTTCCATGGTCGCCTGGCGTCGGAATTTCAGATTGTCATGATCTTCAGGTCGGGGCTCCCGTAGCACCTCGATACAAGTGAGCCAATTATCCTCAGCGTCCTTCCTACGAGCTCTGAAACGCTTGACCATACCAGTTTGATCAAGGCGAATGAGAGCACCCTGAACTGCCCGCTTGTTCCATGTCGACATGGGCACGTTCTATGCGTTGTAAGTATACGGTCTGTGACCTTTCCATCAGGTATTCTTACAAGTCTTTTTCGGATATCTCTGGTGGGAACAACGCCAGCGTCCTTCAATGTGTTGTAAAGTAAGTGCACGAATCCTGACAACACGAATTTCTTATATTGGAACACATCCTCGACTTTTCCCGAAGTCAAGAAATGGTCGTCTGAGACAAACTTCTTGTGGACGCAGAGACTCGTTCGCAGCTTGCCAGCCTGCACGGGCCTTTTCTCGATATAGCCCTTACGGCAGAGCTCATCGGTTCTGTGCGGCACGGAACGTTTGTCCTGTCCACTCATTACGGTCAGGTCTGGCTGTGTGATTCCGGCCACTCCATGTGAGGCAATCAGAGATAACAAGATGAATTCCATTGTCGGCACCTTCTTTAGGTCAATGCCATGTCCGGTCAATGCTTGCCAGATGCGGCTTTGACTTGCGTACAGCCGTGGAGCGGTGGTGTTTGTCGGAGGGTCATCGAAGATTGTTTCTACATCGTTCGCTTTGATGGGAAGGGCACGAGGCCTACGATTGGCATGGGGTGGCGGTCTGTCAGAGTCCGCATTTTGTGCTGATGCAAATTGTTGAATGGTCGAGATTGCAGGTGCTGTAAGTGACTGCGGAATAAGACCTTCTTTGGTCAGACGCTGTCGCATGGACTCGCGCAAAGCTGAGACGAATTTCGCAGGGCCTGGCTTCTGCGTCGTCCATTGCAGAGATTCGACAGACTGGGATAAAGATGCACCGCCGGCAACAACCGATCCAATGTTTTCCGCAGCTTCAAACTCGGCAAGACTGTAATGCTGGAGGACACCGTTGTGCGTGATACGGATATCTGCATGGCTGCTCACCCAATGCCAGATTCGCTCGTAGAACGTACGGCCCAGCTGGTGGGGTCGAGGATTTGGCCTAGACGCATCTTCATCCTGCGACTGTTCGTAGAAGACCTGCACAGAACGTTTGAAGTCGGCACTGCCAGCTCCTGCGGGTTCAATGTGTTAGTGCTGGACTAATCTTGAAAAGAAGTGCACTGAAAAAGGGCGCGAACACGCCAATTTGTTTAGCAGCATGGACAAGTGAGCGAGCGTCGATTGCATGCAACTTATGGCTTGAGGGACGTAGAGAACCGTTGCGCGTCCGGAAAAGGGAATAGGAAACACGAGGTAGATGGAGAAAGTCAAAGGGGCAATAGCGGATGGATGCGCGAGTCAGGTTTACCTTGTACGCCCGTCAGGGCAACCTCAGACAGCAGAAACTCGACGAGCTCATCAACACCTCTCGTCATGGTGTGTAGGCTGTTGGCGTTATCGCAGTTGGAGAGACATGGAGTCAGGTCGTGAGTTCGAATCCGGGGCGCGTCTCTCTGGAAAGTCCGGAAAGTCCGGGAGGCAAAGCACGAGGATTTTGACGCGCGCTGCATGCGCAACTGTGGATAGGGAAGCGAAAGACAAACGGCGGGCTTGGCAGTTGGCAGACCGCGTATCGCAACCACCCCCCATCGATAAGGCAAGCGCGACGCCTCTCCCCTGTGTCTTTCCTTCGCTTGCACCTCTTGTACATTCTTCCGCATTCACGCAATTGATAGTACGCCATTTCGCACAAGACGCGCTGGCAAATCTCACTCGTTGATCGCAGGCCTGCTCTAGTTGTAGTCCAAATATGTTCCGCTACAAGCAAAGATAAAACTCCGCCATGTTCTTCACCTCACCTTTCGCCAAATCCAAGTCGAAGCCTGGCCATGGTTCCATTGTTGTTGACATTCTCCCGCCCGAAACGCCAGTGTTGAGAACGGTGTCCTATCAATACCCATTGAAGTTGATCGCCCCGGATCCTCTACCACCACCGAATCACTCTTCGACACCAGATGCGGCCCGCCTTGTGCACACTGTCTTCCTGTTAACCTACGGAGGCGGCATTGTTGCTGGAGACAGCATACACTTGGATGTACGCCTGGACCATAGAACTCGGCTGCTCCTTCTGACCCAAGGGTCAACCAAGATCTTCAAGACGATCCACCCCCACACGGTCTCTCACCAGCATATGAATGTTTATATCAAATCCGGCGCCGCCTTGCTGTACCTTCCCGATCCTGTTCAGCCCTTTGCCCATACAGCATTCTCGCAGTCGCAAATCTATCATCTAGACCAGGGACAAGGAAGCTTGTGTGTTTGCGACTGGGTGACGAGCGGACGCTCTGCCAGAGGCGAGAACTGGGACGTTTACGAGTACAAGAGCCGGAACGAAGTGTGGACGCACGAGGGTTCGTGCAAGACGAGGTTGTTACTCAGAGATAACCTCATCTTGGACAAGAACGGACGAACGGACATGCGCCTCTCGTCTCGAATGGACGGGTACTCGGTCTTTGGCACGCTCATCGTGAGAGGACCGGTCTTTGCTTCTCTGGCGAAATACTGCCTGGATGAGTTCGAGGCACTGCCGAGGATTGGCGGCAGGAACTGGGGAGACGTAGCGCCACATGAGCTGTCTGGCAAGGAGCAGCGGCGTGCGGACAGACAGGGGAGAGAGACCAACGATGGCGTTGTTTGGAGCGCTGCGAATGTGCGCGACTTTGTGCTGGTCAAGTTTGCGAGTACAGAGGTGGAGGGCTCACGGAATTGGCTGCGAGACATAATCAAGGAAGAGGGGTCGGTGTTGGGTGCATTTGGAGAGCGAGCGCTGCTGTGTCTGAGGTGATTGATGAGAGATGCGCGCATGGTCATTGTCTGGCTCGATATTGTTCTGGTGTTGCACAATGAACGGCAAGGCTTAGCACTCACCACTCGCGAGCATGAATGCATGATGCATGGCTGTGATGTCAGTCAGCCCTGTGCATCCCACGTGGAGACGGCCTGGCCCGAGCGGGAGTGACGAGCGTTGGATCACGGGCAAAGACGTCGGCGGCACCAGCACCAGCACCAGCACCAGCACCAGCATTGCACGACCAGCCCGCCGTGAATCCTATGACCTTCACGCATCCCCACGCATCACACGCTTCGTCAACATGAGCGGCAGGCTCGCCACTGCACGTCTCGCCACGCTTGCGCGCCGGACAGCACTGCACGCACCACGCCGCTACACCACCCACTCGCTGCCCGCCGGCGGCCTGCTACGCACCGAAGCGGGCCTCCGCCTCATAAAACGCCGCCCATGGCCCCTTGGAAGCTATGCGCTGCACAATCTGCCGGCCACGCGCTCCATCTCCTTTGCACGCGTCGTGCCTAAGCTCGTCACCAAGCTCGCGACCGCTGGTGCAGCTGCGGGCGGCGCCGTCATTGCCGGGGTCTCGTACATCCAATACCAGGCAGGCCGTACGCACAACCCAGTCCCCTTCCCCGCTGGATGCTGGAGAGAACACCAAGCTAACACCCCGCAGAGGCAGGCAGCTTTGCCATCGACCTCTTTGGCCGCGCCAAGGAAGGCGTAAGCTACGTCGCAGGCGGCGCGCTTGGATCCGTCAACGGCTTCTTCGACCAGATCGACCAGGGCTGGCGCAAGACCAAGGATGACCTGGAAAAGGCAGAATACCCCGAATGGCTGCAGAGCCTCCTGGCCAACGGCGATTCGGCCGGAGCTGGAGGCAGCCATGTCGGTGGACAAGGGCCCGAGGGCCCAAAGAAGAGTGGCGCTGGCACTGCAGCGGCAGGCGCTTCGACCGCAGCAGCTTTCGGCTACGCCCAGGACGACGACGACCAGGCCGACAAGCACGAGGCCGAGAAGATTGCACGCGACGAGCAGATGATGATGCTCACCAAAAAGATGATTGAGATCCGAGGCCTGCTGCAGACCGTGGGCCAGTCGGAATCGCTAACACTGCCGTCCATTGTCGTCATTGGGTCGCAGTCTTCGGGCAAGAGCTCTGTCCTCGAGGCCATTGTCGGACACGAGTTTCTACCCAAGGGACACAACATGGTCACCCGACGCCCCATTGAGCTCACGCTCGTCAACACCCCCGATGCGCAAGCCGAGTACGGAGAGTTCCCTGCGCTTGGGCTGGGGAAGGTCACAGACTTCAACCAGATCCAGAGAACACTCACCGATCTCAACTTAGCTGTGCCTGCGTCTGACTGCGTGTCAGACGACCCTATCCAGCTGCGCATCTACTCGCCCAACGTGCCAGACCTCTCGTTGATCGATCTGCCGGGATACATTCAGGTCGTAGGCCGAGACCAGCCTCCACAGCTCAAGGAGCGCATTTCGCAGCTGTGTGAAAAGTACATCAGGTCGCCCAACGTCATCCTTGCCATTTCGGCAGCCGATGTAGACTTGGCAAACAGCACAGCGTTGCGAGCCTCCAGAAAGGTCGATCCGCGCGGCGAGAGGACCATTGGTGTCATTACAAAGATGGACCTTGTCGACCCCCAACGCGCTGTCAGCTTGCTCAGTGACAAGAAGTACGCGCTACGACTCGGCTATGTCGGCGTGGTATGCCGCGTGCCAGCTGGCGCAGGCGGTGGTAAGCTGTTCCACCGCGGCAATGGCAACATCCAAAACGCGATTGCAAAGAACGAGAACGCTTACTTCAATGCACACGCCGAGTTTGCGCCCGAGTCACAGCTAGATGTCGGCACTAGAAGCCTCAAGAAGAAGCTCATGCACGTGCTCGAGCAGACAATGGCAGCCAGTCTGAAAACAACGAGTGAAGCCATTCAGCGAGAGCTGGCTGAAGCTACATACGAATTCAAGGTTCAATACAACGAGCGCCCCTTGAGTGCCGAATCATACCTCGCCGAGTCGCTAGACGGATTCAAACACTCTTTCCGCGGCTTCACCGAGTCGTTCGGGCGACGCGAGGTCCGCGAACTTCTCAAGCACGAGCTAGACCAGCAAGTCCTCAACCTGCTGGCTCAACGCTATTGGAACCGCCCATTTGACGACCTCAGCCCACCCTTCCCCGAAACTGACCCCCTCAGCAGTCTTGCAACGGCCGATCCCGAAGGGGAAGATTCAATCTGGAAGATCAAGCTAGACAGCTCCAGCGCCGCGTTGACCAAACTCGGTGTCGGACGTCTCGCAACCAGTGTTATCGCAAACGCACTCCAAGCACACGTCGAGCACCTAATTGTCAACTCCCGCTTCGCCGGGCATCCCTTTGCACGACAAGCCATCACCGAGGCATCGACGTCCATTCTCAAGGACCTGTCCTACGACATCTCGGATGAGTTGGAGATCTGCATCAAGCCGTACAAGTACCGCATCGACCTCGAAGATAGCGAATGGGCCAAGGGTCGCGAGAATGTCACCGCTGTCTTGAAAGAGGAGCTCAAGGTTGCTGAGGCTGCAAGCAAGCGACTTGAAGAGATGGTGGGCGGCCGTAAGAAAGTCAAGGACGTAATGTCTTTCATCGACCGTGTGCGCAGCGGCCAAGTCGTCCTCGAAGGTGACGGCGTTGGCGGCGCCGGTGGGTTTAGCCAGGCGTTGTTGTCGAGGGGTATGTTCCTCCTTGTCTCCTTGTTCCACGATTCCCTGCGTTTGGTATTTGATGTTGGGTGGATTCGGCGCTAATTGTTTCCAGGCCGTGAAGCAGTCTTCCTGCGCGACCGCGTTGACGTCCTCAAGCTGCGCATCCTCGCCGTCAAGTCAAAGCAATGCGCAACCAAGAAAAATAAGTACCACTGCCCTGAGGTCTTCCTCGACGCCGTCGCCGATAAACTTACCACCACCGCTGATCTTTTTCTTGACGCCGAGCTGCTCTCCAAGTTTTACTACCAGCTTCCCCGTGAACTCGACGCTCGTCTGGGGCGTGGCTTGTCACAGGACGAAATCGACCGCTTTGCACGCGAGGACCCCAAGATCAAACGTCACCTCGATGTCGTGAGGAGGAAGGACCTGCTCGAGCACGTGCTCAAGGAGATGGAGGGGCTGCGGCAGCTGGAGGCGAGGGAGAAGAGACTGATGTCGAGGAGAGACGAGAACAGAGAGAGGAGGAAACAAGGCGGCGGGTGGAGTCTGTTCTGAAGTTATCCGACGCATCGTTGTGAGAAGGACTTGGTTGGGCTGTTTCTGTACATTTTACTGTTTGGCATAGATTGCATGGTGCTTGGGCGTTAAGATACCACGACGTTGTTCGGTTGGGACGACTCTACTTTGTCCTTTCCATGTACAAAATCGCACACAAGAATTCAAATGGCCTCACACTACCTTACTGTAATGAAGCAAGGTTCCATCTCCTATGCTGAGCGAAGTCAAGGCTTGCCTTCCACACGCCGTCCACGCCCAGTTTTTTGGACGAGGGTGCCAGTCATGCAGCTGTCTGAACAGGCGACTCAGATTTCTTTGTAGTCGTGCCAGTGTTAGCGACCTATTGTTGAGTCCGACAACGTGTATACAGTGAAAGCTAGCTCTCAGCAAGCATTATGAGGGAGGGATGCTTTTGCTTCTCTTAATGACTTTGCTTATGCCCAGGAGCAGAATGTAGGGGAGGTCTGGTTTGGTGCATCCTCGCTTCTGCTTATACTGATGAGTTCCAAAGACCTTTCACTTCGTTTGAAGACTTGGATGGCTGATTTCTCTCGCCCACTTGAATGAACTTTATCAAATGAAGTCTATTAGGATACATATCTTACTACAGTCTACAGCCCCCCGTGACTGAAATACATGTCATTGGCAGCAGTGTAGGAACCCTGGTAGACTGAGCCACCATATGCAGTCGCACCGCCATGGAAGTCGATGAGTCCCGAAGGTAGCGATACTGCTTCGTCGGTGCTTGTCGTACCTTCCTGCCCAACTGAACAGGCTTGTGTTCCGGTCTGCATTAATGCGGCGGTAAGTTCTTTCACCCAACTTCTGAGGCAACCGCGTACTATTACGTAGCCCGGGTCGTTCGCCGCTTCAAACTTTGTCATGCCAATGTGATCAGCCGGTATGCTCGCACTGCCGTACCATGTCCGTGCGCGCAACGACCGGAGTCGCGCAACGACCGAAAACCACCTCAACGCTCTAAAATAGATAAGGTTGTAACGTACCGTGTCTGTGCGCGCAACGCCCAGATTCGCGCAACGCCCGCTTTTTACTAGTAAAAACACCAAAATCTCTTATTTTAAAAGCTAATTAAGTCTACTATTAGTAGAGATAAAGACTAACTTTCTATTAGAAAATGACTCTATCTATATAGCTCTATAAGCTAGTAGTATTTTTATTCTATAATATATAGTATTAGCTATAATAATACTTTTTACTAGTAGAGTAAAAATTTTAAAACTTTAATAAAACTCTTAGCTATTAAAATTTAGATTATAAACTCTAGTCTGTAGAGTATTATTAGTATAGGATTTTTTTTAGCATCTAGCCTAGTCTGTTACGGGTATTTATACTATTTAAACCCTAGTTAATCTATCTAATAGATTACTGTACCTTTTTAGTCTATATAGCTTAGGTAGGTTTAAGCTAAGCTCTTATAGAGTATTCTATTAGATTCTAGAAGTATATATAGGTTACAGGTTTAATCCTTACCTACTACTACTCCTACGTAGCTAGGCTAGCTAATTTAGCTAAAGTATAAGGTAGGGCCCTTTAGCTACTATACTATTACTACTAGAAGGTCTAGTATATAGCTACGTAGCAGTCCTAGATTAGGCCTAGCCTAGTCCTAGGCAGCGTTTACAGCAAACTAGGCTAGAGTACCTACCCTAACTAGTTAGCTAGCTTATTAAGGGGGAGCCCTAGAGGCGCTAAGGCGTTAAGGGGAGTGCCTAGGGGCGTTATAGGCTTTAGTACTACACGTTAAGAGTAGTACCTAGAGGTAATAGGCTTGTCTAAGGAGTCTTAGGTTAAGCCTTAAGAGAGAGAGGTATACTGTTACAGGTATTTATACTATTTAAACCCTAGTTAATCTATCTAATAGATTACTATACCTTTTAGTCTGTATAGCTTAGGTAGGTTTAAGCTAAGCTCTTATATAGTTATATATATATACTACTTTTAGCTACTTTTTACTTTATATTTTTAGAAAAAGTAGTATATATAAGGAACTATACTAGATACTAAAAAACGTGTTATACTAAAGATATTTTACAAACTAGAGTTTATACTCTAAATTCTAATAACTAAGAGTTTTATTAAAGTTCTTAAAATTTTACTCTACTAGTAAAAAGTATTATTATAGCTAATACTATATATTATAGAATAAAGTTACTACTAGCTTATAGAGCTACATAAATAGAGTATTTTCCTAATATAATATTAGTCTTTAACTCTACTAATAACGTACTCTATAGGTAAGTAGATTAAATAGGTAAGTAGATTACTCTGCTAAGACTATACTAAACCTCTACTCTATTATAGCTTATATTAGCCTACTTTAGCCTTATATACAGTAGTGTAGAATATAATATTATTTAGAAATATCTTCTATAGCCTTCTTATATGTATATAAGTTATATCTAACATTATAGCACTTTATACAGCGTCTTTAGGTTACTTCCTCTCCTTTAGCACGCACTTACTTCTTTACCTTCTTACTATTACTACACACTCTAAACTTAGTTAGAGTAGTTAATTAAAGGCCTTCCTTAGCTATTAGGACCCCCTTCTCCTATAACTGCTTTCTTTTATTTAATTTACATTGTATAGCAGCCTTATTTACTATTTAAAGCCTAGTAATCTTCTTTATAGCTAACACTAGCTTATACGCAATAATAGCTACGCCTTTAGTAAGCTTTTTAAAGGCCTTAACTATTAAATTTAGTAAGCTGCTTGTATACCTTTAAATCCTCTCTTAAACTAGCGTTAATTAAAATTCTAATTATAGGGTATTACTTAGGGTTTAGGACTACTAGAGAGTATCTTTTATAGAAGGTAGTAGTAGAGTATATAGGTAGATATTAAGACCTATTATAACCTATTCTAGGTTAAAGGGGACTATTCTAGCGCCTTAAAAGCCTTCTTAGATATTACTAGAAGTAAATATCTCCTTATAGGCGCCTATAAAGTATAGTAGAAACTTAGTTGTAGTAATATAAGTAATATAGTTACGTATAAGATTCTTAGCTTAGTGCCTATACGCCTTCTTTAAAGAGGTAAAACAGCCTATATCTAGTAGCTATAAGAGGTGTAATAAGTATAGAGGTATACATAGTGTAATAATCTTTACTTCCTTATAGTATTATTAGAAGTTAAGGAAGTTATAGCTCTTATAGCTATTAATAAGAAGTAGCTAGTATACTTCTTAGGTGCGCGTCTTTATATAGGTATTAAAGTGCTTTAACTGGTCTAGACTAAGCTTATTAGTAGTCTATCTGTTCTTAGAGACTCTAATAACCTAATTATAGGGCAGATTGTCCTCTTTATACTAGGTAGAGAGGTAGTTACAGCCTTTAAAGATTATAAAGGGTAGAATAGCCTACTCTATACTATTAATACCCTATATAACTATTATCTACCTATAGTTACCCTACTATACTACCTTTAGCTATTCTTAACACTCTAAGCCTATAATAATTACTTCTATTAATATCTAGCCTATTATAAAGCCTATCTTATTAAAGTTATATATATTATTATTCTAGATACTATACTTAGCTTTAACATTTACTATAAGCCTAAACTAGCCTCTAATAATCTCTAGATTCTTATAGAAGGCTTTCTTATAGTCGTACTTATAATTCAACCTTACTTTAAGGTTAAGGCAGCGCTTAATAAATGTATTAGGCTAGTTTATGCTAATATAGCCTATATTATACTTAGTATGTAAATAATTAGCTATATTAGCTATAGTAGCTAGCTAGAAGGTAAATCCTTATATATCTAGCTTAAGAATATACTTAGTAGTTACGTTCTTCTTAGTCTAGTCTATAATCTGTAAAACTAGCGTATAATTAGCTTATATAGGTTGTTCTATATATTAAGTATATAGTGTGCTATAAGATATATTATATATAGCTATAGGATATTATAAAGTAAGTAATATATCTTATTTAATTATCTAGAGTGTAAGCTGTATTACAGCTTCTCTTAAGAGCCTAGATTAATGTTGTTATTAAGGTATTACGTAGTAAGGTAGAGGTTTAGTGTAGTCTTAGTAGAGTAATCTACTTACCTGTTTAATCTGCTTACCTATAGAGTACGTTAGTAGATTTAATTAGCTTTTAAAATAAGAGATTTTAGTATTTTTACTAGTAGAAAGTAGATATTATATAAATCTAGGTGTTGTATATACAGACACAGTTTTCTATAGGTAAGTTAGATAATAGGTAAGTTAGATACTTTTACTAAGCCTCTACTAAACACTACTCTATTATAGCCTTAAATAACCTAGTTTAGTGCTCTAAGATATAGTATAGTCTATAATACTATTAAGAAACTACTTCTACCTCTTTCTTATATATTTATATATTATATTCTATCTAATTACACTATCTATAGCACACTAAACACTAACTTTTTATGGTTAGAGAAAGGTTAATTTTTATTAAATTTTCATCCTAATATTATAAATATACCTTTCTAATATCTGTTCTAGCGTCTATTTTATAGTATAGGCGTTAGAATAGGCATACTAGCTATTATAAGCTAAATAGAGTAGTTATCTAGTCTTAGTTAAGATAAAATCTCTATAATAGCCTGTGTGTCTAAAGATATAGACTAGTTAAAGGTAATAGAGAACTTCTAGCTATAGCTATTACCTACCTAGTAATTGCTATATAGCTATTACTTTATTATAAATACCCTCTATTATAACTAGCTATACTAACCCTATATACCTAGATAAAATTAACTAAGTAATAGCTTAAATCTACCTCTAATATAAACACTATATTAATAAAGTAACAGCTCTCTTCTTAGGCCTATAGATACCTACTACCTTAGTAAAGTAGTAGGTCTATATATTTAGCTACTACCTATATAAATACCTCTATTATAACTAGCTATACTAACCTCCTATACCTAGACAAAATTAACTAAGTAATAGCTTAAACACCCTAGTAGTCTATTACTAGTAATAGTAATAGATAAACAAACTCTTTATAATAAGAATAATAATAATAATATAAAGACTATCTACTGCAATAGTAATAGCTAGTAATAGATAATAAATAATAAATGCTAAAACTACCTACTTATAGAATAGTTCTACACAACTCTTATTTAATAGAGTAATAGCTCTTCTTAACAACCTAGGGTATAGGCCCTTACTATTAGACTATAAGTATATATTTACTATCCCTTTAAATAAACATACTTCTTATATTACTAGAGTAGCTTGATTCTCTTGTCTTATATAGTCTTAGACTTATATAGAACGTTAAACCTATTATTTAATTAATTAATAAATTATTTAATTACTATCTATAGCACCTTTAGGAGGGCTTACCTCCTTTAGTATATACTATTACAAATATAAATCCTAAGAAAGGAATTACTAGGTTTTATTAATAGATATTATAAGGTAGTATAATAGCTAGTAAGAAGGCTATTACTCTATAGGTAATAATAAGATAACTTATATATAAGCTGCTAGAGCTATAATAGGTAAAGCGTCCTATAAGATAAAGGCTAAGTAAGTAATAGAATTTATAGGATAAATAACTAGTATTCTATAGAGATTCTACGGAATTTTATAAGACTTATAAGACTATAGAACTTTATTCTATAAGATAAGAGAATACCTTAAGTATATAGTTAGTAGGAACATAACTCTTATAGTTTATGTTTAACCTTATTAATTAAGTTTATCTTTAGAATCTTAACCTGTACTTAAACTAGATAGTCTACTCTGTACTATTTAGTGCACCCTATCTTTATAAGCTTTACTTAGTTAATAACCCTAACTAATCTACTAGTACTTATCCCTAAGAACTAAGAGAATTAGTGCTTATAGTCTTTAACTAAAGTATAACCTATATATTTTAAACACCCCTAAGATACGTACTATTAGATTCTATATTACCTCTAGTAACTCTACGTTTAGTAACATTATTATAGATATATATATTACTACTAGTACTATAAATATTAATAAGCCTAATATTTACTATAGAGATTATAGTAAGCTTAATAACTAGCTTATACAGTAGGACCTCTTCTTTACCTTCTAAGGTAAGAAGGTACCTAAGGCTAAATAAGTAGTCCTTACAGCTAGCTATAAGCGTAGTAAAGTGTTTATCTAAATTAAGCTCTTTATATAGCAGTACTAAGCTAGTAAGGCTTTAAATAACGTAGATAAATAGATATAAGACTTTAACCAATTTAAAGAAAAGATTAAGCTAATCTTTAGAGTCTTTAATAAACTATATATTAAACAATATAATATTTAAAAGATTAAATAGAATAAGTTAGCTGCTAACTACGCTGCAGAGTTTAAGCAGCTTACTACTAACACTACCTAGGATAATACTATCCTAATTACTATATTTTAATTAGGATTAAAGCCTAAGGTTAAGGAAGAACTTATACGTACTAGTATAAGACCAGAAACTCTTAATAAGCTTATTAATACTACTATTAACATTAATATATAACTCTATAAACTTTAGTAGAAATTTTAAGATAATTCTAGAGTATATACTACTTTTATTGCTACTAATAGGCTACTACTAAGGAACTAGTAGCGTAACTACGTAAACTAAGGATAGTAAGAAGGCTTTAATTAGCTAAATACTAGTTGTTGCATCTATAGTAACACTTAGAGTAGATACTACAGACTTAAAGTAATAGACCTCTTAAACCTTAATAAAGAACTACTAAAGTAATAGAATAAAAAGCCTAAGGGGGGTAACTAATATAGAGGTAGTAAGGACTGCTATAACTATAGTAAGCTAGGCTACTTTACTAGAGACTACTAGGTAAATAAGGTTTACTACTAGTTAAATATACTTATATTTAATTATAAAAATATAGATACTATTAAATAGGAATTTCTTACTAATAATATAGGATAACTACTAGAAGACCTAGAGTCTACTCTAGTAGATAATAATAACTATATTATACCTTTAATTTATATAGTAACACTCTACTTAGACACCTAGACAGGTAAAGAAATAGAGTACTACTCTAATAACAACTAGTAAAAGAAAGATAACCTGCTAGACACCTTAGAATAAGAGTTTAACTAAATTAGTACCTTACTAATATATAAATAAGAACGTATAGCTTAATAGCGCTAGAAGTATAATAATAAAGAACCCTATTACTAGATATATTAAGAACTTATTAGCCCTATAGAAGTACCTAAAATTATAGAAATAATACTAGAACTCTAATAGCTTGTTTACTAATAACCTAGAAGAAGCTAAAGATTAGCTTTAGTATAAGTAAGAAATATAGCTTAGCCTAGAAAGTATATAAAAGTAGAAAGAAGTACTACTAATAATTAGCCTATAACTATAGTATATTCTAGACTACTGGTACCTAAAATATAGAAACCTTATATAGATAGTATATACTAAGAATAAATATATAATCTACTATAATAAGAAGCTTAGTATAGGATAGTTTCTAGTATAATAAAGAATCTATTATAGGTAATAGTTCTAGTCTTATAATAACCTATATAAACCTATATTTTATTAATAAACACTAGAAAGTATACTTTTCTAGAATAGATAACCTATAGGCTATAATATAAATATAGCTAGTAGTTAATAGAAGTTACTATAATATATACTAGTAGAACTACCTTAATATAGATTATAAGAAGTATTATAGTACTAAGAAGTTAAAGAGGTTTAGTAAAGAGGGGACCTTTTTAGGCTAGCGCCTATAAGCTCTAGTAAATAATCTATTAATAGTATTAGGAATAATTACCTTATTGCGCAACCTATTAAACTAAATAGAATAGCCTTAATAGTAGTCTTAGACTTAGAAGTATATGTAAGTTATATATCTAGAATAGTAATATAGTAAGCTAGACTTAGATTATATTATAAGAAGAACTCTTACCTACTCTAAGTAGCTAATATAGAATTTATACTAGATAAAATACTAATTATATTTAAAGTAATAGCAGCACCTCTATAGATATAGAGGTACTTTAAGAAGATAAACCTAGATATCTTTATAAAGACTATATATAATATTATATTAGAACTTCTTTAGTTATAAAAGTATAACTTAAAGATAGACTAGGTATAAGAAATACTTTTATTAGAGGAATATAAATATAGTACTAATATATCTATAGCTACGCAGCATACACAGCAGCTAGTAGATAAGAAGAAGATTAATAATATCTCTTTAATATATAAGATATGCTAAGATAGAGTAGTTAACTCTATAGATGCTAAACAACCTATAGATTATAAAGTAAGAGTTAAGAAGAAGAGAGGTATACCTTCTACTATCTCTAATATATATAGATAGTATATAGAAATATTTAGAGAAAAGCTTATAGTAAAAGCCCTACCTAAGTATAAACCCTAGGATTATAAGATTAAGCTCTAGAAAGGAAAAATATTAACTTTTAGGCTATTATATTAGTTGTTAGAAAAAGAACTTAAAGTACTTTATAAGTATGTAAAGGAGAACCTTAAGAAGAGATTTATAAGAAGATTAGAATTAACCTAAAGAGTACTTAATTATAGTTAGTTCTAAGAAGAATAGCAAGCTATAACCTTATATTAACTTTAGAAAGCTTAATAAAATTACTATTAAAAACTACTACCTACTTCTAAATATTACAGAGTTACAGGACTAGCTAGTAGAAGCTTAGTACTTTATAGTATTAGACCTATAAGGTGTGTATAACATTATATATATAAAGAAGAAAGAAGAATAGAATAGAGTATTTAGAACGTAATATAGACTCTATAAGTACCTAGTTATACTATTTAGTGTAAAAAACGTACTAGTAATATACTAAAAGTTAATTAATAATATTCTAAGAGTATACCTTAATAGAACTATTGTAGTGTACCTATATAATATCCTAGTATACTTAAAATTACTAAAAGAGTATAAATAATATATTATAGAAGTACTAGAGTGCCTAAGGTAGGTAGACCTATAACTTAAACCTAATAAGTATAAATAGTATAAGAAGGAAGTTAAATTCCTAGAGTATATTATAGGACAATATAGAGTTAAAATTAGTCTAATAAAGGTAGAAGTATTTTAAGCTTAGCAGACGCTAAAAATAGTTAAACAGATCTAAGAATTCTTAGGATTTATTAACTTTAACTAACGCTTTATTAAGGACTACTCTAAGATTACAGTCCTACTAACAAAGCTTACGTAGAAGGATACACTATTTAAGTAGAGATAAGAATAGAATAATATATTTAAGGCACTTGAGTAAGCTTATATTATACCTTCTATGTTAATTATATTTTATAGTAGTAAACTAATATATATAGAGACTAATACTTTAGATCTTATATTAGGCGTATATATTATAAAAGAAAAGAATAGACTATAGTACTCTATTCCTTACTACTTACGTAAGTTCTTAGGACTAGAAGAACGCTATAATATAAATAATAAAGAATTACTTATAATTATATTAGCTTTAGAACATTGGTAACTATATATAGAAAGCTACTTAGAACTTACTATCTATACTAACTATAAGCACCTAGTATACTTTACTACTACTAAGGTTTTTAATTAATAATAAGTACGTTAGTCTAAGATACTTAGGTAATATAAATTTAAGATATTATATACACTAGGCAAAGACTATAGTAGAGCTAACGTACTTAGTAGACAACATAACCTTACTAGAGAAAAAAAATAAACTAGTCTATAATATAAGAAATTAATAATAATAGGTTACTTAGACTATTATAGTAACTAAACAATATAATATAAATTAAAAATAAACAGTGTATTTTATTAGACGTACTATAGGAACTTTAGAATAATATTATAGCTAATTACTATAATAACCTACTATATAGATACTCTAGACTTATATATATAATAGAACTTATAAAGTAATACTATAAGATTAGTAATATAAAGAATAAGGTTACTAAATATATTAAGACCTATATTAACTATTAGTAATATAAATATAGTATATATACAAAATATAGAGAAATATAGGTAATAGAGCTACTAATAGCACTATAGATAAATATTACAATAGACTTAATTACATAGCTACCTATCTTAAGAGACCTAGTAACTAGAAATAACTATAACTTAATCTTTATTATAGTTAAAAAGATTTACTAAATATACTAAGATAATACCTTATTTATATAGCTATACTATAGAGTAGCTTATATAAGTGTTTCTAGATTATTATATAAGGTAATTTAGTATACTAGAATTAATTATTAGTAATTAAAATAAGCTCTTTACGTTACACTATTAAACTACGCTCTTAGCAGCTAATAGTACTAAGAAGAAGCTTTTAAAAGCCTATTATCTATAGATAGATAGATAGACTAAAAGAATAAATTAGACTATAGAAACATACCTATAGATATATAGTAACTAGTAGTAAGATAACTAGGTTTACTATTATATATAGTATAAATTACATATAATAATAAATTATTAGAAGTAATAGGAAAATTATTATTCTTCTTAAATTATAGGATAGACCTAAATCCCTTTAATAGAAGTCTAGACACGTTAATTTCAACTAAATTAGCAATACTCTTAGTAGTAAAACTAAAGGAAGTATATAAAAAAGCACTAAAAAACATTAGTAAGCCTTAAAAATAAGCAATTTTATATGTTAACTAGAAAGGAAAAACAGCACCTTAGCTAAAAAAGGGTAATAAAATCTATCTTCTTATAAATAACCTTTATATATAAAGACTAATAAAAAAACTAGACTATATTAAAGAAGGATACTTTTTTATTTCTAAGTAGATAAGCCTAGTATACTATAGACTTAATCTGCTAAAGAATATAAAGATCTATCTAGTGTTCTACATATTACTATTAGAACTAGCTAACTCTAAAACGCCTATCTAAGAGGACTTCTATTATTAAGCTAATAGTAAAGATAAATAGAAAGTTAAAAAAAATAGTTATAGAAAAACGTACTGTATAGGGTATTTATTACCTAGTTAAATAGTTAGAATACTCTAAATTAAAAAATATATAGGAGCTACCTATAAATCTTGTAAATTACTAGTAGCTACTAAAGAAGTTTTAGGATTGTTAAAACCCTAGATAATAGACTAATTAATTATTTTAGCCTAAATAGGCGCCTCTAGGTTAACAGACGCAATTACTAGGTTTAGCACTTTCTACTAATTTAACTACTCTAAGTCTTTAGTATCTGCTGTACCTATATTAAAAATCTATTAGTTCTTTTATTTTAATAAAACCTTCTACTTATATAGATAGTAACCCTTTATACGTAATACTTATATCTCTACTAGTATAGCCTCTATAATAGCTTCTTACACTTCTAGCACTAAATTAGCTTCTTTCTCTTATCTCTTTAGTTTTTCTATCTCTACGTTAATATAAGAGAAGTTTAGAGCTAGAATATCTACTAGTATATATAGCGTAGACTCTATATAGATATAGTATCTATAGTACTTACTTAATAATAATAGCTAATAAGGTAACTTTTCTTTAGTATAGCGTTTATAGGTAACTATAATAATCTAACCTTTATTATATAGGTAAATACTATACTTATAATAATAGACAGTACTATAAGATATTATTTAGTTAGCTTATAAGAATATAAGCTAGAGAGGAGGATAATAGTGTTATAAACATAAATCCTGAGAAAGAAATTACCAGGTTTTATTAATAGATATTATAAGGTAGTATAATAGCTAGTAAGAAGGCTATTACCCTATAGGTAATAATAAGATAACTTATATATAAGCTGCTAGAGGTATAATAAGTAAAGCTCTCTATAAAATAAAGGCTAAGTAAGCTATAGGATTTATAGGATAAATAACTAGTATTCTATAGAGATTCTATAGAATTCTATAAGACTTATAAGACTATAGAACTTTATTCTATAAGACTATAGAATACCTTAAGTATATAGTTATTAGGAATATAACCCTTATAGTTTGTGTTTAACCTTATTAATTAAGTTTGTCTTTAGAATCTTAACCTATATTTAAACTAGATAGTCTACTCTATACTATTAAGTGTACTCTATCTTTATAAGCTTTACTTATTAAATAAACCTAACTAATCTACTAGTACTTATCTCTAAGAACTAATAGAACTAGAACTTATAGTCTTTAACTAAAGTACAACTTTAATATATACCTACTTCTTTACCTTTTTCCTATTACCACACACTCTAACCTCCTTAAGATCTGTTACTTACTAGCTCTCTATAACTATTAGAGTCTCTTATACCGAAACCTACTTTCTTTTATATAATCTTTATTATATAGCTACCTTATTGGTAGCTTAAAGCTATATAATTTTCTGTTATACTAATACTAGCCTATATATAATTATTACTACCTTCTTTATTACCTTCTTAAACGCCTTAATTATAGAGGTAGGCAAACTATCTATATACCTCTAAATTCTTATCTTTATAAGTATTAATTATAGCCTAATTTTAAGGGTATAGCTTAGAGGTTGCAACTGCTAAAGCTTACTATTAATAGGTAGTAGTAGTAATAGAGTATATAATCTTATATTAAGGGCTATTATAACCTAGTCTAGGTTAAATAAGACTAATCTAGCACCTAAGAACCCTCTTTAGATATTCTTAGAAAATAGTATTATAGGCGTGTATAAAGTATAGTAGAAACTCTATCTTTATAATATAGTTAATCTAGTTCTATATAAGTAGCTTAGCTTAGTGCCTAGATACCTTCTTTAAAGTAGTAAAATAATATATATTAAGGGGCTGTATAAGGTATAATAAGTAAAGAGGAAAATAGAGAGTAATAATTTTATTATTCTTATAGTATTACTAGAGTATAAGAGATATATAGCTCTTATAACTATTAATAATAAGTAAATAGTAGGTAGTAATAGTAGGTTTCTTTATATACCTATTAAAATAGTTTATCTAGTCTATATAAAGCTTACTAGTAGTCTAGCTATTATTAGAGACTCTAATAACCTAGTCTTAAGGCAGTTCTTCCTCCTTCTACTAGGTAGAGAGGTAGTAATAGAATTTAAAGAAAAGGAAGGCTAGAATAGCCTATCTTTTAGTATTAATGCTTACTATAGCTATAGCCTACTTCTAGTAACTAAACTAGATAGCTTTTAGCTAAACTTATTATTCTAAAGCTATAATAACTACCTCTAGAGAGATCTAGCCTATTATAAATCATGTCTTATTAAAGTTATATATAATCTTATTCTAGATACTATACTAAGCTTTAGTGTTAGCTACTAGGCTAAAATAGCTCTATAGAACCTTAGAATTCTTATAAATAGATCCTTTATAGTTATACTTATAATTAAACTTAATTTTAAATTCTAGGTATTACTTAATAAATGTACCAGGCTAGTTTACGCTAATAGGGCCTAGATTATACTTAGTGTGTAAAAATATAGCTATAGTAGCTATATCTTAGAGTAAAAAGAAAAAACCTTACGTATCTAGCTTAAAAACATATTTAATAATTACCTTCTTTTTATTATTATCTAGCTTCTATAAGTTAGCTATAGAATTAGCGTATAAAAGTTATCTATTACGCTAGTTACTTAGTGTGCTTTAAGGGACCTTATAGATAGTAGCTGTGCGTTACTAAGATAAATTTATATCTTCTTTAAGAGCCTAGAGCATAGGCTATATCTATACTTCCTTTAACACATTTAAATAGTGTTGTTAAGAAGATATTAGTGTCGAAGGAGGTGTTTAGTAGAGGCTTAGTAAAAGTGTCTAACTTACCTATTATCTAACTTACTTATAGGGTACGTTATAACTACCTATAATAGCTATTATTATAAGCTCTTATAGTGTAGTAGTAATTAATTACTTATAAAAAAGATATACTATCTATATTTTACTAGTAACTTTACGTTACAGCCTTAATAAGTAATTATAGCTAGAGTAGCTAGCTATAGTAGAAGAGGATAACTACTAATAACCTTTCTATTTTTTCTGCCTTTTTAACGCTTTTTAAGAGGCCCTACTTCTAAAGCTTTTCTTTTACCTAATTAGGGTTATTATATAGCTTTTACAGCTTTACACTCCTCTTTTTAGTATTACTTCTTAGCCTACTTTTTAGCCTTCTTAATTACTATATTAGCCTTCTTCTTCCTATATACCTTCTTAGCTACCTCTCTTACTATACACCTCTTCTTCTTCTTCTTCTTCCTAATATACTTCTTAGCAGCTACAACCTTCTTATTAGTTACTTTTCTAAGTAACTTATTTATCTCCTTCTAAACTTGTTTTCTAATACTTTTATAGAAGTATGCTTTTCTAGTCTCTAAAAGAGACTAATACGTTGCACTACTATAGTGCTTCTTTTATTATTGTAAGTCAAAGGCTTTATATATGTTTTTATACTTCTTCTACTTTTTAATAGTATTTTAGAGTCTATCTATTGTTATAAGTATTCTCCCTATACTAGAAGATACCTTAGCTAGGCTCTAGGCTAAGCCTAGTATAAAGAGTGTATAAGATAATTATAAGAAAGAATAGAGTTAAAGAGAATAGTAGGTGTATTAAGGTAGGTAGTATATAGTAATAAGACTAATTACTAAAGTATTAGTAATAATAAACAGGAGTAGGAAGCACCTGTTAGTAGGCAGAGAGAGAGAGATAAAAGAGAAGAAGAGTAAATAGAGATAGATTAATAGTAAGGTAGGTAGTAAGGTGTCTGTCTATTAGATAGATAGATACCCCTCTTATACCTAGCATTTAAGAGATTACTAAGGTTATTCCCTGTATTTACTAGTATTACTAAGGTAGTTACTCTGTATACTAGTATAATAACCTCTAACACCTATTAGGTGCTAGGCCTAGAGGTACCTCTGCTAGTCTTAGTAAGCTACTATATAGCTAGTTAGCCTAGACTATATAAAGTTGTTAGAGGCTATTACTAATACTCTAGTAATTAGTCTTATTACTAGATACTACGTACCTTAATACACCTACTATTCTCTTTAACTCTATTCTCTCTTATAATTACCTTATATACTCTTTATATTCTAATAAATCCTATATTTTAATTAAAGATAGACCTAAGCTACTATAACTCTTAAACTAAAATATCTAGGCTTACTGTTCTTAGAAAGGAACTAAGACAACCTACCTATAGGAAAGCTAGTAGAGTGTAAGGTAACACCTTCCTCTATAGATAAGAAGATACCTTAATAGACACTAAGTATCTATAGTACCTTAAGAGGATCTATAGGTTCTCTAGGTAGTATACTTTATTCTAGAATTTATATCTATAGGGTAGCTTTAGCTATAAAGAGTAAGAATAGCCTAGAAGTAGGTAATTAATAATAGGAGTTAGAAAACTTATATAAATAGTTATAAGAGATAAAAGACTAAGAGAAACTTTTCTTTCTTTATAAAATTAGACGTAAATATAATAAAGAAGATCTAGTAACAATCCTATCCTTCTAAAAATTACTAGAAGAGGTAGAGAAACTAAAATCTTTTATATATATAAATCTTTTATAACCTAAACTCCTATAGAAGTATATAAAGCATAACTACGCTAAATATAACTATTAGAAGAGAGATTATAAGAGATACTTCCTCTAATCTCTAGTTAATTTCCTTATGGAGGAATAAAAGATTAACTTTAGTATAAGGTACCTCTTAGAGAACCTAAAGATGTTATAGTAGGCTTACTGCACAACTAACTACTACAATTAGCTAACCTAGAAACTAATATAGTAAGAGCTAAAAAAAATTATACTAGATACTTTAAGAATACTAGCTAAATATAAGTAAGTAGTATATAAATCCTTAAAGTAATATAAGTAGTAGAAATCTTAGTCTCTTATAGATCTAGTAGACTTTATACATCTACTATAGAAAGAACTAAGTAACTTATATATACTAAAGCTCTAAGTTCTAGAATACACTACTATACTGCTTTCTAGCATATTAAAAAACTTATTTCTAATCTTTTATAAATAAAGGAATACAATCCTAAGAGTAGAGGAATAAGCTAATATTATTAACTAGAGACTAGGTTATTATAGCTAATAGCTACCTAAAAAGACTCTAGCTAAAGGCTAGACAACTAATAAAGGACTACAGAAGCACTAATTTAGTAACTTTAGGTTAGAGAGGAATATTAAAATACTAAAAAAGTTATTTAAGTCTAAGAAGTTCTATAAGAAGCTAGTAAAGGGTAAAAAGAGCCAAGATAGGCTATATAAGGGCTAAAATACGTGCCTTAAGTATAGGAAAACTAGTTACTACTACCTTAACTACCTAAAGCTAAAGTTAAATTTAAAAGACCCTACTCTAGATAAGTTAGGAAAAGACAAGAGGCCTAAGACCTAATCTCCTTTCTTATAGCCTATATTAAATTTTCTAAGAAGAAGAAGAAAAATATCTCTTTTTATAAGGTAGTATACCTAAAATATATATACCTAGTTATAGTTAAAGTATCTATAGGTAATATAGAGAATATAAAAGCCTTAATAGATAGAGGGTTATAACTAAACTTAGTTTTAGTTCTTCTAGTAAAGGAGTAGGATCTAGAGGTTACACTATTAAATAAAATAGTAGCTTAAGGTGTAGGCAGAGTAGAATTACCTATCTATAGAGTAACTAGAGTAGAAGTATCTATTATTAACTTCTATAGAAGATAGGAGGTCTAATAGATACCTTTTATATTTATAAACCTTTAAAGGTATAAGATATACCTTAGATTACTCTAGATTAACTAGATAAACCCTAAGCTAAGCTATTTAAGCTAGTGTATACTCTTCTAGGAAAGAATTATAGAGACTTTTCTAAACTAGAGAAAATAGCGTTAGAAGATACTAAAGAGTTTAAACGCACTATAAGAAGTCTCTTAGTTAATATTTATATATATATAGTAAACTTAGTAGATATATATAACCTAATATCTACTAAAAGAGGTCTAATTTTATAAGTGTATTACAATTATGCGTACTAAGGAATTAGAAGATAATATTTAGGTCTTACTAGAGTATAGAGAGTATAACCTAGTAATTAATATTATAGAAGAAGTAACTTCTCTCTACTAACTATTATACAGACTATCTACAATAGAATTAGAGATACTTAGAAAGTATCTAGTAGAATATTTACAAGTTAGCTAGATATAACACTTAAGGTTTCTAGTAGAGGTACCTATTCTGTTTTTAAAGACAAAGATAGTAACCTAAGACTGTGTATAGACTATAGAGGTCTAAACTAAAATTATAATTAAAAATTACTATCTATTACTACTAATTATAGAGTAACTAGAATAACTAGCATAAGCTAAGCTCTATACTAAACTAGTAATATATCTAAGGCATATTACTATATCTAAATTAAGAAATAGATAAGTAGAAGACTACTTTTTAAACTAGGTATAGATATTTTAAGTATATATTAATATTATTTAGACTTATAAATACTTCTACCTAATATTAGGCCTATAAAAATAAGGCACTAATAGGATTAGTTAATATAACTTATATTATATATCTAGATAATATATTAGTATACTCTAAGATAGAGGAAGACTATATTAGACACGTTAAGAAGGTTTTAGAGAGGCTTTATAAAGTAAACCTCTATATATACTTAGATAAGTTTTAAAGGTACTACTAATATATAGAGTACCTTAGGTATATAGTCTTACCTAAAGAGGTAAGTATTAACCTAGATAGGGTAAAAACAATCTAAGAATAGCTAATTCTGCGTATAGTTTATAATATCTAAGTATTTATAGGCTTTATAAACTACTATTAGAGGTTTATTATAGAGTTTTCTAAATTAGCTTTACTATTAACCTAATTTACCTAGAATAGGCTAAATGTAGCTAAATCCTATTAAGCAATAAAAAAGAAAGAGAGTTAGCCTTTTAAGCTAAGCAAAGAATATCTATAAGCTTTGTAGAATATAAAGGATTTATTTATAAACGTACTAATATTAGTTTAATTTATACCTAAGAGACAGACTAGAATAGAAGTAGATACCTCTAGAGGCGCTATCTTAGGAGGTCTTAGTTAACTAGTTCTTAGGGAAGAGAAGCTAGCCTTATAGAGGCCTATAGACTTCTATTTAAAGAAGTTAATCTAAGCTAAGTATAACTATAATACTTATAACTAGAAACTTATTATAATTATCTAAAGCTTATAATATTAACAAAGATACTTATATAGTACCTTCTTTAAGATCTTAACTAATTACTAAAACCTAAAATAGTTTATAGAGATAAAGGTTCTTAGCTATTAGTAAGTAAGGGTATACTTAGTGCTATCTAAGTTTAAGTTTATATTTACTTACTATATAAGGTCTATAAACCCTATAGATAGACTCTTATAGTATTCTAATAATTTAAGAGTAGTATAAGACCTCTTATAAAAGTATAATAAGGCTTTAATATAACTACTTTAGAAGATCCTAATTAGAAGAAACTCTAATACTCCTCTAGTAGTAGCTATAACCCTCTGTTTGTCTATAAAAGAAAGAAAGAATATAAGAGATCTTAGTAGAGAAGAATTAAAAGAGAATAGTTATATAGAGCTAATAATAGACTTAGATAATACAGACATACTCTCTAGTACTAAAAAAGAGTTAAGTAATATTAAAATAGAATACAATAACCTAAAAAAAGATAATATAGCTAAGGAGAAGCGTATCTTACTTATAAGATTAGAAGATAAGGTATAAGTAATTAAAGAATATTATAATAACCTAATATTAGAACACTTTAGAGTATAAAGGAACTTAGAGAAGATTTAGTGCAGATATACCTAGAAGAGCATTACTAAGAATCTAACTAACTACTACTATAACTACTTAGTATATAGAAGATTAAATTCTACCTAATATAAACTATATAGGTTATAATAACCCTTATAAGTACTAAGCTAACTATAAGAGAATAAAATAATAGATTATATTATAGAATTACCTTCTAGTAAGGTAGCTAGGTTAGTATATAAATCTATACTAGTAGTAGTATATAGATTAATAAAAATATTATACTATATACTAGCTAGAGCTAATTAGAATAGAAATGATCTAGTATATACCTAGATTAGAAAGATTATATAACTATATAGTACTCTAGTATATATTATCTTAGATTAGAGGCTATTAATAGATTTAAAGACGTAGAAAACCTTGAACTACTATTTAAATTTAAGAAGAGTCTTAACGTTAGCCTGTTATTCTTAGACAGATAGTTAAATAGAAAGGTAAAATTAGACTCTTAAATAACACTTACGTTACTACTATACTCTAGAATAAGATAATTAGGCCCTATAGATTTTAATAATAGAATTTACGTATAATAGTAGTATTTATATATCTATAAATATAATACTCTTTTAAGCCTATTATAGTATAGATATAAGAGATATAGATTAGCCTAGTTTAGTATTAAAAGGTAGAGAATCTTCTCTTATAAAGAAATTAGGTGCTAGAGTTTTTTTCTTATAGGCTACCTATAAAGTAAATATAGAAAAGTTAAGTAAGTATTAAAAGAAACACTTAGATAAGAAATAACTACTAGCACTCTTTAAAGTAGGTAATAAAGTACTAGTCTCTAGTAAAAACATTAGGATAGTACGCCTAAGAAAGAAGCTAGACTAGAAATACCTAGAACCTAGAACTATTATAGCCTAGATTAGCTCTAGTATATATAGAGTAGACCTACTAGAAATAAAAGAGATCTACTTAGTATTCTATATATTACTATTCTTTCTATATAATAAAGTAAAATTTTAATATAAAGCTCTATATACTAAAAGAACATTAGAATCTATCTTAACCTAGTAAGGATATATTATTCTAAGCTTTCTAGAGCCTTTAGGCGTCTAGTTACTGCATACTACCTAGTTATCTAACCTATTCTATTATAAAAAAATTCGGATTTGCAGAGTATAGACTACTTCTATAATAATAATATTATCTTATCTTATCTTCTTAGATCTTATCTAAAAGAACACAAAAACTAATAAAATATTCTATCTCTACTAGATAGCAACAGGCCTTTCCTTAGCTTTCTGCTTTTAACCTCTTCTTTCTACTTTAAGAGGTCTACTAGTTAGGCTAGTAAGAATAGAATAAAGGTAAGATTAGTAAAGCTAAGACTGCCTTTTCTTTGTTTTTTAGCTCTAAAAAGTAAATAGAGACTAGGTACCTCTATCTGTGCAAAAACAAGCTTTCTTCTAGTTACTTCTTAGTTATTTTATTTTTAAAAGAGAAGGAAACCCCTACCTAGAACTAGGACCTAGAACTATAGAACTAGAACTACTACCTAATAGAGAGTACTCTCTAAACACAGAGATAATAGAAATAAGCCCCCTAAGCTCTCTAACCTCTCTAAAAGAGATATACTAGACTATACCTACCTCTAGACCTCTATCTATACTCTTATTATTAACTCTATATTAGTAATCTACTTTAGAAATATACTAACCTAGTATATTTAATAAAACTATAACTATACCTCTACTCTCTGCTCTTTCTAAATAACTAGCTAGCAGACCTACTAGTCTAACAGCACCTAGGCTCTTCTCTTTCTAATTTAACATAGCTACTAGGCCTATAACCTAAGCTTCTATTACTAAGATAGTAAAAGAAGCTCTATCTATTACTAGGATAATAGTTATTTAGGCTTCTTCCCTAGCTACCTTAAATAAGGAATAATTAAACCTTCTAAACCTTCTATAAATCTTCTAAGACTATATAGAAAACAATAGGATAAATAAATAAGGCCTCTCTATTCTAGCGTTCTAAGTATTAAACCTTAAAACATTGTCTAAATTAAAAAAAAAGAGCTAAACTTCTTTAAAAACTAACTCTAGCTACTAAGACTTCTACTATTTAACCTTCTACCAAGCCTCCTTTATACGCATCTACAGCTTTAGCTAATTACTCTAAGAATATAGAATAGTAAATAGTTATAAAGAAAAAGTAACCTACTATTATAAAGAACTCTCTAAGTATACACTAACTAGTTCTTATACTAGAGTAAGAACTATCCTCTTTTACTCTCTATAAAATATATAATACTTTTAATAAGGCCTTTTTTAGATAAAGGAGTAAGCCTCTCTATAATTACTTCTACTAGCCTAAGTAGAAGAAATAATATTATTCTTACTATAACACCCCCCTTTATAGTAAAATACCTACTTAAAAACTAAGTAATCTAGTAATTAGTTAATACCTATAAGGAAGCCCTTCTAATAGAACTATAGTATAATGTAATTCTATACAACATCTCTACATCTTTAGAAATAAATTAGAACCTAGAGGTGCTTAAGTTATAAATAACTACCTTTAATAAAGGCCTAATAATAGTAGAAAACCTATACTAGCTAATAAGCTATAAAAGAAGATAAATATTATAACTGGAATCTATCTATATAGTATTTATAATAGAGAAAGAAGTATAATAAGCTATATATAATAGACTATACCTACTAGAAGCTAGTATAAGAGTAGAGAAGTTTATTACTATACCTTCTACTATATAATACTAAAAATATTAGTAATTTAGATATATAGAGAACAGGTGCCTTAATAGTACTATATATAAAATATACGTAGATAAACACTCTATAATACTATATAAGTATAATATATATAGTAATATAGGTAAAGCCTATATATATACTATACCTAAGTGTATAAACTATAAAGAAGTATATATAGTTAATAGTATTTAATATATAGCCTATAAGGCTATAATAAATATATAAACACATCTCGAATAATAGATAACCTAAGAATTCTATAAGTAAATCTAAATAAGACCTAATAAGCTATAGACTATACCTTATAACTTATAGTAGAACTAGCTATAGACCTTATCTTAGTATAAGAACTATAGCTTACCCCTACTTAATAACTACTTTTAGACTACTTAGACACACACTTTATAAACTACTCTTTCTTTATATAAATTCTACCTCTACTATAGAACTATAGTATAAGGCTACACGCTTTAGCCTACGTTCTTTACTTAATAATAGTGTAATAATATAGAATAATAGAAGTCTCTAAAAGGGGTAAGTATCTACTATAAGGTGTATAGAAACACTAGAATAGTTTATATAGAGAATTATTCTATTCCTATAGGTCTTATATAAAGGAATACTTAAAAACTAGCTCTCTATACCTATTAACCTTATACCTTTTATACCTTATATGAGTTAGAAAGAATTAGAGTGCTAGCCTAAGGTATAGGGTAGACATAGATATAACAGTACTAAGTTAGTAATAAGTTAGAGAGGAATTAGATAAGGCTATAGGTAACTAGTATAGTATACTACCTCTCTTCTTATATAGGTAGATTATTCTAATACGTATAAAAATCTATATAATTATCCTCTAGTAGAATTATACCTATTTAGTGTTATTTCTAGGTATTAGTAACTTACTATTATGTTATTTTAATTTTATATTATTATTTTATCCAAGGTAAAGATTACTCTTTCTTGCCTATAGAATTATTACCTATTTGTAAGGTAAAAATAAGCTAAATCCTTTATTATTTAGTACGCTATCTGTTTATTATTATTATTATTATCTAGATGCGTTATGTGTGTATATAAACAGATAATTTATATACCTTTTCTTACTCTAATATACACTATTTCTTACTATAAGCATACCTACTATACTACCTTATATTCTTACTAATAATTATAGCTTTATTACTTAGTTATAATACTAATACTAGTCCTACTAGAGGATCTTTTAGAGGCCTATAGGGTTATCTATATTTATTTAGTTTACGCCTTTATAAGAGAAAGAGAGGTTAATTACAGCTTTCTTAAGGTGTTGTTATCTAAGTGTGCTTAATACACACTTAAAAATAAGAAGTATTACCTAGTAAGTATAATCTTTTTTAGTTCTTACCTAATACTAAAGTTTCTAGGTTCTAGTTTACGCTAGTCTAAAATACGTAACTTTTTTAGGTAACCTTACTATATAGAGGTAGAAGGTAAGAGAAGAAGAGGAGAATATAAACTTAGTAGTAGAGGTAGTAGAGTTAAGGTAGAATACCTAGCATGTTATTATAGAGTTAGTAAAGTATCTAGTAAGTATAGTATAGGTAGTAACTACCTAGCTTAAAGAAGTCTCTACTACTAATATAATGCTACGCTAGTACTATATTAGCCTAACTAAGAAAGAGGTGTTAGAGAGAAGGAGAATAGCAGAGTTAGTAGAGAATATAGAGGTGTTAACTAGAAAGGTAGTTAAGCTATAATAAGAGATTATCTATTAGGGTACTAGAGTTAGAGAGGTGTTAGCAACGCTAGCACCTGCTCTACCCTCTAAGAAGAAGGGTAGTGCTATTAAGCTAGATATTCTAGCTAATAGTAACTCTATTATAAGTAATATTAAGGGACTATAAGAGAAATTTCTTATTATATAGTAAGAAGGTTTCTTTCTTTTTATTCTTTTTCTTATTTTTCTAATATACATCCTAGTTAGAGGCGTTTAAGCTTTAATAGATTTTCTTTATCTTTTTCTAAATTAAGTTATCTTTATACTTACTAAATCTTCTAGCCTTCTTTCTATACTTTAATCTATTTAGTTAGTGCCTTTAGAAGCCTAGGTTAATTAGAGTACTTATTATAGTATAACCTTAGCTTATATAGAGCTCTAGTAAAGTTCTCTATAGAATACTAGGTTAGGTCTAGGTTATAGCTAACCTAGCTTACGTAGTACTTAAGCTTTTAGTAGATAATCTTACTAGGTAGAATTTCTTAAACTTCCTATTCTTCTTTTTAGATTAGATGGTAGTAGTAATAAGTTAATAAAAATATATTAATATTCTGTTGTTATTCTATATAAGGGTGATTTTTATCTTATCTAGGTTCTAGTAGGGGCCTCTATACAGTTTCTTAGTAGGTATATTACCTAACCTAAGCCTCTTATACTATATTATAGCTATTACTCCCTATAGTAATCTTCTATTATAATTTATATATATATAGAGTGCTACTATAGCTATATTTAGTTATTTAATAACTTACTAGCTAAAGCTTTCTATTAGAATAGCTATAGTGTTGCTGTTTCTCTAATATAGTGTTGTTAGATCTTCTTAGTTATTCTACTATATTACTTATCTTTAGAGTAGCCTAAATAATACTAGGTTGTAGAGGAAATCTAGGCACTACGTAATATTATCTAAGTATAGTACTTACTTACCTTATAATCTCTCTACTAATATATTAATAGTACTATATTCTTATATCTAGACCTTAGAGTTTCTAGTATAGATATAATCTTCTATTACTAGCTAGCGTATATCTTTAAGTCTTAAGAGGTTATTATAGATATATAAAGTTAAGCTAGAATCTAGAACAATACCTTCTTTAATAGATATTCTTAATTACTTACGCTATATACTACTTTTATACTACCTTTATTTACCTAAGTAATTTCTTAGCTATTAAGTTACCTAATAATCTTATCTAGTGTTTAAGACGTCTTAATATATAGAGTAATTAATTAAGAGTTTATTATTACTAGATAGGGTTACTTTAAACTAGTATTTAGTTTATTTACTATTCTTTATAAGTCTAGCTTATATTAAAGTTTATACTATACTAGCTTTATAATACTTTAATTTAGTTTAAACTACTTAGGGGTTTCTAAATTATTATTAACATAGTAATAGTTACTAATATTATAGCGCTGCTTATAAGCTAGATATATATCTATAGCTTCTACTACATTTCTTCTTTAGAATTAATTAGACTTATTACTAGATGTATTTATTTTACGCTTTAATTACCTTTAGTTTAGGGCTGTAGATAGCGCTCTAATTTATATACTTAAGGCGTCCCTTTATATATTTAAGTTAGATTTACTACTTACTATAAAGGCTCTACTATCTATTATAAAGGTACTTTTTGTTCTACCTTATATTAGATAGGCTAGGCTTATATACTTATAGAAGAGTTTTATTATCTATCTTCTTTCTATATTACTTTAGTTACGTCCTATACTAGTAAATATTACTATCTATACTAGGGTAATCTTTAAGACTACTTGTAGAAAGTTATCTATAACTAGCTTACTTTATATTATGTCTTCTATTTTAAGAGCTTCTATATAAGTTAAAGCTTAGTTATATTTACTAAGCTATAGTTCCTAAATTTACAGAACTCTTATAGGCTTTAGTACTTTATAGTACCTTTCTTATACCCTTCTAATCTTATTATTAAGATCTACTTCTACTACTACCTAGAAATTTGTAATCTAGGTCTGTAGAGTGCTATGTTTGTTAAAGCAGCTTACTAATAGATAAGGGCTAACTATAGTATTTAACTATTTTATTATTATAGCTATATACTTCTATTTATTTTAAAGGTTTTACTTATATATTTTATATAAGTTAAAGATTATTTTAAATTCTTACGCGTTGCTGTTATATACTTCCTTTACTTCTACTAAGAGTTCTAAGTATTATATTAGAGTATTAGATATCACTATAAAGGTATTAATAGGGTTAATTAATACTTATATAGTTATGCGTGTATTACCCCTTATAGTTTATATTAAGAAGAATACCTAAGTACTCTTAGAGTAGAGGCTAGTTTATATTCTAAGATAAAAAGAAGTTATAGTTTAATAGGCTTTATACATAGTTAAGTGTTACCTTCTAGGTCTATAATGTTATAGATTTCTAGAGCTTTACATTACATCTTAAGTTAGTAATACTAGAAGATCTATTTACTTAAGTTAGTAAGAATAACTATTACATCCCTCTAGCTTTAGCTAGTTGCCATTTTACTTATTATTAGCGCTTATTATAGCAGCAGTAAGACTCTTAATTATTAGATTAGATAGTAATAGTAATAAGTTAATAATAATATATTAATATTCTATTATTATCCTATATAAGGGTGATTTTTGTCTTATCTAGGTTCTAGTAGAGGCCTCTAGATAGTTTCTTAGCAGGTATATTACCTAACCTATTTCTCTAATACCTTTTATTTAATACTTCTACGCCTTAGATAGGGATACCTATAGGTTTTAGAGCTTCTTATCTAGGTAAAAGGTTGTTAGAATTCTTATATAAGACGTTAAATGTAAATATATTATATATTTTTAAGCCTAGTAGAAGTTTTAAATAATAAAAGTAACCTACCTGCTCTAGAACTTTAAAGGGACCCTTCTACTTATTAGATAGCTTCTAGCTTGGTTATTCTTTTTTTATATTCTAGGTAGAAAGATATACCTTATTACTAATAGTCTAGTTTATAGAGTAATAGTAGCTATTACCTATAGAGTATATACAGTCCTAAACATTCTCTATAATTTCTTTAGCTACCTTTTAGGCGTTATGTATTTAGGTAGCTAATACTAAGGTATTCTTATAATTAAGTTTCTTAACTAGGTTTATACCTAAATTAGCCCTATTCTAATCCTAAATCTGTTTAGGCTTACTACTATAGATAGCTTAGTAAGGTAATACTGTAATTAGGGAATATAGCAGAGTAAGTTAGGCATAATTAATAATTAGAAGAAGTTTAGACTAGTTATCGTATTAGTATAATATAAATAGGTAATATTACTAGTCTATATACTTATTTATAATTTCTATTTAGCAATTAGTTTTTTTATAATAGGCTATAGATAGTGTAACCTTTACGCCTATAATCTAGTAGAACTCTAACTAGAAGGTTAATAAAAGTTATAGTTCTTAGTTACTTATAACGTACTCTACAGGTAAGCGGATTAAACAGGTAAGCGGATTACTCTGCCAAGACCACACTAAATTTCTACCCTATTATAGCTCGCATTAGCCTACTTTGGCCTTGTATACAGTAGTGCAGTACATAATATTATTTAGAAACATCTTCTACAGCCTTCTTACATGTACGCAAGTTATGTCTAACGTTGTAGCACTTTGTACAGCGTCTTTAGGTTACTTCCCCTCCTTTAGCGCGCACTCGCTTCTTTGCCTTCTTACTATTACTACGCGCCCTAAACTTAGTTAGAGTAGTTAATTAAAGGCCTTCCTTAGCTGTTAGGACTCCCTCCTGCTGTAATTGCTTTCTTTTATGCAATTTACGTTGCGTAGCAGCCTTATTTGCTGCTTAAAGCCTAGTAATCTCCCTTTAAGCTAACACTAGCTTATGCGCTACTATAGCTGCGCCTTTAGCAAGCTTTTTAAAGGCCTTAACTATTAAAGTTAGTAAGCTGCTTGCATGCCTTTAAATCCTCTCTTAAACCAGCGTTGATTGCGACCCTAATTGCAGGGTAGTGCTTGGGGTTTGGGACTGCTAGGGCTTATCTTCTACAGTAGGTAGCGGTAGGGTACGTAGGCGGACATCAAGACCTATTATAACCTGTTCTGGGTTAAGGGGGACTATTCTAGCGCCTTAGAAGCCTCCTTAGATATTGCTAGAAGTAAATGTCTCCTTATAGGCGTCTATAAAGCATAGTAGGAACTTAGTTTTAGTAATATAAGTAATATAGTTATGTATAAGATTCTTAGCTTAGCGCCTATATACCTTCTTTAAAGGGGCAAAATAACCTATATCTAGTAGTTGTAAGAGGTAAGATAAGTGTAGAGGCATATACAGTGTAATAATCTTTGCTTGCTTACAGTATTATTAGAAGTTAAGGGAGTTGTGGCTCTTGTAGCTGTTAATAAGGAGCAGCTAGTGTACTGCTTAGGTGCGCGTCTTTGTATAGGCATTAAAGTGCTTCAACTAGTCTAGACTAAGCTTGTTAGTAGTCTATCTGTTCTTAGAGACTCTAATAACCCAGTTATAGGGCAGATTGTCCTCTTTGTACCAGGCAGAGAGGTGGTTACAGCCTTTAAAGATAATAAAGGGTAGAATAGCCTACCCTGTGCCATTAATGCCCTATATAACCGTTGTCTACTCTTAATTACCCTGCTACACTGCCTTTAGCCGTCCTTAACGCTCTAAGCCTGTAACAACTGCTCCTGTTAATATCTAGCCTATTATAAAGCCTGTCTTATTAAAGTTGTACGTGTTATTGTCCTAGATGCTATACTTAGCTTTAACATTTGCTACAAGCCTAAACTAGCCCCTAATAATCTCTGGATCCTTACAGAGGGCTCTCTTGTAGTCGTACTTGCGATTAAACCTTACTTTAAGGTTAGGGCGGCGCTTAACAAACGTGTTAGGCTAGTTTATGCTAACATGGCCTATATTATGCTTAGTACGCAAAGAATTAGCTATATTAGCTATAGCAGCCAGCTAAGGAGCAAATCCTTGTGCATCTAGCTTAAGGATGTACTTAGTAATCACGTCCTCTTTAGTCTGGTCTATAATCTGTTAAACTGGCGTATAATTAGCTTGTGCAGGTTGTTCTGTGTATTAAGCGTGTAGTGTGCTTTAAGGCGCGTTATATATAGCTGCAGCGCGTCACACAGTAAGCGTTGCGTCTTATTTAATTGCCTGGAGCGCAAGCTGTATCGCAGCTTCTCTTAAGGGCGTAGATTAATGTTGTTGTTGAGGCATTGCGTGGTAAGGTGGAGGTTTGGTGTGGTCTTGGCAGAGTGATCCGCTTACCTGTTTAATCCGCTCACCTGTAGAGTACGTTAATAGTTTTAGAGGTATATCTAAATTAATATACCTATTATATAAATAAGTTTACTATTCTATATACTATAATTATTTTATAGTATAGAATTATTATAGCGTATTTAGTTAAATAATTAAAAATAACTATAATCTAGTTATAGCCTGATTTATTCTTAGAAAAGTCTTTAAAGTTAAAATATAGATGTTATATTTACTTATTAGAAATTTCTAAGAGGTGTAAGTATCTATAGAGTTAGTTCTATCTTAAATAACCTTAATAATAAGAGATATAATTCTAGATATATTATTTATAAGTAGCACTTATCCCCTTCTAGTAGTACTGTTGTAATAGTAGCTAATAAGTCTTCTTAGTACTAGGATAAGTAGTTTATACCTAGTAATAGGCCTTTCTAATCAGGTAGAAGTATAAGGTAGAGTTAGCTAGTATATATAGTTAATTCTAATAGAGTAGAAGTCTATTATAGATCTAATATAGTAATACTAGAAATAAGTATTCTTACTTAAAGAACTTCTAATTTTCTTTAATAAGGGTATAGATTAATTTAAGTAAATCTAGGTCTATAATAGGTTATATTAATTAGATAGTAGATATAGCTAGGTTAGTTTTAGGTAGGTATTTCTAAGCTAAATTAGAATTAATCTGTTTATGTAACTGCTGTAGACCTAATAGTACTTAGAATTAGTTATCTTTCTAGGTAGATTTAAAGTTTAATAGGTCTTATTCTTATAAACTAAGGATATTAGTACGCTTATTATTCTTTCCTAGGGTATATTAATTACGGAAGTTAAATAGAGTAAGGGCTTCTGCCTATTATACTTATTAAGTGTTTAGAACTTTAGTAGTTATAAAGTATTCTAAGAATTAATAGTTAGAGTAGATATAGATTTGTTTTATAGTAGAAAGAAGTTTTAATCTCTACTTATAGAATACTTATAAAATAGTAAATAGTTTCTTATTATATATCTCCTAGTTAAGCTTAGTACTAGAGTATTATAATTTTGTGCTAGGGTAAGGCATATATATAAGTACTAGCTAACTAAGCCCTCTAACTCTACTCTAAAGAAATAAACTATAGAGAAGAATAGAGATATTATATAAATACTTATTAATAAGTATAATATATATAACTGCTTATTAATAAGTATAATATATATAACTACTTATTATTAAGTATAATATACGTAACTACTTATTAATAAGTATAGTATAATATACTTGTCTATAAGCACCCTTATATATTTTTATTAGACTAACTCTAGTTACTTATTAATAAGTACTATATCTTCTTAGTATATAGTTAGTAGGAATATAACCCTTATAGTTTATATTTAACCTTATTAATTAAGTTTATATTTAGAATCTTAACCTATACTTAAACTAGATAGTCTACTTTATACTATTTAGTAGACCCTATCTTCATAAGCTTTACTTAGTTAATAACCCAAACTAATCTACTAGTACTTATCCCTAAGAACTAATAGAATTAGTGCTTATAGTCTTTAACTAAAGTATAACTTTAATATTTTAAACACCTCTAAGATAGGTACTATTAGATCCTGTGCTACCTCTAGTAACGCTATATCTAGTAATATTAACATAGATATAACTATTACTACTAGCACTATAAATGTTAATAAGCTTAACCTTTACTATAGAGATTATAGTAAGCTTAATAACTAGCTTATATAGTAGGACCTCTTCTTTACCTTCTAAGGTAGAAAGGTTTCTAAGGCTAAATAAGTAGTCCTTACAGCTAGCTATATATGTAGTAAAGTGTTTATCTAGATTAAGCCCTTTATACAGCAGTACTAAGCTAGTAAGGCTTTAGATAACGTAGATAAATAGATAAAAGACTATAGCCTATTTAAAGTAAAGATTAAGCTAATCTTTAGAGTCTCTAATAAACTATATATTACTTAACATAACATTTAGAAGATTAGATAGAATAAGTTAGCTACTAACTACGCTGTAGAGTTTTAGCAGCTTACTACTAACACTAACTAGAATAATACTACCCTAATTACTATGTTTTAATAAGAATTAAAGCCTAAGGTTAAGGAAGAACTTATACGCTCTAGCGTAAGCACAGAAACTCTTAATAAGCTTATTAATACTACTATTAACATTAACGTATAACTCTATAAACTTTAGTAAGAACTTTAAGATAATTCTAGAGCCTGTACTACTGTTATTACTACTAACAGACTACTACTAAGAAACTAGTAGCGTAATAACTTAAATTAAGGATAGTAAGAGGGTTATAATTAGCTAAATACTAGTTATTATACCTATAGTAACACTTAGAGTAAATACTTTAGACCTAAAGTAATAGACCTCTTAAACCTTAACAAGGGACTACTAAAGTAATAGAATAAGAAGCCTAAGGGGGGTAACTAATATAGAGGTAGTAGGGACTACTATAACTATAGTAAACTAGGCTACTTTACTAGAGACTACTAGATAAATAAGGTTTACTACTAGTTAAATGTACTTACCTATAATTATAATAATACAGATACTAGTAAATGGAAAATTCTTACTAATAACATAGAATAACTACTAAAAGACCTAGAGTCTAGTCTAGAGGATAATAATAACTGTATTATACCTCTAATTCGTGTAGTAACACTCTACTAGAACGCCTAGATAGGTAAAGAAACAAAATACTACTCTAATAATAAATAGTAAAAGATAGATAACCTACTAGATACCTTAGGGTAAGTGTTTAACTAAATTAGCACTCTACTAACACACAAATAAGAACGTATTACTTAATAACACTAGAAGCGTAATAATAAAGAAGCCTATTACTAAATATGTTAAGAACTTATTAGTCCTATAGAAGTACCTAAAATTACAGAAATAATACTAGAACTCTAATAGCTTGTTTACTAGTTTAGAAAAGAAAGTAATAATAGTAAACAGTTTACTAAGGACCTAGAAGAAGCTAAAGACTAGCTTTAGTGTAAGTAAGAAATATATCTTAGCCTAGAACGTATATAGAAGTAGAAAGAAGTACTACTAATAATTAGCCTATAACTATAGTATATTCTAGACTACTAAAACCTAAAATATAGAAACCTTATATAGATAGTATATACTAAGAATAAATATATAGTCTACTATAATAAGAAGCTTAGTATAGAATAGTTCCTAGTATAATAAAGTCTCTATTATAGTTAATAGTACTAGTATTACAATAACCTATATAAACTTTATCTTATTAACAAATACTAGAAAGTATATTTTTCTAGAATAGATAACCTATAGGCTATAATATAAATATAGCTAGTAGTTAATAGAAGTTACTATTATATACGCTAGTAGAACTACCTTAATCTAGATTATAAGAAGTATAAGAGTATAAAGAAATTTAAAGAGTTTAGTAAAGAGGGGACCTTTTTAGGCTAGCGCCTACAAGCTCTAGGGATTAATCTATTAATAGCATTAGGAACAATTACCTTATTAAGCTACCTATTAAACTAAATAGAATAGCCTTAATAGTACTCTTAGACTTAGAAGTATAAGTAAGTTATATATCTAGAATAGTAATATAGTAAGCTAGACTTATATTATATTATAAGAAGAACTCTTACTTACTCTAAGTAGCTAATAGAGAATCTATACTAGATAAACTACTAATTATACTTAAAGTAATAGTAGTACCCCTATAGATATATACGCACTATAAGGAAATAAACCTAGATATCTTTATAAAGGCTACGTATAACATTATATTAGAACTTTCTTAGTTATAAAAGTATAACCTAAAGATAGACTAGGTATAAGAAAGACTTTTATTAGAAGAATATAAATATAGTACTAATATATCTATACCTTTACAGCGTATATAGTAGCTAGTAGATAAGAAGAAGATTAATAATATCTCTTTAATATATAAGATATGCTAAGATAGAGTAGTTAACTCTATAGATGCTAAACGCCCTATAGATTATAAAGTAAGAGTTAAGAAGAAAAGAAGTATACCTCTTACTATCTCTAATATATATAGATAGTATAACGTACTCTACAGGTAAGCGGATTAAACGGGTAAGCAGATCACTCTGCTAAGACTACACTAAATTTTTACCCTATTATAGCTTACATTAGCCCACTTTGGCCTTGTATACAGTAGTGCAGTACATAATATTATTTAGAAACATCTTCTACAGCCTTCTTACATGTACGCAAGTTATGTCTAACATTGTAGCACTTTGTACAGCGTCTTTAGGTTACTTCCCCTCCTTTAGCACACACTTGCTTCTTTGCCTTCTTACTATTACTACGCGCCCTAAACTTAGTTAGAGTAGTTAATTAAAGGCCTTCCTTAGCTGTTAGGACTTCCTCCTGCTGTAATTGCTTTCTTTTATGCGATTTACGTCGCGTAGCAGCCTTATTTGCTGCTCGAAGCCTAGTAATCTCCCTTTAAGCTAACACCAGCTTATGCGCTACTATAGCTGCGCCTTTAGTAAGCTTTTTAAAGGCCTTAACTATTAAAGTTGGTAAGCTGCTTGCATGCCTTTGAATCCTCTCTTAAACTAGCGTTAATTGCGACCCTAATTGCAGGGTAGTGCTTAGGGTTTGGGACTGCTAGGGCTCATCTTCTACAGTAGGTAGCGGTAGGGTATGTAGGCGGACATTAAGACCCATTATAACCTGTTCTGGGTTAAGGGGGACTATTCTAGCGCCTTAGAAGCCTCCTTAGATATTGCTAGAAGTAAATGTCTCCTTATAGGCGTCTATAAAGCATAGTAGAAACTTAGTTTTAGTAATATAAGTAATGTAGTTACGTATAAGATCTTAGCTTAGCGCCTATATACCTTCTTTAGAGGGGCAAAACAATCTACATCTAGTAGTTGTAAGAGGTAAGATAAGTGTAGAGGCATACACAGTATAACAATCTTTACTTCCTTACAGTATTGTTAGAAGTTAAGGGAGTTGTAGCTCTTGTGGCTGTTAATAAGGAGCAGCTAGTGCACTCTTTAGGTGCGCGTCTTTGTATAGGCATTAAAGTGCTTTAACCAGTCTAGACCAAGCTTGTTAGTAGTCTATCTGTTCTTAGAGACTCTAATAACCCTGTTATAGGGCAGATTGTCCTCTTTGTACCAGGCAGAGAGGTAGTTACAGCCTTTAAAGATAATAAAGGGTAGAATAGCCTACCCTATGCTATTAATGCCCTGTATAACTGTTGTCTACTCTTAATTACCCTACTACACTGCCTTTAGCCGTCCTTAACGCTCTAAGCCTGTAACAACTACTTCTGTCAATATCTATCCTATTATAAAGCCTGTCTTATTAAAGTTGTATATATTATTGTCCTAGATGCTATACTTAGCTTTAACATTTGCTACAAGCCTAAACCAGCCCCTAATAATCTCTAGATCCTTACAGAGGGCTCTCTTATAGTCGTACTTGCAATTAAACCTTACTTTAAGGTTAGGGCGGCGCTTAACAAACGTGTTAGGCTAGTTTATGCTAATATGGCCTATATTACGCTTAGCACGCAAAGAATTAGCTATATTAGCTATAGCAGCCAGCTAAGGGGCAAATCCTTGTGCATCTAGCTTAAGGATGTACTTAGTAATCACGTCCTCCTTAGTCTAGTCTATAATCTGTTAAACTGGCGTATAATTAGCTTGTGCAGGTTGTTCTGTGTATTAAGCGTGTAGTGTGCTGTAAGGCGCGTTATATATAGCTGCAGCGCGTTACACAGTAAGCGTTGCGTCTTATTTAATTGCCTGGAGCGCAAGCTGTATTGCAGCTTCTCTTAAGGGCGTAGATTAATGTTGTTGTTAAGGCATTGCGTGGTAAGGTGGAGGTTTGGTGTGGTCTTAGCAGAGTGATCCGCTTACCCGTTTATTCCGCTCACCCGTAGAGTACGTTAGGTCTTACTATTACCTATAGCATAAATCGCATATAATAATAAATTATTAGAAGTAATAGAGAAATTACTATTCTTTCTAAATTATAGGATGTACCTAAATCTCTTTACTAGAAGTCTAGACACGCTAATTTAGACTAAATTAGTAATATTCTTAGTAGTAAGACTAAAAGAAGTGTATAAGAAAGCACTAGAAAATATCAGTAAGGCTTAAGAATAAGTAATCTTATATATTAAGTAGAAAAGAAAAATAGTACCTTAGCTAGAAGAGGGGGATAAAGTCTATCTTCTTATAAAAAACCTTTATATACAAAGACTAATAAAATAATTAGACTACGTAAAAGTTAGACTGTTTTTTATTTTAAAGTAGATAAGCCTAGTTAACTATAGACTTAATCTACTAAAGAATATAAAGATATATCTAGTATTCTATATATTACTATTAGAACTAGCTAATTTTAGAACGCCTATCTAGGAGAACTTCTATTATTAAGCTAATAGTAAAGATAAATAGAAAGTTGAAAAAATAGTAACATATAAGGGAAATAGCAATTAAAGAAGGTATCTAGTTAAATAGCTAGGATACCTAGACTTAGAAAATATATAGAAACTACCTATATACCTTATAAACTACTACTAATTAGTATATAATTACTATAATTTGCTATAGAGTCTTTAATTAAGCTAAGAGTAATCTAGGTAGCTAGTAAGGTATATATGCAAATAGACGCTACAAAATAGTTAGAATTAACTTTCTTAGCTAGGTCTAACTTACTAGCCTTAACTATTCTATTTGCTAAATATGATGCCTTTTACTGCGCACGTTTATTTACCTATTTTAGAATTTTCTTATTATGTAATAATTGCGTAATTATAGTTATAAGAAGTAACTTATCTTCTTCTACCTTTTTCTTATACTTCTTATAAGTCTTATCTAATAATACTTAAGATATATTTATATATAGCTTACTAGCCTTTATATACTTAGTATACTTTAGACCCTTTAGACTACCTAGTTTAATATAGTACTTATAGCTACTAAAGAAATAATAATTATAGAGGACTTTAGTAGGTATATTAGCTTAATAGATTTATAATATAAGATAGACATTATAGGTGTATAAGAATATCTAAACTTATAGGTTACTAGAAGTAGAGATTATAGATTATATAAAACTCTAACAGATAATTACATAGTTTAAGGACAAACTAAAGAGAAAGAGGGGATAGTGTTATAATTCTGTACTAGGGCATAGTATAAACATAAGTACTAGCTAACTAAAACCTCTAACTCTACTCTAAAGAAATAAACTATAGAGAAGAATAGAGATTTTATATAACTACTTATTAATAAGTATAGTATAGTATACTTATCTATAAGCACCCTTATATATTTTTACTAGACTAACTCTAGTTACTTATTAATAAGTACTATATCTTCTTAGTATATAGTTAGTAGGAATATAACCCTTATAGTTTATGTTTAACGTTATTAATTAAGTTTATCTTTAGAATCTTAACCTATACTTAAACTAGATAGTCTACTCTATACTATTTAGTGCACTCTATTTTTATACGCTTTGCTTAGTTAATAACTCTAACTAATCTACTAGTACTTATCCCTAAGATCTAATAGAATTAGTACTTTTGGTCTTTAACTAAAGTATAACTTTAATATAGAGAGTACTTAGCTATAGAAAGTAACTAGGTACTATTTATTATTTAGGTATTATTAGGACATTACTTCTATAATAAATTTATTTCATATATTAGTTTTAATCTTTATATTATACTTAGAGTTAAGGTAGTAGAGAGTAGGTATAGATTATAGTGCCTCTTTTAAGCTTTTAAAACTAGATTAGCATTAAGTAGTCTATTTAAATAGGTTTACTAGGCTTTATAAGGTAATAAGGGGCTTAGCTACCTATATAAATTTAGGTACAAATTGTTAATAGAACCTAGTAAAGCCTAAGAACAATCTATACTAGTAATAGTAGTAAGAGAGATCTAATATCTTAGGGCTTATACTTTCTTAGAGTCTACTTTAATTCCCTTATTAGTTAGGATATATCCTAGGTATTTAGTATAAGTAATATAGAACTTACTTTTCTTAATATCTACTTATAGTCTAGCTAATTAGAGATATTCTAATACTAGTTAAACGTAGCGCTTATATATAGTAAGGTCTTTAGAGTAGATAAGAATATTATCTAGGTAAATAATACAGAAGTTATTAAGGTATTTAATAAGAATGTTATTTATATATTATTAGTATATAGCTATTCTATTATATAATCTAGGTAGTATACCCTTATACTTATAACTACTATAATAGATATAAAATATAGTATACCTCTCTAATATAGGGTCTATATAGATTCTCTTAAAGATATTTTAGATATTAAACTTAGTAAAGATCTTAGCTTTTAAGGGTTAGGTAAGTAGTATATCTATACGTAGTATTAGATAAGAATCTTTTCTAGTATAAGTATTAAGTTTATAATAGTTAACGTAAATATATAGGCTTCTATTTAGTTTTTAAATATAAAGTATTACTAATATTAAAGGGCTCTAACTATATTTAATCTAACTGTGTTTAAGTTAGTCTTATATAAACTTCTTAGTAGCCTTAAGTTCTTTAAGATTTTGCTTATTATAGGTAAGTAGGAATTTAGTAATTATCTTTCTAAGATAATTTTATAGTTATAAGGGTAGTAGTCTAGAAGGGTTTTAGACTCTATTTTACTAAATATATTAGTATATAAGGTATATTTCTCTAGTAATTACTCTCTTAGAAGGTAGGCGTTTTCTAGATTCTCTAGATTAAGATAGTTATTAATAAGGTAGTTAATCTTATATAGACTAGTAGTAAAAAATCTATTCTATAGTTTTTTTATAGAAAAGTAAAAGAAGTTTACAGAAATTATAAAAATATTTACAGCTTAGGTTAGAAGTAAGTTAGCAGCCTTTTAGGTCTAGGCTAATGCTAAGGTTTAAGATTTTACTAATTATAAATTTTCTATAATCTAATAGATAGAATAGTTTAGGCTTAACTCTAATAATATTCCTATATATTCTATAAGTAATCTCTATGTTATATATTCTATAAGATATAGACTTAAGATATAAGGTAGTTAAGAGTTATTAATAATAGAGGGGTAGAGTTATATTAAGAAGAATACTTTACTAGTTATATAAGCTACGTCTATCCTTTATTAAGCTAGAGCTTAAAACGTTTTAACTATTTAATACTAATAATATAATCCTAAGATCCTAGGTTAATAATAATAAAGAGGTAGTTATAGATCTTATACCTATTAATTATTAGGTGTAACTATATATACTAGTTTACTAAAGTTATAATTTAGTCTTAGAATCCTTTAACAGTAATCTAAAAGGGTAGCTTTTAGATAGGAGTCTTAAGCGCTAAAGAGACTAAAGAAGTATTTTTAGAGTCTAGGAATAAAAATCCTTAGGCACTAATGTTAACTAAGAAGTTAAGTTATACGCCTAGCCCTTAGTTTAATAGAATAAAAGAAATAGGAAAATAGGGTCTACTAAATAAATAAGATAAGGAGAGGTTAGATAGGTTATATTAATTTAGGCCTAGGTAAGATTATTCTTCTTAGCAGAACTATTTTCTATAAGTATTAGGTTCTCTTTAAAGTCTTCTTTAGTATTAATATAATCTTTAGTATCTACTTAGATTACTTAAATTTAAGGCCTAGTGTAATCCTTTATAAAATGACCTACCTTACTATAGTTATAATAGTTGCCTAGAGTTAGCTCTCTTATAGGTGTAGCTTAGGAGGAAGTCTTAGGTAGTAGTAGAGTAGATGTTAAAGGCTTCTAAATGCTAGGGGTAGGTTAGGTTAGAAGTAGGTTATTAGAATAAGGCTAAATATTAACTATTTAGGGTTAGGTCTAAGTTAGAATAGTGTTAGGTAGAGTATAGTTAGAGTTCTGTTTTCTTTCTATATTATACGCTGTTAAGTACTCTACTTTAAGTTTAAATAAGTTATTCTACTATCTTTTAAATGCTAGATTTAGACTTTAGAGGGCTAGAGTAATCTTTATCTACAGGTAGTAAAACTATTTTAACTTAGGTACTTGTCTATAGATAGTAGAACTTAGGAATTATACTTTAAAAGTTAGAAATATATTATTCTTTTCTATTTATAGGTAGTAAAACACAGACTAGAGGTAGAGGTAGAGTAGAGTAGGGTTTAGAGTAGAGTCTGTAGTATAGTAGTAAAAGAGTAGAGATTAGGTAGAGGTAGAGTATATTAGGTAATATACCCCTACTATACTCTACCTCTACCTACGCTAATTCTATACTAAGAGAGGAGAAGCATAGTAGAGTCTATATAGAGTAGGTATAGAGGTAGAGTAGAGTCTATATAGAGTAGAGGTAGAGGTTAGGTACATTACGTAACTACATATCTATCCTATTAAAGCCTTTTTTATTTAGTTATTTTAGTTATTAAGCTTTAAATACTATTATAGATAATTATTATAAGTAGGTATATTTATTTATTAGTAGCTTATATTATATAAACATTCTATAAAACCTTAGTTCTCTCTTTTTTTTTCTCTTTTAATATATAATTATTTAGTAGAAGGTACTAATAAGCCTCTAGTAGTATTACTTTCTAAGAGCTATATTCTTTAGTTTAATAGTAACTTTCTTTATATAGATAGCGTTTATATTTATATCTTTAAATATTAGTTTTATATTCTTCTATAAGAAACTAACATATACCTTTAGAGATACTAATAAGAAAAGATTTAGTAGACTTCTAAAGAGCCTCTAGAGCGCTAGCCTAGAACTAAAGATTATTTCTTAGTAAAAGAGTAACTTCCTAAACCACGCATAAGAATAGCATCTTAGATATTAATAATTTAGTTAACCTCTAGTATTAACAGATATTACGCAGTGTAACTACTACCTTAGTATTAGTTATTTAATATAATAATAGAATGTAATAATATACTAATGGCCTTATAATAGTATATATACTTTAGTAGTAGAGTAAGCACCTTATAGGTAGACTTAGCTACTAATAGCTTTCTTACTAGCGTAGTGCTAGTAATAGCTAATTCTTAGCTTAGAACAGCCTTATTTCTATAACCTCTAGCTATATTAGTAATTAGGTAGTTAGCTATAATAGTTAGCTATAATAGTATACTGTAGTAGTAGGCTATAATAGAAGGCTATAGTAGTAGGCTGTAAAAAAAAGTATAATAGTAGGTATAATAGCTTATAGGCTGTAATAGCTATAATAGTAGGCTGTAATATTATAGTATATCTAGGTTATATAGTAAAATTATAGTAGTATAGCTATTATAATAGTATAGTAGTATAGTGTAAAAGGTAATAGTAGAGTTTATTAATAGGTTAGTATAATAATGTATATAGAGGTCTATATATAGCTAAAGTTTAGACTACTACCTAATATAAGAAAATTAGAATCTATAGCTAGTAGAAAGTTATTATACCTATTATATACTAGCGTAACTATAATAAAAGCTTATAATAACTTATAGGTAGTATAAATACACTAAGTATATTCTTTTAGCCTAGGCTATATCTAATTTTAATCTTATTTAATATTATTAGATGTATTATAAATACTTCCTATTACTTTAGCGCTAGCGTTTATTATTTAAGCGCTAGTAGAGGCTACTACCTAACGTAAGAAAACTAAAATCTATTTTAAGTAGAGATTATTACAACTATAATGTATAAACAGTTATATAATACTAAACTATAATAACCTATAGATTTTATAAATTTACTAAGTATATTTTTTTTAATATAGGTTACACCTAGCTCTAAGCTGTTTTAATATTATTAGAAGGGGTTTTAATGTTTTTTGTTTTAATAGCACTAGTGTTTATTACTTCTACTCTAGTAAAACTAGGATAGGTTAAGCACAGACTAGCTACTAAAAAGCTTACTACTACTCTACTTTTCTATAACACCTTCTATATCTATAATACCTTCTATTTATATAATTCTATATATTATTACTACCTTCTATTATAGTTAGTATAATTAATCTTAACACTAATAATATTAAGAAGAGGAAGGAGGAAAATATACTAACCTTTACTAGCACTATAGGTACTAGTATACTAGCTAGCTTTACTACTAAAAAGTAGAATTAACTAAATAAGGTAGTTATTATAGCCTGTTATAACAGTTAGTGCTAATAATACTAGAGTTTCTATTTAAGAGACTATAAGGTTAATTAAGTTCTTAATTCTTATAGTTAGATTAGGGCTATAGGCTAAAGGACTAGTATAAAAACCTTATTTAAGAGAGAGCTTAGTAATAGTATCTGCGTAGTTTAATAAAGAAATTAAGCTACCTTATATAGTAAAGAGAAGGAAAATATTAATAGAGTAAAGGCTGCTAATTATGCAGTAAAATACTAGAATAGGCTAAAGTTAGGTTAAGACTAGTCTTATACTTTAGTAGATCTTAATATTTAAGCTATAATAGTAGCCTAGACTAAAGAAGATATAGATTAGTAACGCTTTAAGTTATCTACTTATAGTTAGTTATTACAGCTTCTTATTATAAATATTTACTAACTAAGAACAGCTAAGTTACTTAAAAATAGGCTTAAGACTATTTATAAGAAGTAAAATAATCTTAAGTATAAAATAGATGTTTATGTATACTAATAGGCCCTTAGAAAGTATATAGAACATACTTAAGATAGTTCTACTACTAGTTAGACTACTATAGGCTAAGGTAATAAATAGCTCTTTTCTAATAGCAGCGTTGTTAAGAAACTGCTCTGCTAAGAGTATTAGTAAGGTCTTTAAAAACTTAAAGATAACACCTTTAAGAGTAAGAAGAAGAAGGAAGAATAGGAGGCCTTCTATAATAATATATTACCTAAGAGTATAGTAGTTATAACTAATAATACCTAGCTATAAGTTATTATATTATATTATTATATATACTTACTAATTACTATAGTTAAACTAAACCTCTATCTTTCTTAGATAAGATTAGTTAGGATACTAAGCTTGTTAGCTATTGCCTATTTATTTTAGTACCTAATAATAATAAGTGTAAGAAGGAGATTAAAGAGTCTATTACTACTAGTAAACACACCTTCTACTCTACCTAAGCTTCTTCTATTTCTTACTTTCTCTACTATATTACTTATTAAAGAGGCGTTTCTAAAACAATTATATCTTATCAAACAGCTAGTATTTCTAGACTCTAATACTAGTAATAGTAAGGTAACTATTATAGTATAGGATTAGTATTAGATAACTATATTATAGGGAAGTAATTCTACTTCTAAAAAGCTATATTAGGATGCACTAAGTTACTTAGGATAGATCTAGAGTAGATATAGTAAAGCCTCTTAGGTATAAGATAGCTATCTATATGTATACTATTATAACTATAGGTTAGTTTTCTAGTACCTAGCTCTAAAAGGCTATAGAACTAAGTATCTTATCTAATAACGTACTCTACGGGTAAGCGGATTAAACGGGTAAGCGGATCACTCTGCTAAGACCACACTAAATCTCTACCCTATTATAGCTCGCATTAGCCCACTTTAGCCTTGTATACAGTAGTGCAGTACATAATATTATTTAGAAACATCTTTTACAGCCTGCTTACATGTACGCAAGTTATGTCTAACGTTGTAGCACTTTGTACAGCGTCTTTAGGTTACTTCCCCTCCTTTAGCACGCACTCGCTTCTTTGCCTTCTTACTATTACCACGCGCCCTAAACTTAGTTAGAGTAGTTAATTAAAGGCCTTCCTTAGCTGTTAGAACTCTCTCCTGCTGTAATTGCTTTCTTTTATGCGATTCACGTCGCATAGCAGCCTTATTTACTGCTTAAAGCCTAGTAATCTCCCTTTAAGCTAACACTAGCTTATGCGCTACTATAGCTGCGCCTTTAGTAAGCTTTTTAAAGGCCTTAACTATTAAAGTTGGTAAGCTGCTTGCATGCCTTTGAATCCTCTCTTGAACGAGCGTTGATTGCGACCCTAATTGCAGGGTAGTGCTTAGGGTTTAGGACTGCTAGGGCTTATCTTTAACAGTAGGTAGCGGTAGGGTGCGTAGGCGGACATCAAGACCTATTATGACCCGTTCTGGGTTAAGGGGGACTATTCTAGCGCCTTAGAAGCCTCCTTAGATATTGCTAGAAGTAAATGTCTCCTTATAGGCGTCTATAAAGCATAGTAGAAACTTAGTTTTAGTAATATAAGTAATGTAGTTATGTATAAGATTCTTAGCTTAGCGCCTATATACCTTCTTTAGAGGGGCAAAATAACCTACATCTAGTGGTTGTAAGAGGTAAGATAAGTGTAGAGGTATACATAGTGTAACAATCTTTACTTCCTTACAGTATTGTTAGAAGTTAAGGGAGTTGTGGCTCTTGTAGCTGTTAATAAGGAGCTGCTAGTGTACTCCTTAGGTGCGCGTCTTTATATAGGCATTAAAGTGCTTTAACTAGTCTAGACTAAGCTTATTAGTAGTCTATCCGTTCTTAGAGACTCTAATAACCCAGTTATAGGGCAGATTGTCCTCTTTGTACTAGGCAGAGAGGTAGTTACAGCCTTTAAAGATAATAAAGGGTAGAATAGCTTACCCTATGCTATTAATACCCTATATAACTGTTATCTACTCTTAATTACCCTACTGTACTGCCTTTAGCCGTCCTTAACGCTCTAAGCCTGTAATAACTGCTCCTGTTAATATCTAGCCTATTATAAAGCCTGTCTTATTAAAGTTGTATGTGTTATTGTCCTAGATGCTATACTTAGCTTTAACATTTGCTACAAGCCTAAACTAGCCCCTAATAATCTCTGGATCCTTACAGAGGGCTCTCTTGTAGTCGTACTTACAATTAAACCTTACTTTAAGGTTAGGGCGGCGCTTAACAAACGTGTTAGGCTAGTTTATGCTAACATAGCCTATATTGTGCTTAGCACGCAAAGAATTAGCTATATTAGCTATAGCAGCTAGCTAAGGGGTAAATCCTTGTGCATCTAGCTTAAGGATGTACTTAGTAATCATGTTCTTCTTAGTCTAGTCTATAATCTGTTAAACTGGCGTATAATTAGCTTGTGTAGGTTGTTCTGTGTATTAAGCGTGTAGTGTGCTGTAAGGCGCGTTATATATAGCTGCAGCGCGTTACAGGGTAAGCGTTGCGTCTTGTTTAATAGCCTAGAGCGCAAGCTATATCGCAGCTTCTCTTAAGGGCGTAGATTAATGTTGTTGTTAAGGCATTGCGTGGTAAGGTGGAGGTTTGGTGTGGTCTTAGCAGAGTGATCCGCTTACCCGTTTAATCCGCTTACCCGTAGAGTACGTTACCTTAGTTTATAATCCTATAGACAAATTAAGAATTCTACTTATATTTTGTTAAACGTCCTATTATATCTATACACTGCCTACTAGCAGAACTAAAACTAGTTTTCTTCTAATCTAGTATACTCTACTTTAGCCTTTAAAACAGAGCTTATATAATTAGTTATTAATAATAACCTCTTATTTTAAACAATTAAACAGCTATTATTCTAATAATTTATATACTTTCTAAGGCTAGAAGCTATACTAGCTACCTGTTATAAATTTAGTAAGATGTTCTAGAGCTAATTTAAGGCTGCTAAACACGCTCTTCTATAGGATCTTAGTTCTACTACTAAATTATCTATTATATTAGATACCTAGACTATAAATAATTACCTTAGCTTTCTAGCTATTAAAGGTTACTATATAAACAAGAGCTAGAAATTATAAGAAGCTCTTTTAGACTTTATTCCTATATATAGAAAATATACAGGATCTTCTATAGTATAGTAAGTTCTTTAACTTCTTTAGAAACCTAAAACTATAAAATAACTACTTACTATTACTTATAATAATGCTAGTAATAACAGTGTATTATAACAGACCTTAGAGAGGTTGCTATAGTAGAATAATATTACTTAGAATAGTAGAGAGAAAACTATTCCTTATCTTATATATATAATTAACCTTATTATATAAAATATTATTTACTATCTCTAACTTAAGGTATTATAAGAACTAGAGTATGTATAAAGACTATAGCAACGCTATATTAGGGGTAATTAAAACTATATATCTGTTCTAATCTCTCTTTAGAAGGTAAAAATTATTTATTATATTATTTTATTATATACTAAGTGTAATACAAATCCAAGGTATCTATATTATAATAGATCTATTAATATAATAATTAAAGAGATTTCTTATATAATAGAGTAATATTCTAGTAAATTATTAACTATTAGTTATATAAGATATTAGAACTAGGTAGAACTCTACCTATAATATATATAAGTATATACTAAAGCTTTAGGTCTATATTAATAAATAGTTAGAGTAAGAAATTATACTAAAGGTACTTAGCTATAAACAAGGTACTTCTCTATATAATAAGGTAGTAGAAGCTAATTTAAAAGATCTTAAGAAACTTTAACTAGTAGTAACTAAGTAGCAGCACCTGCAGGCTGTTATAATAATACTACAGTAATTTAAGAAGGTATCTAGTGCCCTTAGTAAGACTTATAAGCCTCTTATCTAGCATATCTAGCTAATATACAACTAGCTATTTAATTTCTTAGATTAGATAACTAAAGAGCTTAGTAATAACCTAGGTTACGCTAATAACTTAGAATAGCTAGAAGTTATAGAAGTAGCTGCGTAAAAGGGTTATATTAAACTGTCTAAGTACTATCTAAATATAGAGAATAGTTATAGGTTTTTTTTTAACTATATAACTATTTTAGATCTAAGCTAGAAGCTTACTATATATAAAGTAATGTTATTACAGTATTTTATTATATCCTATTACTAAATACGTTATAAGAATAATACCTAGAAAGTTTAAGATAAGCACATATACTAAGAGTAAATTTTAAAATACCTAGATTGTTATAATAATAATAATTTAGGTTACTCTATATAAGTACTTTACAAGTCTATTTAATAGTTAGTAAAAGATAATTAGTTCTAAAAACCTATAACATTAGTCTAGTAACCTAATAGAAGCTTCTTATTCTATAGGTAGAGTTTAAATCTATCTAATAATAATAAGAAGGTAGCTTATACCTGCTAAGAAGAAAAGGCCTATCTTAGTACCTCTTATATATAATAGGAAAATAGATTTAATCTACTAGACTAGTAGAAGGTTAATACTATAACTTATCTATAACTTACTTATATAGTAAAAGATATACTTATAGTACTAATAATAGAAGTTAGAGTTAAATAGGTATTTAATATAGCTAGAGATATAATTAGAGACTAATAGTACAGGTTATCTGCTACTATAATACGCTAGATTATAATTCTAAAGGATTCTCTTACTTTAGCACAGCTATAAGAAGAAGAGGAGGTAGCTTTAGATAAGCTAGATAATCTATTTAAGCTACTAGCTTGTTCTAGTCTAGAAACAGAGGTTATAGAAGAAGTGTAACACAGTAGTAGTTCTAAAGAAACTAGTCTATTAACTCTATCTTAGTAAGAATAGTAGCTGTAAAAGAGAGTAAGGGTAGTATAGTATTAGGATACATAGTTCTATAATAAATAGCTGTTATAAATAGAGAAAATCTTAGAATTCTATCCTCTATTTATATCTTTTAAAATTAAGTTCTCTATATATATAGCATTTCTAAGTAGTATACTATTAAGTATGTTATCTATAGTATTATAGAAGATTAGGTAACTTTAACCTACTCTACTCTAACTCTACCTAGCCTCTATCTAACCCCTACCTTACTCTACCCTACCTAACCTCTACCTCTACTCCTAGTCTGTGTAAACTATACCCTACCTCTACTCTACGCTAGAGGTACCTCTACTCTAGCTCTACCTAACATCTATATAGACTCTACTCTACCTCTACCCTATATAGACCCTATACCTACTCTACCTCTACCTAATATCTATACAGACTGTACCTAACCCCTATCTAACTCTAAGGTACCCTCTACTCTTTTACTAGCGTAGTCTGTAGAGAAGAGGTAGGCCTAAGTAGAGCCTATAGGTGTTGGCGTGTAACTCTTTAACTAAAGCAGCTATTACAAAACTTTGTACTACAGAAATGTAGAGTAAAATAAGCGCTTTTAAATAATTTATTAAATGTAAGATTCTAATTAAAAATAGTAGAGCTACAGCAGTTGTTGTGTAAATCCTAGGTTGTTACTACGTAGGCCTACGTAACAACTGCTCTAGCTCTACTAATTTAAATTAGAATCTTACGGTATATAGACTAATTAAAAGCGCTTATTTTGCTCTACATTTCTGTAGTACAAAGTTTTGCAATAACTGCTTTAGTTAAAGAGTTACACGCCGACACCTACAGGCCCTACTTAGGCCTACCTCTTCCCTACCTCTACCCCTACCTGTAACTCTTACAGTCAAGTAGCTATTAAAAGATTTTATACTTAAAAGATATAGAACAGGTAAAGCGTATTTTAACAGTCTATATTCTATAAGATTCTAATTAAAACTAGTAGAGTTATAGCAGTTGTTGTGTAAATCCTGGGTTATTACTACGTAGGCTTACGTAATAACTACTCTAGCTCTACTAGCTTTAATCGGAATCTTATAGTATATAGACTGTTAAAAAGCGCTTATTTTACTCTATACTTCTGTTATACAAAGTCTTATAATAACTGCTAAGTTAAAGTATTAGACGCTAACACCTACTCTACCTAACCCCTACCTAACCTCTACCTAACCTCTACCTATACCCTATATAGACTCTACTCTACCTCTACCTTTACCTAATATAGACTCTACTCTACCTCTACCTATACCCTATATAGACTCTACTCTACTTCTACCCTCTTAGTATAGAATTAGCGTAGGTAGAGGTAGAGTAGAGTAGAGGTACATTACGTAATGTACCCTACCCCTACCTAACCTCTACCCTTTTACTACTCTAGGCTTAAGGTATTTCTTAGTAAGCCTAGAAGTATATCTCTATACTAGAGCTATATAGGCTCTATCTATAAAATAGTAATCTAAATTATTATTAAGTTAGTTATAAATTCAGGCTTGCTACTGTTTAAAGGTAGGTTCTTTGCTATTACTTAATTTATTAATAGTTAGAGTTTATTTACTAAGCCTAGGGGTATAAACAGAGCTTAGAGAACTAAATCTCTAAGATAGTTATAGGGACTTAGTAGTAGGTATAGGATTATCTTTGTATAGAGAGGTTTATACTTAAAGCCTAGCTATTTTAGACTATAGTTAGTCTATCTCTATACGCAGATTGTCCTAATCTAAGTCCTTATCTAATTTACTTTTAGTAAGTAGTTTATTTACTAATCCTTTAGGAGGCACATTTGCCTAAATCCTAGTAGATCTTCTAATAGGTTCCTTTAAAATAGGGTTAGTAGTACCTAATATTAGTAGTAATCTAATTTAGGTAGGTTCTTAATAATTTCTTAGTGTTTATCTTAGTGTAATCTAACACAGTTTTTTTAAAGGTAATTCTAGAGTAGTAAGTTATAGGAAATTCTAAACCTAAAGGCTTTAGTTACTAGAAGGTCTCTAGAATCCTAACTTTTGTCTTAAATAATAATTAGGACCTAGTCTTAGTTCATAACTGTAAGGGATCTAAATCTAAGGGTACTTAAAATAACTAAATAAGTCTATAATATTATTTAAAGGCTGTTACTAGCTAGGATAGGTTTTTAAGTATAAGGTAATAATATAGAATAATAGAAGTCTTTAAAAGAGGTAGGTATCTGCTATAAGGTGTATAGGAACACTAGAATAGTTTATATAGAGAATTGTTCTATTTCTATAGGTCTTATATAAAAGAATACTTAAAAATTAGCTCTCTATACCTGTTAACCTTATACCTTTTATACCTTATAAGAGTTAGAAAGAATTAGAGTGCTAGCCTAGAGTGTAGGGTAGACACAGATGTAACAGTAACAAGTTAGTAATATGTTAGAGAGGAATTAGATAAGGCTTTATATAACTAGTACGTTATAAACAGTATAAATTACTCTAGCTATAGATTTAAGCCCTAACCTAGACTTTCTAGCTATTATAGTCTAGTAGTCTAGGTTAAACTATACAATCTATAATATATATAACTAAATAAATACATAAAAAACAATAATAGTAGAAAGAAAGCTTTTAAATAGCTAAACTCTACCTAACTTAATCCTACTAGGGGACTTTAACACCTACTACTCTTAGTAGGACCCTACTATAACTACTATAAGACTAAAAGCTAGTAGTTTTGTTGCCTAGATAGAAGAGTAAAACCTAGAGCTACTAAATAACCCTAATATAGGCACCTTCTACAGGCTAAATATAAGTAGAAAAAGTGTTTTAGACCTTCTCTTAGCTACACACAGGCTTATAAACTAGAGAGAAGACTAGTAAACCCTAGCAGGTATAGGCTTAGACTACCTAGGTATCCTATTTATAATTATAATGCCTAGAATATAGCTTCTAAACAACCCTACTCTATAGCTTAACACTAAGAAGGCTAACTAGAACCTATTTTAGAAGGAGCTAGCAAAGAAGGTAGCAAAAAGCCCTGCTCTTAATACTACCTACCCTAGACACTCTACTAGCAAAACCCTACTTCTTATCTAAGGAGAAGACAGAGAGCTAGAGAAGCAACCTAAGGTAATAGGAAAAGAGCTTACTATAGTTATAATAAATACAGCTAAAATTATAATCCTATAAAGCTTTACTAGTGTAAGAAGTAAGCCTTAGTAGAACCTAGACCTAAAAATACTTAGAATAAACATGCTTAATAAACAACGCTACCTATAAAGAGAACTAGTAACTAGCTCTATAAACACCTACATATAGAAAAGAAACTACCTAATTACTAGAAATAGTTACCTATAAACAGTAAAAGTAGTAAAACGCAACTACTAAAATTAATTTCTATAAAAGGAGGATAAAAAATTAATCTTTAAAGTAATATCTTATACTAATTCTGCTAGTAACTAAAGTATACCTGCTATATAAGGCTCTAGAGGAGTAGAAACCTCTTTTTAAGGTAAATACTTTGCACTAAGAGATACTCTCTTCTCTAGCCTATCTACCTCTTAACCTAAAGAGTAGAGCACCTACTAGGAAGGTAGCTAGAAATAGCTACCTCTTACTAAAGAAGAGCTAGAACACACCTTCTCCTTACAAATCTAAAGTAGCCCTCTAGAATTAGATATAATAAACTAGAAGTTTATTACTATAGTATATAAAGTAGAGATAGGTATATTCTTCTATATGTTCTCTACCCTATTTAACTATACGTACTATCCTTAAATCTAGAAAAGAGTAATAGAAATTATCCTAAAAAAGCTAAATAAACTAGACTACTTAGCCCCTAAAGCCTATAGGGTAATTACTCTTCTAAGCTGCCTAGGTAAAGTAGTAGAAAGACTAGTAGCTAAACAGCTTAGCATACTAGCTAAAACGACTTCTCTACTCTACTCTTTATAACTAGGTAGAAGAGTATAAAAATTAGCTATAGATGCCTCTATACTACTACTAAACTTAGTATAAGAATAAATAAAACTAAAGTATATAAAAACTACAGTATTCCTAGATATTAAAGGGGCCTTTACCTACGTCTCCCTAGGCTAACTAGTTACTATCCTGTAATAACTAAAGCTACTATGCAGCCTAATAGCCTAGATCTAATTACGTCTCTCTAGACGCTAACTATAACTGTCCTTTAATAGAGAAATAGAAGAATTTAGAAATATAAACGCTAGAATCCTATAAGAAAGCCCTATCTTACCTATTTTGTTCCTAATATATATTAGACCTCTATTCTAGTTAATTATAAACTACTTACTATTCTACCTAGACAACCTAGATATTATAGTCTTATCTACTAGCCTAAAGAAAAACATCTACCTACTAGAAAGAGATATAGCTAGCCTATTTATAAAAGGATCTAGCTGTATAATTTAGTTTAATACGCTAATTACTAAACTTATCTACTTTACTATAAGCTAAAAAGAAGAAACCTATACTCTTACTCTGCTAGACATGTCTATAATAACTCTAAAAAAGACTGTTAAATAGCTAGAAATCTAATTTTAACATTAGGCTCTCTTTTAAAGAGTATGCTGTAATAGAGATTAGCTAAGTAAGAAACGCCTTCTATATAAGGTAAAATTTCGATATAGAGCCCTACATACTAAAGAAACATTAGAATCCATTCTAACCTAGTAAGGATATACTATTCTAAGCTTCCTAGAGCCTCTAGGCGTCTAGTTACTGCACGCAGCCTAGTTATCTAACCTACTCTGTTGTAAAAAAAATTAGATTTACAGAGTATAGACTACCCCTATAACAACAATCTTATCTTATCTTATCTTCTTAGATCTTACTAAAAAAGAACATAACAACTAACAAAACATTCTATCCCTACTAGATAGTAACAAGCCTTTCCTTAGCTTTCTGCTTTTAACCCCTTCTTTCTACTCCTAGAGGTGTACTAGTTAGGCTAGTAGAAATATAACTAAGGTAAGAATAATAAAGCTAAGATTACCTTTTCCTTGTTTTTTAGCTCTAAAAAGTAGGCAGAGACTAGGTACCTCTTTCTATGCAAAAATAAGCTCTCTTCTAGTTATTTCTTAGTTATTTTATCTTAAAAGAGAAGGAAAACTCTACCTAGGACTAGGACCTAGGACTATAGAACTAGAACTACTACCTAATAGAGATTACTTTCTAAACACAGGGATAATGGAAATAAGCCCCCCTAGCTCCCTAACCTCTTTAGGAGAGATGTACTAGCCTATACTAATCCCTAGACCTCTATCTATACTCTTATTATTAACACTACACCTGTAATCTACTCTAGAAATACACTAACCTAGTATATTTAACAGAATTACAACATTACCTCTACTCTCTACTCCCTCTAAACAACGAGCTAGTAGACCTGCTACTCTAACAGCACCTAGGCTTCCCCCTTTCTAATTTAACATAGCTACTAGGCCTATAAACTAAGCTTCTATTACTAAAATAGTAAATAAAGCTCTATCTATTACTAGGACAATAGTTATCTAGGCTTCTTCCCTAGCTACCTTAAATAAGGAATAATTAAACCTCTTAGACCTTCTAGAAATCTTCTAAGACTATACAGAAAATAAGAGGATAAACAAATAAGGCTTCTCTATCCTAGCGTTCTAAGTATCTAACCTTAAAACAGTGTCTAAATTAATTAAAATAAGAGCAAAACTCCTTTAAAAACCTACCCTAGCTACTAAGACTTCTACTATTTAACCTTCTACCTAGCCTACCTTATACGTAACTATAGCTTTAGCTAACCTTTCTAAAGATATAGACTAGTAAACAGTTATAAAGAAGAAGTAACCTACTATTATAAAGAACTCTCTAAGTATACAATAACTAGTTCTTACACTAGAGTAAGAACTACCCTCTTTTACCCCCCTAGAAATGCGTAATACTTTTAATAAGGCCTTTATAGATAAAGAAGTAAGCCTCTCTATAATTACCTCTGCTAGCCTAAGTAGAAGGAACAACATCGTTCTTACTACAACACCCTCCTTTATAGTAAAATACCTACTTAAAAACTATATAATCTAGTAATTAGTTACTACCTATAAGGAAGCCCTTCTAATAGAACTATAGCACAAAGTAATCCTATATAACATCTCTACGTCCCTAGAGATAAACTAGAACCTAGAGGTGCTTAAGTTAGAAATAACTACCTTTAACATAGGCCTAATAATAGTAGAAAACCTATTCTAGCTAATAAGTAATAAAGGAAGATAAAAGTAATAACTAGGATCTGTCTATATAGCGTTTGTAATAGAAAAAGAAGTATAATAATCTATATAGAATAGACTATACCTACTAGAAGCTAGTATAAGAGTAGAGAAGTTTATTACTACACCTTCTACTACATAATGCTAAAAATGTTATTAATTTAGACATATAGAGAATAGGTGCTTTAATAGCACTATATATAAGATATGCGTAGATAAATACTCTATAATACTATATAAGTGTAATATATATAGTACTACTAGTAAAGCCTATATATATACTATACCTAAGTGTATAAACTAAAAATAAGTATATATAGTAGACAGTATTTAATATACAGCCTATAAGGATATAATAAACATATAAATATATCTAGAATACTAGATAACCTAAGAATTCTATTAGTAAATTTAAATAAGAGTGTATAAGCTATAGAGAGTGCCTTATAACTTATAGTAGAACTTACTATAGACCTTATCTTAGTATAAGAACTATAGCTTACCTATACTTAATAATAACCTTTAGACTACTTAGACACACACTCTATAAACTACCTCTTCTTTACTTAGATTCTACCTCTACTATAGGACTATAGTATAAGGCTACGCGTTCTAGCCTACGTTCTACGTTTAACACTAGCACAAATTACCCTAACAGCAGATTTAAACCCTAACCTAGACTTTCTAGCTATTACAGTCTAGTAGTCTAGGTTAAACTTTATAATCTATAATATATCTAACTAAATAAACGCATAAGGAATAATAATAGTAGAAAGGAAGCTTCTAAATAGCTAAACTCTACCTAACTTAATCCTACTAGGGGGCTTTAACACCTACTACTCTTAGTAGGACCCTACTATAACTACTATAACACTAAAAGCTAGTAGTTTTATTACCTAGATAGAAAAGTAAAACCTAAAGCTACTAAATAACCTTAGTATAGGCACCTTCTATAGGCTAAATATAAGTAGGGAAAATGTTCTTAACCTTACCTTTGCTACACACAGGCTTATAAACTAGATAGAAGGCTAGTAAACCCTAGTAGGTATAGGCTTAGACTACCTAGGCATTCTGTTTATAATTACTACGTCTAGAACACAGCTCCTAAACAACCCTACTCCTTAGTTTAACACTAAGAAGGCAGACTAGGACCTATTTTAGAAGGAGCTAGTAAAGGAATTAGGAAAAAGCCCTGCCCTAAATACTACAAGCCCTAGACACTCTACTAGCACCTCTCTACTCCTTACCTAAGGAGAGAACAGAGAGCTAGAAAAGTAACTTAAAGTAATAGGAAAGGAGCTTACTACAGTAATAATAAACGCAGCTAAGACTGTAATCCTCTAAAGCTCTACTAGTGTAAGAAGTAAGCCTTAGTAGAACATAGACCTAAAACTACTAAGGATAAACATGCTTAGCAAACAACGCCTTCTATAGAGAGAACTAGTAACTAGCCCTATAACTACATATATATAGAAAAAAAACTACCTAATTACTAGAAATAGCTACCTATAAACAGTAAAAGTAGTAAAACATAACTACTAGAATTAATTCCTAAAAAAAGAGAATATAAAATTAATCTTTAAGGTAATGTTCTATACTAGAACTATAGGTAACTAAAGTATACCTACTATATAAGGCCCTAGAGAAATAGAGAACTTCTTTTAAGGTAAGTACTTTGCACTAAGAGACACTCTCTTCTCTAGACTACCTTCCTCTCAGCCTATAGAGTAGAGACCCTACTAAGAAGGTAGCTAGGAATAGCTGCCCCTTACTAGAGAAGAGCTAAAACACGCCTACTCCTTATAAATCTAAAGTAGCTCCCTAGAACTAGATATAATAAACTAGGATATTATTACTATAGTATATAAAGTAGAAATAGATATATTCTTCTATGTGTTCTCTATACTATTTAACTATAGATACTACCCTTAAATCTAGAAAAGAGTAATAGGAGTTATCCTTAAAAAGCTAAATGAACTAGACTATACAGCCCCTAAAGCCTATAGGGTAATTACTCTCCTTAGCTACTTAGGTAAAGTTATAGAAAGACTAGTAGCTAAACAGCTTAGTATACTAGTAGAAATAACTACCCTACTATACTCTTTATAACTAGGTAGAAGAGTATAGAATATAGCTATATACGCCTCTATACTACTACTAAACTAAGTGTAAGAATAAAGGAAACTAAAGCGTATAATAACTACAGTGTTCCTAGACATTAAAGAAGCCTTTAACTACGTCTTAATAGGCTAACTACTTACTATCCTATAACAACTAAAGCTACCTTACATCTTAATAGCCTAGATTTAATTATTCCTCTCTAGACGCTAACTATAACTGTCCTTTAATAGAGAAATAGAAGAATTGAGTAATATAAACGCTAGAATCCTATAAGGAAGCCCTAACTTACCTATTCTGTTCCTAATATATATTAGACCTCTATTCTAGTTAATTATAAACTACTTACTATTCTACCTAGACAACCTAGCTATTACAGTATTATCTACTAGCCTAAAGAAAAACATCTACCTACTAAAAAGAGATATAGCTAGACTATTTACAAAAGAATCCTACTGTGTAATTGTTAAATGATATACTTAATGTGTAAAGATAATAATAAAGGTAATTAATTAATAATTATCTGTCTTAATAGCTTATTTTATGTGTGTTTGCTGCTAGCCTCTAAGTTAACTAAGGTTAACCCTAAACCCCTAACTTAGCTTAGTAAGGTTAGTTATCTAACACACCCCCTTAGCTTTAAGGCCCTATTAAAGCTAGACACAATTAGCTCTTATTGTACCTCTAGGTTAGTAAGCTTTTAGTTAAGTAATTCTATCTAGGTATTAGCTAGCTTTCTTTATTTAGTATGTTTCTTTAGTTCTAGCTACCTTAGAAAGGTTAACTACTTCCTTGCAGGCAGAGCCTTTATAAGTCTATTAGCTAATATCTTAGTAGATAGAATATAGGTTACTGTTATAGTGCCTTTATTTATCTCTTATTACAGCTAGTAGTTGTAAATGTCTATATATTGTACTTTAGTTTAGAGTTTTAAGACTACCTTATTAGTTAATTAAACAGTCTAGGTATTATTATATTAAATAGTAATTGTTAATTATAAGAGGTGTATACTAAGTTCTAATAATAGTTATAAGATAAAGATAGCTTCCTTAGCTACCTATACTTAGGTAAGTAGCTCTACTTTAGTTATTAATGTAGTAACTGTGTCTTATTTATTAACTCATTAAGTAATAAGTCCTTTATGTAGTTTAATAGTATATCCTTAGAAGCTCTTTCTATTAAGAGTATTATTAGCAAATAATGCATTACTAGCAACTACTAGGTGCTTATTACCTCTAGAGGTAAGAGATACGTCTTATGTCCCTTATAGGTATAATAGTACTTAATCTAATATATTATAGTGCTGCTGTCTAGGGTTAGTTAGAAATTATGCTAGCCTAGATGTAGCAAAGGTAATGTTAGGCCTAGTAGTAACTGCAGTAAAGAGGAGAGATCTAATCTTTCTCTAGTATTTGTTAATTTCTAATACTACAGCTTCCTCTTTATTTAGTAAAAGCTTAATACTTAATATTAGTATGTTATGTTATATATCTATCTTATCTACTAGGGAGATAATTTTCTTAATGTATAACGCCTATAAGAGAAGGATCCTTAGGTTGTCTTAATCTTAGGTTATCTCTACTCCTAGGAACTATTCCAGATTATTTCCTCCTGTAATGGAGTATTTATTAGTAATATAGCTAAGGGCCTTGTCTGCCTTATATCTTCTAGTTAGGTAATAATCTATAATAATATTGTCTATATAGAAGAAGATAGTAACTCTATTCTTAAGTAAGTAGTAGGGTTTATAGGGAACAACTACAAATCTATAGCTTATTAGAGTAGATGTAAATTCCTTCTACTAGAGGAGTAGAGAGATTCTTAGTCTATATAGTGCCTTATATAGCTATAGGACTATACCTAGTTTCTAATACCTATATAGTATCCTTATATAGACCTCTCTATTAATTAATATATAAATAAAGGCGTTTATAATATTAAACTACTTAAGTTCTAGGTTATATGCTGCTAAAATTGCTTTAAGCATTCTAAAGAACCTGCTAGCTAGTGTTGCTGCGTAGGTATCTTTAGAAGTAATATTTTATTACTAGTTACCTTAGACTACTAGTCGCGCCTTATATTTAAGTAGGTAGTAGTTCTTATTAAGCTTATACGTGTATACCTACATATAGTTAAGTACCTAGTGTTCTACTACCTTAGTCTTTATTAGGGGTACTTTAGACTATAACTTTATAGTCTAATAGCTACTAAGGTATTCTTACTTAGCTTCTTTAAACTATTAGTAAAGCAGGTAGTCCTCTAGGTTTAATTGTGCTGTTAGCTCTAGTAGAAGTTAGCTTTAATAAGGCTTAAGCCTTTTTATTAGCATTTATTTTAACCTAGCCTTATTTATATTATTACCTTAGTATGTGCCTATGTATCTGCCTTATATACTAGCTATAAATATAGCTTTCTATAGGATAGTTTATAAAGGTTCTTAAGATTACGCTAGCGTTAATTCTAACTAATTAGCAGTTAACTAGTGCTACCTGCTAACTCCTAATTAGCTGTTACCTCTTACTAACTAGAATAACAACAACGTGTTTATTAACAACGTAACTAGTAGTAGAGTTAGAAGAGGAGTTAGATATATATATCTAGCTTTCTATCTACTATTATAACCTAGTTAATCTTCTATAGTATTTAAGTATATAATAGTATTATCCTTATAGAAAGACTAGATTTTAGCCTTATTTTAGGGTAGAGGTAGAAGCTCTACGCTTCTTGGCTATGTTACTATCTCTTTAAGAGTGCTATGCATAAGATTGTCTATTAGGTCCTAAGTCTAGCTACTAAAGACAGTATCCTTATTAAAGATTATATCTCTTATGCTAATAACTTTTACTAAGGTTAGAATCTATATCTAATATATGTTTAAGAATTAGTATCCTACTAGGTATCCTACCTATACTCTTAGGTCTAGTTACTAGAGTTATAACTTTTCTTAAAGGGTGTTACTTATAAGAGTAAAGGCTTTACATCTATAAACTTTTAGATATACCTAGTTTAGTTTTCTACTTTATATATTTAGGCTAGCTAGTTAAGCTATATAGGTAAAGAACACATTATAGGGTATTTTTTAGTTATTTAATAACCTTAGTGTTTAGTTACGTAGGTATACTACTACCCTTACAATCTCTAGCTCTATTTTATATAGTAGGTTTACATCTAATCTTATAGTGCGTGCCTTATCTTTTATTACACCTCCTAAGCGTTTAGCACCTCTTTTCTGTACTTAGATGTCTAGTGTAGAAGGCTTAAGCCTAATTAATTATTTAGCGCACTATCTTAATACTTCTAGTTTTATTATAGTAATTTTACTATTACACTTAATTACCTTAACCTAGATCTTATATTGTTTTAACAGGAATTATATAAGAATATCTAAGAAGTAGATAATTATCTTTCCTAGTTAATTATCTTTAAAATAGAAGTCCTAGAGGAAGCTAGATTGCCTATTAACAGTAAGTAATTAGCTCTTTTCTTTAGTAAAGCTTTCTTCTTTATATAAGTAGAAGTTAATTACTATATATTCTTCTAGTCCTTTATTACTTATTTATAGTATTTAACTAATTTACCTCTTAGTCTTAGCTTATCTACAAGTATTATATTAGCCTGTAGTAATACCCCTAACTCTTACCCCCTAAGATTATTAGATAAGGTGTTTAATAGTAGCAGCTCTAGGGTACCCTATTTGCTTATGCTATAACAGAGCAGTAGTAGTCTTAGGTATTTAGCTTTATATTAATTTTATTACAAATACTATCTATAGCTATTCCCTAAGTACCTACTGTCTATATTGTTTATCTAAGGATATAATAGCTGTCTTGTCTACTTGTCTAAGCTAAGTTAGATCTCTTTTTGTGTTCTACTAGATGCTCTATTAGCGTAGTTATTAGAAAGAGACAAGGTTATAAAGTATGTCTAGGCACTATGCTATATTATATAGTTTAAGAGTAGTTAGTTAGTTTATATTTAATAGATAGAGATAGATAGTGCTATATCCCTATATCTATACCTAGGAGTTTTCTACCTATAGGTAGTTGTTTAATATAGGTAGAGTAAGGTCTTATATCTAGTTCTTATTGTTTATAATATAGATAGTTAATCCTAAGTTAAGAATAAAGAAGTTTCTAAGAGGGTAGCTTAGTAGCTCTATATTTTATAATTCTTTAACTAGACTTATATTAATTATTAATATCTTCTATTCCTAAAGTTATCCTAGAGGTGCCTCTAGTGTTTAGGATGTCTTAATAGCTAGTGTCTTAGTGTAAGCTTATTTTGCAGATCTAACCTAATCTTAAAGGTTAGCATTTTATTCTATCCTAAATTGTACTATTTTAGCAATTCTATTATATAGAGTAAACTATACTAGTACTTTATCTTTATAGATATAGTAGTAAACTTCTAGACTATAGCATTATCTATAAGTAGAGCATTTTACTCCTCTAGCTACTACTATATCCCCTCTTAGGAACTGCTTAGATATAGTTATTTAACTAATATTCTATTTTTAACAAGTCTTCCCTAACTCCCCTATGTAGTAGAAGTAGATAATATATCTTTAACAACATAAGAGGCGTCCCTATTAGTGTCTAGGGTAGATTTACTACTAGTAGTAAGAGTAAAGTTACTCCCTGCAGCAAAGGCGCCCCTTTACTATTTCCTCTTAGAGTAGTACTTACTTATAGACTCTTAGAAGCGTTTTATTATTTCTTTATAAGTTATATTTTATTCTTATCTACTATAGTCCTAGAATGTTATTACTTAGGTTAGCGCTATCTTTATTACTAAATCTAAAAAGTTTTAGACAGTGTCTTGTATATTATATATTTTAGTAACCCTCTCTATTTTAGTATTAGTTATAGTATAATTATACTTAAGGAGCTAGGTATTCTAGCTTCTAGGTTATCTTATTAGTTTAAGGGCTGCTAGGTATTAGTAGCGTACGCGTAATTGTTTTTCTTTAGCATTAATACTAACTATATATTTAAGGCTAATAAGCTATATTTAAATTAATTTACCTAGTTAGTAGTAGTTCTTTATAAGGTAAGGTAATACTAAGCTTTAGATAAACATTACTACCTTATCTAGGCTAGCTTATTCCTTATAGTAGTCTCTATCCGCTATCTTATAGGATTTAAGACAGCTCTTCTAATAGTTATTATCTTCCTTCTATGCCTTTAGGCTGTTAGCTAATAGTTTAGATAGGATTTTAGGAAGCTAAGGGTTTTCTTGTTTATTATTACTAAGGGCTAGCCTCCTCTTATAGTTAGTAATGTCTAGGGTATTAGGCACTTATAGCTTAGTTCTTAGAGAGATAGTCTAATTTAGGTCTATCTTCTTCTATACGTCTAGAGAGGTGTAGTAGGTCTATAGTTAATATAACTAAGGTGTGTAGGTTATGTAATCTATAAGAATTATTATTGAATTACGTAATATTAATAGTAACATATTAAAAGGGTATTTTTAGTAGTATTAGTACGACTCTTAATTGTTAAATAATATGCTTAATGTGCAAAGATAATAATAAAGGTAATTAATTAATAATTATCTATCTTAATGGCTTATTTTATGTGTGTGTGCTGCTAGCCCCTAAGTTAACTAAGGTTAACCCTAAACCCTTAACTTAGCTTGGTAAGGTTAGTTATCTAACAGTAATACAGTTTAATACGCTAAAAACTAAACTTATCTACTTTACTATAAGCTAAAAAGCAGAAAAATACACCTTTACTCTACTAGACAGGTCTACTATAACACTAAAAAAGGCTGTTAAATAGCTAGAAATATACTTTAATAATAGGCTCTCCTTTAAGGAGTATACTGCTATAAGGATTAGCTAAGTAAGAAACACCTTCTATAGAATGTATAGACTAGTAAACAGCAGTAAAGGCCTTATACCTACTTCTCTCTAATAAATATACCTAGCCTGTATTACTAGTATAGTAGACTATAGATACTAGGTCTTCTAGAAGTAATAAGCTAGAATAGCAAAACAACTATAAGGACTATAGAACCTAGCACTTATAAAAATCTTAGGCACCTTCTAAACCTTACCTATAATTCCCTAAGAAATAGAGGTAGTACTAGCCTCTCTAACAATAAGACTAAACACTGTAATAAGAAAACACGCCTTTAGAGCTAGAAAGCTTCTAAAGAACTACCCTATCTATACTGCTATAATATAGCTAAAATCTACCCTATAGAACACAGACCTAGACTCTAGTATAGAGTAAAGAGAGGTTAACTATACTAGGCTAAGAATAGAGCCTTCTTTACAGCTTATGTAAATTATATAGTTAATAGAAAAAGCTATACCTAGTATAAGAGAAGAGAAACTAAAAGACTTCTACTTCTACCTCTAGAACAAGGCTATAGTATACTACACTAAAGTCTTATAATTACTAAAAGAAGAAGAAGTAAAAGCATATAAATTATAGATACTATAAAAAGTAGGAAGTAATATACTAGCTATCTATACAGACGCATCTTCTATAGAGAGAGGCCTAGAGATAGAAGTAGGAATTATAGTCCTTAACTACAACTAAGAGCCTAAGAAAACCTACACTATAGACTATAAGCTTAGTAAAGGCTAAATTGTATATAATAGAGAACTAGAAGGTATAATAAGAGGCTTTAAAATTGCAGCTACTATAGCTACTACAGGATAAGACATCTAAATCTTTGCAGACAACTAAACAGCTATTCTAAGAATAAAACCCCCTTAAATAAGCCTAGACAGGCTTAGCAAATACGCTGTATAAAGGCAGCTAAAACTATTAAAGATAAAGAAGCTATAATAAGCCTTAAATAGACCCCTAGCTACTAAAACATTGCAGGAATTAAGAAAGCAGACCTTCTAGTAAAAGAAGTAATAAAAAGAGGCCTATTTCTAATGCTATAAGCATTACTATAACTAGAATTTAAGTAAAGGCTATTATAATAGACAAATAGGATTATAAACTAGTTACCTACACAGCTAAAGTAATCCTAAGAAAAGCAGACACCTACGCAGTGATATACTAGCTAGGACTAACAAATAGAATAAAACTACCTAAAAACACTAAATAAGAGGTATTAAGTACCTACTACTAACTAAAACTAGGATATAGATATAATAAAGCATACCTCTATAATATAAAGAAGGTAGATAGTAATAGATATATCTGTAGTTACATATAAATAACATAACACCTTCTACTTAGCTATAAAGAATATAAATAAGTAAGAAACGTAATATAGGATAGCCTATAAGGACAACAACTTTTAATATAACTACTACTACACACAACCTAGGAAATTCTAGTTGGTTTAGCTTTTATTTTAGACACTAGAATAGGTACCTGTAAGTAGTACCTATAATAAACAACAGATACCTATAAAATATTGTTAACTCTCTAGAGTATAGGCTCTTACTACAGGACTCTAAACCTATATTTACTACCTTCTTTTACAATTACGCTTCTTAAATTACTAGAGTAGCTTAACTACTCTTGTCTTATATAGTCTTAGACTTATATAGGACATTAAACTTATAAATTAAATTAAATTAAAATTAAATTAAATTAAACACCTTCTATAGAATGTGTAGACTAGTAAACAGCAGTAAAGGCCTTATACCTACTACCCTCTAATAAATATACCTAGCCTGCGTTACTAGTATAGTAGACTATAGATGCTAGGTCTTCTAGAAGTAATAAGCTAGAATAGTAAAATAACTATAAGGACTACAGAACCTAGTACTTAGGAAATTCTTAGGCACCTTCTAAACCTTACCTATAATACCCTAAGAGGTAGAGGTAGTACTAGCTCCTCTTACTATAAGGCTAAACACTACAATAAAAAAGTACGCCTTTAGAGCTAGAAAGCTACTAAAGAACTACTCTATCTATACTGCTATTATAAAGCTAAAGTCCACCCTATAAAACATAGACCTAGACTCTAGCGTATAGTAAAGAGAGGTTAACTATACTAGGCTAAGAATAGGACCTTCTATATAGCTTATGCAAATTATATAGTCTATAGAAAAGGCTATACCTAGAATAAGAGAAGGAAAACTAAAAGACCTTTACTTCTGCCCCTAGAATATAGCTATAGCATACTAAACTAAAATCTTAAGACTACTAAAAGAAGAAGTAGTAAAAGTATATAAAACATAGATGCTAAAAAAAGTAGGAAGTAATATACTAGCTATCTATACAGACGCTTTTTCTATAGAAGAAGGCCTAGGTATAGAAGTAGGAGTTATAGTCCTAGACTATAAACAAGAGCCGAAGGAAATCTAAACTATAAACTATAACATTAGTAAAGGCTAAATTATATATAATAGAGAACGAGAAGGTATAATAAGAGGCTTTAAAATTACAGCTACTATAGCTACTATAGGATAGAACGTCTTAGTCTTTACAGCTAACTAGGTAGCTTTTCTAAGACTAAAGGTTCTTTAAATAAGTCTAGATAGGCTTAGTAAATACGCTGTATAAAGGCAGCTAAAACTATTAAAGAAAAGAAAGCTATAATTAGCCTTAAATAGACCTCTAGCTACTAAGACATTACAGAACATAAGAGAGTAGACTCTCTAGGAAAAGAAGCAACTAAAAAGAGGCCTACCTCTAACGTTACAAGCATTACTATAACTAGAATTTAATTTAAAGCTATTACAATAGACAAATAGGATTACAAACTAGTTACCTATATAGCTAAAATAATCTAAAGGAAAATAGGCACCTACGCAGCAAAATACTAGCTAGAACTAATAAATAGGATAAAACTACCTAAAAACACTAAAAGAGAGGTAGTAGGTACCTACTACTAACTAAAACTAGAATATAGATATAATAAAGTATACCTATATAATATATAGAAGGTAGTTAATAATAGATATTTCTACAGCTACTTATAAATAACATAATACCTTCTACCTAGCTATAAAGAATATAGATAAGTAAGGAAAATAATGTAGGATAGCCTATAAGGATAATAACCTTTAGTATAACTACTACTACACATAACCTAGGTAATTCTAGCTACTCTAGCTTTTATTTTAGATACTAGAATAGGTACCTGTAAGTAGTAACTATAATATCTAGCAGACACCTAAAAACTACTGTTAACTCTCTAGAGTATAGGCTCTTACTACAGGACTCTAAATATATATTTACTATCTCCTTTCATAAACACACTCCTTAAATTACTAGAGTAGCTTTACTGCTCTTGTCTTATATAGTCTTAGACTTATATAGAACGTTAAACTTACTAATTAAACTAATTATATGCGTTACTATTAGATCTATATAAACTAAGAAGTTAAATTCTAACTATATAATAATAAATATAAGAACCTATAGTTAAAAGAGAAGAGAAGGTATAGGATATAGAGGAAGTCCTTAATAGAAGGTAATTAGCTAATAGATAGTAGGAGTACCTTATTAAGTAGGACAGATTCCCTAACTTAGAAAATTCCTAGGAAATTAGCACAAATCTTTCTAAAGAAGCGCTAAAATAATACTAGAAAATAATAAAGTAACTTCTTAGACTGTGTAATAGAACGTTAAGGTTAAAGTTTAAAAAAATAGGGGACTAAAAAGGCTTAATACCTTTACTTAATTAAGATTTTTCCCTATAGGGGTTTTTTAATTAAAAAGTATTTAATAGTTTATACTAAGGGAAAACATAATTCTACCTTACCTTAAAAACTACAGACTAGCTAAAGCAGATATCTCTTAGCCTATTATAGTTATTTCTAACATTAGAAAATAAATAAAGTTATATACTATATTTTATAGTTATAATTATAAATAAATATAGAAGAATTAGTATAAAAGAATATCTTCCTAGTATTATTTAGACTATCTAAGAGTATAATGCACCTTATTGCTATATTAGCCTAAAACTATCTACTAACTACAAACTTAGGTATTATTAATCTAACCTTTCTATTATAGGGAGTATCTACTAACTATAACTACTACTATAGGTATAAGTAGAAGCTTTAAAATTATAAGTCTTCTTAGTAGTAGTAGTAGCAGCAGCAGCGTTGGCAGCAGCCTGCTTAGCAGCCTTCTATTCCTCCCTCTTCTCTTAAAGCTAACTAAGGGTCTTCCTAGTACCTGTAATCTAGTACTTTAACTATAAAAGAAGTTAGATATTATTAAAATATGTTAAAATATACTATAATACCTTCTTATAGAGGGTAATAGGCGCGTCTAGATTAAAACATTACTACTACTCTCCTCTAACATCTTCTTTCGCCTTATCTTAGCCTTAACAGCGCTAGCCTTAGATTAATCTTACTTCTTAACGTAGATAATAGATAAGGTTAACTTATATATATAAGTGTTACTGGTATAGAGTATAAGTAGGTCTTTCTATAGTATATAGTTTCTATAAAGGTTAGATTATACTATAATAAGCTAAAAAGAGACAGAATATACTCTTAAATTATACCTAGTAATAAGCTTACCTAGTTAACAATAGACTTACCTAATGCAGTCTTCTTATTAATAGATATAGGCTTAGTAGTAGTAGATGTTATAGAGGTAGTCTTAAGGCTAGCTATATTAATAATAGCAGTATAAGCAGTAGTAACTACGCAATAACCTAAGCAAAGGCGTGCTATTTTTCTAGAAAGCCTTAAATAGCTGTTAGCGTACTTATTAGGGTACTAAACGTGTTAAAAGATACTAAAATAAGCTAAAAGGAGATAAAAGACGTACTAACAGGTAATTCTTATTACTATTATAACAATCTCTATAATAGTAGGCCTAAGTATCCCTATAACGTAGGCTACCCTATAAAGCTAGGTTAGTAGAGAAACAATAGTTCCTATTAACATTACTATTAGTAATATAGTAGAGGCAGAGCATATTACACTACTTAGTAGTCCTGCTATTCTTAGAAATATTAATCTTATAGTAAGCGGGTATAGACATAACAGCTATAGTAAATAGTAGTTAGTAACAGTTAATAAATGTTAGTATTAGGTAGTAGTAGTTAGGAACAGTCTAAAGAGGTTACTAGGACGTATTATGCAGCTCTATCTGCTAAAACGTGTTAGAACGTGCTAGAAAGACCTAGAAAATCCCTTAGCTATCCTTACAAAAGTGCTAGATAGAATAGGTTAGTACTTACTAAAATAAAGTAGAATATAGTAGTAACTAATAAACCTAGGGGTATAGATAGCTTATATACTACTAGCCTTCTAGTTAGAGCTTTAGCCTGCGTAAACAGCTACCTAGACCCTAGAGGTAAAGTAAGAGGTAAGAGAGGATTTCTGTTTAACCTTTACTAGGTAAAGACAGAATTAGTATTAAGCTCTATCTAGCCTTATAAGGTACTATAAACGCCTAAACCTAGTTAGAATTAGCTATAACAGGACAGACAGAGTAAACACGTCTAAAGCTAGGCTAAAATAATATAGTATTGCTAATTATACCATTATTTAAGCTAATTAATCTAGAGAAGGAAGGTATTATTAGGCGCTGGGCCTAGGGGTACCTCTGCTAGTCTTAGCGAGCTGGAATAGGGCTAGTTAGCCCAGATAATATAAAAATATTAGAGGCTATTACTAATACTCTAGTAATTAGTCTTATTACTAGATACTACGTACCTTAATACACCTACTATCCTCTTTAACCCTATCCTCCCTTATAATTACCTTATAAACTCTTTACACTACTACTAGTATAGAGTTATACACTAACCTAGCTACCTTTCTAGAAGGTATTCTATAATAAAATCTATTGTTATGTCCTTCTATAGTTAGCTTAGCACTAGTAAAGGTTATAATAACCTATATAGTTTATGTTAGGCAGTAGTTAATCTCCTACATACTAAGTAGTTATAGTAGTAGTTAGATACATCCTTAGTAACGCCCTTTTAGGTGTAGCTATGCTAAATCTTCTCTAAGGTCCTTTATACTTTAACGTGTCCTAATGTTAGGTTATTATAACATTCTTTAATTACTTACACCTTATCTTCTAGCCTTATAAGTAAGATGCGCTTCTCCTTAGCTATAATATCTTTTCCTAGGTTATTTATTCCTATTTTAACATTACTAAACTCTTTTTTAGTACTAGAGAGTTTATCTATATTGTCTAAGTCCGTTATTAGCTGTGTATAACTGTTCTCTCTTAACTTTTCTCTTTTAAGATCTCTTATATTCTTTCTTTCCTTTATAGACAAACAGAGGATTATAGCTACTACTAGGGGAGTATTAGAGTTCCTTCTAGTTAGGATCTCCTAAAGTAGTTATATAAAAGCCTTATTGTACTTTTATTAGGGGTCTTATGCCTCTCTTATATAATTAGGACGCTGTAAGGGTCTATCTGTAGGATTTATAGACCCTAGGTAATAAGTAATTATAAAGAAAAATTTAGATAGCACTAAGTATACCCTTACTTACTAATAGCTAAGAACCTTTATCTCTATATACTTTTTTAGGATTTAGTAATCTATTAAGATCTTAAATAAGGTACTGTTATAATTCTGTACTAGGGCACAGTATAAACATAAGTACTAGCTAACTAAGACCTCTAAATCTGCCCTAAAGGAACAAACTGTAGAGATAAAGAGAATAGATAAGGATATTATATAACTACTTATTAATAAGTATTATATATATAACTACTTAGAAATAAATAAAGTATAATATACTTATCTATAAGCACCCTTATATATTTTATTAGACTAACTCTAGTTACTTATTAAAAAGTACTAAATCTCTTTAGTATATAGTTAGTAAGAATATAACCCTTATAGTTTGTGTTTAACCTAATTTAATAAGTTTAACTTTAGAATTTTAACCTGCTCTTAAAATGGACAGTCTACTCTATACTATTTATTACACCCTATCTTTATAAGCTTTATTTAGTTAATAAACCTTACTAATCTACTAGTACTTATCCCTTAGAACTAATAGAATTAGTAGTTATAGTCTTTAACTAAAGTATAAGTTTAATATTTTAAACACCTCTAAGTTAAGTACTATTAGATCCTGTACTACTTCTAGTAGCTCTATATCTAGTAACGTTAATATAGATATAACTATAACTACTAGCACTATAAATGTTAATAAGCCTAACCTCTACTCTAGTAACTGTAAAAAGCTTAATACCTAGCTTATGTAGTAGGACCTCTTCTTTACCTTCTAAGGTAAGAAGGTTCCTAAGATTAAATAAGTAGACCTTATAGCTAGCTATGTGCATAATAACGTATTTACCTAGATTAAACTTTCTATATAGCAGTACTAAGCTAGCAAAGCCCTAGATAATATAGAAAAGTAGATTAAAGTTAAAACCTATTTATTAAAGAGATTAAGCTAATCTTTAGAGTCTCTAAAAACTATATATTACTTAATATAATATTTAGAAGATTACGTAGGATACGTTAGCTGCTAACTACGCTGCAGAGTTTTAGCAGCTAACTACTAATACTAACTAGGACAACACTGCCCTAATTACTATGTTCTAATAAGGATTAAAGCCTAAGGTTAATAAGTAACTTATGCGCACTAGCGCAAGTACAGAAATCTTTAATAAGCTTATTAATACTACTATTAATATTAATATATAACTCTATAAACTTTAGTAAGAGCTTTAAAATAATTCTTAAGTATATACTACTGTTATTGCTACAAACTAACTACTACTAAGAAACTAGTAGCGTAACAACTTAAACTAAGGATAATAAAGAGGCTGTAATTAGCTAAATACTAGTTGTTAAATTTTAGCAACACTTAGAGTAGATGCTATAGACCTAAAGTAATAGACCTCTTAAAACTTAATAAGGGACTTCTAAAGTAATAGAATAAGAAACCTAAGGGGGATAACTAATTTAGAGGCAGTAAGGACTGCTACAACTATAGTAAGCTAGGCTACCTTACTAGAGACTGCTAGATAAAAAGGTTTACTGCTAGTTAAATATACTTACCTATAATTATAATAATATAGATACTAGTAAATAGAAAGTTCTTACTAATAACATAGAACAACTGCTAGAAGACCTAGAGTTAAGTCTAGAGGATAATAATAACTGTATTATTCCTCTAATTTATATAGTAACACCTTACTAGAACACCTAGACAAGCAAAGAAATAGAGTACTACTCTAATAACAACTAGCAAAAGATAGACAACCTGCTAGACACCTTAGGATAAGAGTTTAACTAGATTAGCGCTCTACTAACACGCAAACAAGAACGTATAGCTTAACAACGCTAGAAGTGTAATAATAAAGAAGAGCTACTACTAATTAGCCTATAACTACAGTACATCCTAAACTATAAAGACCTAAAATATAGAAACCTTATATAGACTGCATATACTAAAGATAAATACATAATCTACTATAATAAGAAGCTTAGTGTAGGATAGTTCCTAGTATAGTTAGGCCTCTATTATAACTTATAGTACTAGTGTTATAATAACCTATATAAACTTTTTCTTATTAGTAAACACTAGAAAGTACACTTTTCTAGGACAGATAACCTATAGGCTATAATATAAATAAAATTAGTAGTTAATAGAAACTACTTTAATTTACACTAGTAGAACTACCTTAATATAGATTGTAAGAAGTATTAAATTACTAAGCAATTTAAAGAGTTTAGTAAAAAGGGAACCTTTTTAGGCTAGTAACTATACGCCTTAGGGATTAATATATTAATAGTATTAGAAACAATTACCTTATTAAGCTACCTATTAAACTAAATAGGGTAGCCTTAACAGCACTCTTAGACTTAGAAGAATAAGTAAGTTATATATCTAGAGCAGTAATATAGTAAGCTAGACTTAGATTGTATTATAAGGAGAACACTTACTTACTCTAAGTAGCTAATAGAGAATTATTACTAGATAAAATACTAATTATATTTAAAGTAATAGCAGCACCCCTATAGATATAGGGGCACTATAAGGAAATAAACCTAAACGTCTTTATAAAGGCCACGTATAATATTATACTAGGACTTTTCTAGTTAAAAAAGTATAACCTAAAGATATACTAGGTATAAGAAAGACTTTTATTAAAAGAATATAAATTTAGTACTAATATATCTACGCCTATACAGTATACACAGTAGCTAGTAGATAAAAAGAAAATTAATAATTTCTCTTTAATATATAAGACGTGCTAAAATAAAGTAGTTAACTCTTTAGATACTAAACGCCCTATAGATTATAAAGTAAGAGTTAAGAAAAAGAGGAGTACACCTTCTACTATTCCTAACGTTTACTAATAGTACGTAGAGATATTTAGAGAAGAGCTTATAGTAAAAGTCCTGCCTAAGCATAAACCCTAGAATTACAAGATTAAGCTCTAGGAAAGAAAGGTACTTATTTTTAGGCTGTTATACTAGTTATTAGAAGAGGAGCTTAAAGTACTTTTTAAGTATGTTAAGGAGAACCTTAAGAAGGTATATATTAGAAAATTAGTAGAATTACCTATAGGGTACCTAATTATATTTATTTCTAAAAAGGATAGCAAGCTATAACCTTAAATTAACTTTAGCAAGCTTAATAATATTATTATTAAAGACAACTACCTACTTCTAGATATTATAGAGTTATAAGACTAGCTAGTAGAAGCTTAGTTCTTTACTGTATTAGACCTATAAGGCGTATACAACCTTATACATATAAAGAAAGAAGAAGAATATTAAATATTATTTAGAATGTAATATAGACTCTATAGGTACCTTATTTTACTATTTAGTCTAATAAACGCACTAGCAATATTCTAGAAGTTAATTAATAATATCCTAACAGCACACCTTAATAGAACTGTAGTAGTGTACCTAGATAATATCCTAGTGTATTTAAAGATACTAGAAGAGCATAAACAACACGTTATAGAAGTGCTAGAATACCTAAAGTAGGTAGGCCTATAGCTTAAACCTAAAAAGTGTAAATAGTATAAGGAGGAAGTTAAATTTCTAGGGTATATTATAGGACAACACAGAGTTAAGGAACGTCTAATAAAGGTAGAAGTAGTTAAGACCTAGCAGACGCTAAAAACAGTTTAACAGATCTAGGAATTCTTAGGATTTGTTAACTTTAACTAACGCTTTATTAAGGACTATTATAAGATTATAATTCTGCTAATAAAGCCTTTACAGAAGGATACACTATTTATATAGAGATAAAAATAGAATAATATATTTAAGGCACTTACGTAAGCCTATATTACACCCTCTATATAAATTATATTTTATAATAGTAAACTAATATATATAGAGACTAATACCTTAGATCTTATATTAGGCGCATATATTATATAAGAAAAAGATAGACTATAGTACTCTATTACTTACTACTTTAATAAGTTCTTAGGACCTAAAGAACGCTATAATGTGTATAATAAAGAATTACTTAAAATTGTATTAGCTCTAGAATATTATTAACTATATATAGAAAGCTACTAAGAACTTACTTTATATACTAACTATAAGAACCTAGTATATATTACTACTACTAAGGTCTTAAATTAATAATAAGTATGTTAGTCTAAGATATTTAGATAATTTATTTTTAAGATATTGTATACGCTAGACAAGGACAATAGCAGAGCTAACGCACTCAGTTAATAACACAACCTTACTAGAGAAAAAACAATTAACTAGTTTACAGTACTAGTAATTAATAATAATAGTTTACTTAGACTATTGCAGTAACTTAACAATATAATGTAAATTAAAAACAAATAGTAAATTATATTACATAAACTAGAGGAACTTTAAAACGAAATTATAGCTAAACACTACTATACTCTACTAGTAAAGTCTCTTAATCTAAAGTCTGTGTATAAGTAACTGTAAGAGTCTAATACTAACAGTTTTTTAAGTAAGAGTAAAAGGAAAATAAAGGAAAAGAGGATATAGAAATCCTATATAACATCCTATTAGTAGTTAGAGTGTAATTAAGGTATATGCCTTTAGTAGTATTATATAGGTCTTACTAAATTCTTATATAAAAAAATAACCTCTAAGATTTTTTCTACTATATAAACCCTACAACGCAAAAATTATACCTCTTTCTGTTTAGAGCTTATATAAGAGAGTAGTACAAAGAGATTTATTAATTTATTAGAGCTAGATTTATCCTTAACTTTAAGGTTAACCTTTATTAATAGTTAATTGCTAAACTATAGCAGCCTAAGGGCAAGCTTAAGTAGGTCTAGATTATATTTAGTATGTCTTTAGGCGTGTTTTTAACCTATAAAGGAGCCTGTTAAAAGTAGCCTAATATTCTATTAAGTAATATATCTACTTTTGTTAGCCCATCTTATTTTAACTAGATTTATTAAGATTACTAAACTAGCTGTTATTAAAGGTGTTATCTAGGCAAGGCTTCTAGTCTGTTAGCATTTATAGTGCTAGTAGAACTAGTTTATTAGTTTGTTATAGTAAAATAAGAAAGCGTTATAGTAGTTAAGATGTTGCTTAGTAGGTTCCTAGGTAGGTTTAGGGTTATTAGACTATTTAACAAGGTATTTCTATATACTACGTTGCTTTCTATAATTAAAAAATAAGTTAACGTACTATTCTTAAGATACTAAACCTAAGTTGTTAGTAACCTCTATAGGTGTTAGTTTAGGTAGTGCTTAATCTAGTAGGTTGTTTTAGCTTTTTTCCCTAAGTAAGCTAGAGTAAAATACTAGAAATACTTCTTTTAATATTATATCTATAGGTAGGTCTAGTTTGTATACAGCTCTATTATATATAAAATAAGTAACTAAGTATAGCCTAGTATACTTATATTCTAGTTTTTTTAAAGGCTAGGTAGTATTCTAGTTGCGTGTAGAAACCTAAACTAGGTTACTAACTGCGTATTTTAGAGTCTATTAGCAATAAGCATTAGCCTAGGCTTATTATTCTTATTATACCTAGGTAAGCTAAATCTATAGATATTTTAGAAGGTTAGTATAAGTGTAGAGTAACTTATTAGCGCGTAAATTTTAGTCTTTAGCTTCTTTTAATAATAGTTCTATTTAGGTATAGTCTTTACTAGGGTGTATACTACTATAAGGATAATACCTAGAATCTATAAAGAAAGGTGTAAGTCTAGTAGATATATTAACAGTATTATTAGCTTAAAACTTAGTAAGATACAGCTATAAAGCCTAATTATTTTATATATAGTTAACGTACTTTTACAAATAGATTTTAAGGCTTTAATTAGCTTATTTAGTTTAACTATTACTTTATAGATAATAAGAAGTTAATAGCTTAGCTAAAATTTAAAGGCGTTAGTAAACCTGTTTCTAGAATTTATTTATAAAGGAAGTACCTTAATTAGATATAATAGTACGCAGAAGTCTATAGAGGCGAAATTTTTTTATAAAGTAGTAAGCAAATTCCTTTAAAGAGCAGCTAACTAATAGAAAGAAGTATTACTGCTTAGTAAGGTAGTCTACTATAATAAGCAAGTTTGTGTATATTAGCTATTAAGAGATAAAGCTAGTAAATCTTAAATATAGTCTATAGAGATATCTAACTATCTAGCGTTAGAGATTAGTAAGGGTTTAAGGAAACTGTTATAGGCTTCCTAGGAAGGCCTTATACATTTATATACTACGTAAGCTTAGTAATATTTTTTAATAGACTAAGGCATTCTAGGCTAATAGTAGTGCCTAATTATTAGATATAAAGTAGCTTTAGGACCTTTATAGCCTATATTCCTATAGCTATAGCATAAGTTAAATATCTAGTATTATAATTATGCGTTAGGGGGTATATAGAGCTAAGTCTTATCTAGAAACAGGTATCTAGAGGAGCCTTTACTAATAGTGTAACAGTTAGCTAGAGAGATATAGTAGCTGTTTTTATAGAACTAGAAGCTTAGTTTATAGTTATTTTTATCTAGAGTATAAAAGATTTTCTATATAGCTGTATTAGTTGTATATATATTAGTAAGTATATCTTTAGTAGATTAGAGATCTTCTGGATATAGTAGTAAATCTAGTAGTAATATCCTATAAACATTGTCTATTAGGTTAAAGTTATCTTCTAAGTTATTAGGCTCTGCTAAGGGTGTCTAAGTAGTAAAGAATGTTGTTATTACCTAAACTTCTAGTAAGATAAATTTAGGTTATTTACTAGTTATAAGAAAGAAAGCCTATAGAGTAGCTTATATTATAGGTATAACTTCTAGATCTAGGTTGTATAGTTCTAGAATAATTTAGTATATATCTAATAACTATTGTTTTAGTATAAGTATTAAAGCATCTTATTAGCAGGCATATTAGAAAGGATACTTATTATTATTATTATTAGAGGTTAAAGAGACGAGTAATATAGTAGTTAAATTCTATAAGTAAGTGTTTCTAGTTGTTGTCGTAGGTGTCCTGCCTTAATAGTTCCTGTTAAGGTCTCTTATACCCTTCTACTAGCTAGATTACGTATATTAGCTAAGTATTCTAGTTCTTAATAAGGAGGTTACTATATACATAAGCATAAACCCCCCCCCTCTAAGAGCTTAGCCCTATTAAGTAAATAAACTAAGTTAAAACTAAACTCTAAACTAATCACTAACCCCCCTTATTACTCTGCTTGTTCCTTTCCCTTACTACCTCCCTGTTTCTGCAATCTTATTAAGGCCCTTGTTTCCTAAGTAGGTTATTAACTAGAGTCTCCTAATAGATTAGGGGTAGGAGAGTCTAGTACGTGTCTTAATAAACCCTAGTCTAAGGCACTGCCTAATTTATATATTATCTAGGTAGTAGCCTCTATTACTTTAATAGTTAGACTATTAAATAACTTATTAAGAGCACCCTTCTATGTATACTGTCTATTCTATAACTTCTATCCTTTCTTATATTCTAGTACTACTCCTTTATTAGTAAAGAAGGATTAATTAGGGATACCTTACTCTTTATTAGCTCTAAAGCAATACTTCTTAGACATCTTTACCTACTACTAATGCCTCTTTACTATAGCAACGTTGTTATCTCTACTTTCCTAAAGAAACTTTATAAGCTCCTTGTTATTAAGACTAAAAATATAGAGTATCTCTTGCTAGACTAGATAAGAGTTGTACTAAGCCTAGCAATAGATAGCTTTAGAAATATAGAAAGAGAAAGTTAGTACTATATCTGCTAGGAAAGTATAGGGAGCACTAATATACTTATTTAAATAACCTAATAGTAATAAGGGTCCTAGTATAAGTATCTAATAAGAACTAGTAATATCCTTGTATAATCCTATCTCTAGAATCTGTATAGTTTCTCTGTCCTCTATAACTAGTACGTACTAAGAGAGTATAGTTCTACGCCTTATTATAGATAGTCTAGTAGACCTATATAGCAGTGCTAGGTAGAAGATTCTAACATCCCTATACTTATAAGGATACTTCTTCTACTTAGCACCTACTACGTCTTATACTAACTTAGGGTAGTTAACTATATCTACCTACCTCTTAATATAACTATTATATTATTTTATTCTATTATCTTTCCTCTAAGCTAAGTATTCTAGAACTAAATTATAGAAGCCTTCTATAGTAATAGTATAGTTGTCTATATCTTTATTATTAAAGGATACTAAGCCCTATATTATGTCTATTTCTCTACCTAACTCTATAGCGTTATAGAGGTTACAATCTACATACTTAAAGAACGTCTAATCTCTAGGCTTAGTGTATTTAGTGTAGTATAGGTAGAAGATTAAGTTAGTTTGTTAACAGAGTACTATATAGTAAAGCTAGTACTATAGATTACCTCTTACTAGCTGTTAGATAACAGAGTAGTATATAATCCTATACTACTCTAGGTTACTTTTACTATACTTTATATAAGTATAATAGTTATATATATTAAAGAATTTATCTACTATTTTCTAGAGTTCTAGATTGTTTTAAAATATAGAGGCAAACACAGAGACTATAATAGTACCCTTCTAGTTTAGACTATCTGCCTTAGTCTAAAAATGTTAAGATAGGTGCTTAGAGATAAAGTTACTCTAGTTAAGGTTAGGTACTATAGGAACTAGGCGGAATTAATAGGACTGTAGACTATCTATCGTGTTTAGTGCACAGAGCTGTTCTTAAAACAGGATCCTAGTTTTTAGGTTACTCCTCTACTTTCTCTAGCTAGTCTTATTCTTATACATTAGTATAAGTAGGTTAGATATTATAGTAGTGTTAAGAGTACAGACTAGTAAGCTAGGTTTACTAGCAGTATACTAGGAATAGAGAAAGTAAACTTATAATAGGTTAACTGTGTAGTAGGTAATTATTCTTTTACTAGCACCTTTCTTCTTTTAAGTTTCTTCTCCCTTATAGCACTCTTAGACCTATACATCTAAGAGCTTTACACGCTCTAGATCCTTAAGGAGCTTCTAACTAATCTTTATATAGAGGAGAATAAAGGTAGATTAGCTATTAGTGTATTTACACTTAGTGCTATCCTAGATGTTGTTTATTACGTCTTTACTAATCTCTGTATCTTTCTACATAGACTAAACGTCTAATATTAATAGGTAGTTAACTTTAGGGCTTATAACGTCTTAAAATAATCTAAATTCTAATAGCCTAATTAACAATTGTTCCCTAGTCTAATAGTCCTCTAGCACTAAAGTAACAGAGATAAATTGCGTTCCTCTAGACTGTTAGTGCTTCTAAATTGCATCTATTATGCAGCGCTACTTTCCTGTCTTATTATTACCTAACTTAAAGGCTATCTAGTTAAGGTTATTAGGTGTTACAGATAACAGGTCCCTTTAGTGTTCTTATTTAATACTTTTAATAACATCCTTAGGGAATTTATTACCTGTTAGGAATAGCTTTGTATTAGTCTATAGCCTTATTAGAGTAAGAGATAATTCTTCTAGGGAAATACTTAATTAGCCTGCAGTCCTTATACTTATTACTAGCTTAGTAAGTAACTATAACCTAGATAGTAATGCCAAAGGGGCTAGTATCTAAACTCTGTTAAGAATATACTCTAGAGCCGCTTATATTAGTATAAGAAAGTTCTTAGAGCTAAACCTTATAGTATTAAATACTACCTACTCCTAAGTAATCATTTCTTTTAGCAAGTAGGGTGTTCTAACACCTTTTAGGTTAAAGATTAGTACTAGTAGTTACGTCTTCTATAGTATAAGTGCTTATATCTACTATTAGTATATTTTTAAAGTTAGGTCCCTAGTTAGGCATACGTCCTACTCTGTTGCTTTTAGCTTTAGTACGCCTTTACCTAGTACTTTTACTTTTACTATAAGTAGGTAGGTCTTATTATTTAGGTGCGTAATAAAGTTTATTATATCCTGCTAGAGTATAGTAAGGGCTTAGTAGACTGTATTCTAGTTACTTAAGTTATAGAACTTATCCCTTCTCTTTTATAGTATAGATAGGCGTTAGTAAATTACTAAGTTAATAAACTTAGTAAGGTTATTAGCGTCTACTTAGTAGATATAATATATAATTAAGTTAAGTGTTATATACTCTATAGTAGACAGTAGGTAGTATAGTGTTACTACGTTTACTAGAGTATTTTTACTATTCTTATTTTAATAGATATACTTTATGGCTTATACTATTTCTATTATCTTCCTCTAGTAATAGTCTGTTACTAATTAGATTGCTAGGTATTAAATATTAAAGTTACTTATACCTCTGTATGATACAACTAGGTTTAGGGTTTACTAGATAATATCTAATATTAAGTGTATTATAGCTACTAATTTGTTAAACTTAGTAATTACTGCACTTATCTAGAAGTTAAGCCTTTCCCTTTGCGCCTATAGCTCTCCTTAAGTAATCTCTATTATAAACTACCTAACTGTAGATCCCTCTATTTATAGCATTAGAATATTAGTAACCTTAGTAATGTTCTTACTCTTAATAGCCTTTAAGACTAATAACCACCACACTACATCTTCTCCTAGTTCTAGCTCTTTCTGTGTAATTGCCCTTTACTGTAATATTATAAACTTTATATATAGTTAAGTAGATATAAAGAAGTTACAAGTCAATATTATAAGGGAGAGAGTTAGAAGTAATAGGGTAGCTCTGCTTTAAGAGTGTCCTAGGCAGCTATAGGCCTGCTTTTCTTCTGCGCTTTAATTACTATTTATATTTTTTACTTACTGTTTATAGTTTTCTTTACTTACTTTTACTTACTATAATTGTTAATTGTTTATAAACTGTTGTTTTAGTTATAAGCTATTAGCTTACACCTTTCTCTATACTTAGTAAGTACCTAGGCTAAGTTATTTTTACTAGCGTTAAGTTTTAGCTAATTAGGAGTTAACTAGTAAGACCTAGTAACTGCTAATTAGCTTATAGCTTTAGTAGTTAGAACGTTACCCTCTCTATCTTTAGCAGTCTGTCCTATAGACTACACTACTATTCCTTATTATTAGAGTCTTAATTAGATAAGTTATTATATATTTTATATTACAGTCTTTTATACTATATAAGAGGTTAATAATAGATTTTAATACTTAGTAAATTGCAACTAGCAGGTGTTCTTCCCTTACCTACTAGAATAGAGGTGTTTAAATTCTTAGCAGCCTTATTTTATCTACTCTATAGAAACATATCCTTATAGTTTTAATTCTAGGTATCTTTTCTCTATACCTTAATAAGTCTCCTCTCTTCTAACTAAATATCCTCTAGTAAACACTTATAGAACTTCTTTATTCTCTACTCTAGAACTATATATAGCATGCTAGTTCTGTTAAGGTCTTTAAGTAAATAGGTGCCCCTGTCCAGCTATATTCTGTTAAGTAACACTTAATATAGCCTAAGCTACTCCTTTCTTAACTTCTTATCCCTAGACATGTTAATTTATCCTACTAAGTCCTACAGTAGAACTAGGTCTCTAGGGTTAATCTACTTATGCTAAACTTTGTTGTTATTATCCTAATATTCCTTTTTTAACGCTCTTAGTTAATTAGTTATACTAACTGTATCTTTTAGGAACTAATCCTAGAGATCTAACTATATAGCCCTAATTGCGAGTAGTTAAGCCCTGTTCTTAACTTTCTAGAAAAGTAGTGTTTGCTATGTTAGTAGTAACAGTTTAATTAGAAGAACTAGGTTCTAGCTAGTAATAAGTTAATATGCTAAGTATCCTATAGATTGTATAGAGATCCTGTTAGCTAAGAGTACTATTAGGAGGTTATCTACCTATAACCCCTAAAGCTTTATAAGTGTATTAACAATAGGTTTATGTCTACTCTCTACTTTTCCTATTACTTAAGGGTTGTGTGTAGATACCTATACCCTCTTAATCCTATAGATTAAAGTAAGCCTCTTAACTACTTTAGTAAAGTCTAGTCTACTGTAAACTATAAGTCTTCTTATAGTACTCTACATATAGATAATGTCTTTATATAGGAACTTTGCTACTATTAATAACTTATTATTATAAAGCGCCCTTACCTCTATCTACCTACATAAGTATTCTCTAGCTGTAACTAGGTACTAGAAGCCTCTGCTTATTAGTATATGTATAATATTAATAGTAACTAACTTCTATAGTGTATAGGAGTAGGTACTAGTTAGTATATCCTTTATAATCTTAGTTGCTCTAAGTTAGCACTTCTTACACGTAGAGATTTTTCTCTTAATACTCCTATACATATTAAGCTAGTAGTATTATTAAGAGACTATAGAGAATACTGTATTTATACCTCTATAACTAATAGTTTAGTAGATGTCCTATATAACTGTAGTTTAGATATCTACATTATTAACTACACGCCTAATAGTAATATTTCTTAATATTTTTTAGAATAAGTAGCTGTCCCTCTTAAAGAAGTTTATAGCTCTCTTCTTCTAAGCTCTACACTCTTTTCTGCTTAACCTAACTAGGGTCTTTAGAGAGTGTAGAAAAACAGCAATGTCCTCTAATTCCAAGGAGTATTCCTAGCTTAGAATCTAGGTAGTCCTTGTGTTAACCTAGTTACCTAACTCTACGTTTACTATTAGGTTTTTAATACACTCTTTAACGTTAGATTTAGGTTTATCTAGGTTCTCCTACCCTTCTAGCTTTAGGTATCTTAATAGTGCGTCTGTAACTATATTCTTCTTTCCTAGTATATAGCGTATTTTAAAGTCCTAGAGTAGAATTTTAGTAAGCTACCTGGTTATAACTAAGCCTAGAAGGTCTAACAATAACCTGTTTAGCTAGGTAATTAATGTTTAAGTACTAGTCTTAATAATAAAGTGTATGCTATATAGCTACATCCTAAACTTTTTAAGTACCTAAATAACTACTTTACATTTAAGCTTTATTAAGTACTACCTACTTTCTACCTTAGACTAGATAGTGCTTTTAAATCTGTATAGGTATTGTTTTCTGTCTAGGCCTATTTATTTAAGACATGCTCCTACGCCTTTATTACTTACATTAACTAAGAGAAATACTAAACTAGGATTTTTATAAGATATTGTTATAAGTGCAGGTACGTTAATAATGTACTCCTTTAGGAGTAACATTAAGCTCTATTTTACGTTACCCTATTGCTATACTGCGTTATTCTTTAATAACTAGAATAGTAGCTTTACTTTTAAGGCGAATAAGGGTATCTAGATATAGTAGTAAACTATAATTCCTATAAACATCTAGACCTCCTTTAGGTTCTAACACTCTAGCTAATTTGTAATTTTGTTAACTTTCTTTTGTACTAGATATTGTCCTTCTACTAAAACTTTATAGCTAACTACCCCTAATTAATTATGTCCCTAGTAGTATTTAAGTCCTAATACTATACCCCTAGCTCTTTCTATATCTATAAGGACTATGTCTAGTTACTAGATATACTTAAGCATATATTGCCTAATACTAGGTAAAGCCTCCTTACTATTATAATCTATCTTTAGGCTACTACTAGTAACGTTATTAAGGAAAGGAAGTGTATGTAGCTAGTAATCCTTAAGATCTTTGTTATAATTCTTTAGAAGACAGCTACTAAGTTAGTAGCCTCTTAAACTACGGTATATAATTATAAGAGGCTAATTAGTGTTATAACTACTGTTATGTCTCTACTGTCTTTATACAGTATTATCTAGTTATAACTAGAGAAGAAGTCTATAAGTAATATAATCTTATAGCTAGTAAACCTCTTAGAGAACTTATCTGTAGTTACAGGGGTTCCTATATCTTAAACAGAGACCTTATTTATATATTAAGCATTATTAATAAACTAAAATCTACTGTCTTTCTTAGACACTAAATGCTATAGGTTTTTATATTAGCTGTTGCATTACTTAAGTATTCCTTATTCTAATCTTTTATTTAACATCTTAATAAGTTCTCCTTCTAGACTTCTTATAATAGGGAAGGTATTAACCTACTAAGCTTTATGTAGAATTGTCCTAATTTAGTATAGAGAAGAAACCTCCTTCTAAATCTACCTAGATTTAGAAAAAGTAAAAGCTATAGCTGCTTTTCTGTTTAGGATTATTTCCTTAAAGAGTGCTATCTCTGCTAGGAACAGAGTATTGCTAAACTTCTAATCTTTTATTCTCTAGGGAGTAAGCCTTTTTTCTCTTAGGAATAGGGTATATTACCTTTTAAATAAGTAATTAACAGGTCTAATAGCGTGTAGCCTTAAACTAATTATTAGCTGCTGTTATTTATAAGCAACTCTTTTCTAATCTTCCTAACTAAGTTCTATAGGTTTATTAGGTTATAGATTATTAACAGGTTAAACCTTTACTCCTACTTGTTTATAGAGTGTGTTAACTTCTTAGTTTTTAACTATATTATGCTAACCTCTTACCCTTAATAATTATAAGTTTATTTAGGATAGTAAGATAAGGAAGTCCTTATCTACATGTACTTGCCTAGGGTCCCCTCTCTTAAAGATCTACTAGAGACTGCTAGCATTATTCTATGTAAAGATAAAACTACTTAGGCCTTTTAAGATTCCTAAATCTATAGTTGTACGTAAGAAGTAGTAGTTTACTTCTACTAAGTAACAGAGCTTTAGTGTTGTTAGGTCTTTACTAGTATTAGAACATCCTAGCCTAATTAAGGAGTTCCCTTAACTTTTCCCTTATCCTAGTTATGCTTAACTAGGGTAGAGTAGTAAGGAGATAGGTCTAATGCGATAAAAGTAGTATTCCTCCTTCTGTTATTAGACATAATACAGTATGTAGTTCTTCTAAAAACGTTATACTATATAGCTAGTCTTACTAATAAGCACTATAGCGTTCTAAGGATAACTAATCTTATTAAGTTCCTTATAAGTCTAAACTGTGTTAAGGTTGTAACTTCTCTAATCTAGACTAGAACATTCTACGACGTTCTAACAAATAGATCTATACTACTATTAGCTGTAATAACACCCTACTCTTTTTCTATTAGGTATGTTATTTCTTTATACACTATTCCTAGCGCTTAAGAAGTACTAAACCCTATTAAATTTATTTAAGCTCTAGTGTTAATTAAGTAGCTAACTGCATATAACCTAATATAAGCCTAATATATTAGTAAATCTTAGTATAGTAGCTTCTCTAACCTAGTAATTTCTATAGTTTTAGCTAGCTTATTTAGAGGTTTTTATTGTCCTATGTATTACTGTGTACTTCTACTTAGTAGCTTCTATAACTATTTCTCTCTAATCTAACGTTAAAGCATTAAGCCCTACTGTTCTTAATTGTAGGGTAATTTTCGCTAAACTTAGCGCTAGTGCGGACCTTTATAATTTCTGGCTAATTAGCAGTTAACTAGTAAGACCTGTTAACTCCTAATTAGTTAGAACCTCTAGCCCCTAGGATTGCTACGTTAACGATCCTGCTAGCTATTAGGTTAGAGTCTAACTCCTTTATAAGCTTCTAGAATATTGCTTAGATATAACTCTAGAAGACTAAATCTCTAACAGTAATCCCTTATACTTCTTAACAAAGAATTGCAGTTAGAATCTTGTTTTTAGATAGTTTAAGTAGGTCTGCTATTCTATCGTCTAAGCTAGTTATTAATTACTTCCTCCTTTACAAAGTTAATAGTAGAATAGTTTCTAATGTCCTTTCTTATAATAGTAGTTTAATAATAGCATACAGCTAACTGTAAGGTTAACTAGTAAAAGGTATTATTTACTTACTCTCTATTAGTAAAGGGCTTAACCCTAATAAGTCTTTAGTATCTACTACTAACTTATCTCTAGCATTATTGTATACTTACTTAACTATAGCTTATTAAAATATTAAAGGTCTTTCTTTTCTAACTGCAGCTCTCTAAGCTCTTTCTAGGACAGTATTAACTTAGCGGTTGCGTGCCTTGTCTAACCTAGTTACTGCGTTTAAGAAGGAGCTACCTTTAACGTTATATACCTCTAGTATAATATCTCTATTATTAATATAATTAAGACTATAAACCTTATAATAGTTATTGTTAAGGATTTAGAAGTTCTAAAAAGAGTGTAATAACTTATAGTCTAGCTTATAATTATCTATTACAGTTAGTACACTAACACTTCTAATAATCTTTCCCTATATGTCTAGGCCTAGCCTAGATCTATACATTACCCCTCTAGGCCTAGAGTCTACACCTTTAAATAGATTAGGCTTAACTGCAGAGGCTAGCTAGTCTAGGACATCTTATAAAACTTTAAAGTACTCTTAAATCTTCTGTTTTAACTAATTAAGTTAATAAGTAGGTAGTACAGATCCTTAGATAGGTTTAATTTAATAGTAAGTAGGACTAAAGTAGTATTTGCGTTAACTGTCTTAGTTAAGTTAGAAACTACACTACCCTATGTAGGTAAGTGCTCTGTACAATTTACACTTATAGGCTTAGTAGTTTAGCTCTCTATATATGTTATAAGAGTTACTATACTCTCCTCCTTAGAAGTAGTTTACTCCTTATCTTAGGTTAACGTTTCTAGGTGTGTTAGTAATGTAAGAGCTATTGTTCCTTTCCTAGGTAGCACTAGCTTTAGTTACTTAAGAAATAAAGTAAGTATAATTAGTAGGCGACTAAAGAATCTTTCTTATCTAATTGTTAGAGTTTATAAGGGTGCTAACTTCTGCTAGGGATAGCTTCTATCTGCCTATTACCTAGACGAGCTCTTTAACGTCTTTATTAACACTAGAAGGTAGAGGTGTTTTACTCTTACTACCCTAACTAGCTAGTTAATCCTTAGCCTACGTAACAATAGACTTAGCGTTAATTAGCTCCTTAGTGCTGTTTATAAGGCGCTGGGTTTCCTTAGTATATTTATTATCCCTTCTAAGCGCTAATTCCTTTAAGCCTTAGCGCTCCGTATATACCCTTTTTATAGAATTATACATATTATTAAGTATAAATAAAGATTAATCCTTTATGTCTAGTCTATTTTACAGGTTAAAGAGGATAAGGTCCTTATTAACCTTTAGCAGTCCTAAGAAGAAGTAGTATCCTTCCTTAGAGGTTAGAATTTAATTATTCTTCTAATATATATTACTATATACTATAAAGTTAGTATAGTAGTGTAATAGTCTAGGGAAGGCTTAAGAGGTTTCCTTAATATAGGCTTTAAGGAACGCTTAATTACCTATACGTTAAGCAGTGTCCTAGTCTTTCTAGTAATCCTTTATAGCAATCTAAAGTTTAACCTAATTATCTAAGGCGTATAGTTTTAGGCGTTTAATAAACCTCCTACAGTAATTATAGCAGTAGTTAGAGAGAACCCTAACCTTCTAGTTATTACTTAACCCTCTATTTTCTGCTATATAGTTATAGATATTAAGAAACTCTATAGCCTTCTTTCTATTAAAGGATAGTTAGATAGACCTTCCCTTTATTAGAACAACAACCTAATAGCTGTTTCTTATTAGAGAAGACAGTATCTCTATAGAGTCTAAAGGGTTATCTATAGTAGTGTACATTAATTCTTAGTAGTCTATTATATTAAGAAGATAAAAGTTTCTTATAATTAAAGTAGTCTTAATTACTCTGTCTGTTAGAGCAGCTTAGTCCCTGTCTTTTATGTTCCTCTTATTCTAAGTTCTAAGAAATAGGGCTAAGCAGATCCTAAGAAATATGGCTAAGTAGAACTGTGTAGATAATGTATATAATAAGTATTAGAAATTAAACTAAGATAGTCCCTTAGCTAAGGCTTTTCTAGGTTAACTAGATGCCTGCTTTGTTTTAAACTTGTTTTTCTTGTTTTCTAAATAATAGGTCTAATAGTAACGTCCTAGTCTAGAATTAACAGGATAATTCTTAGGCCGTGCCCTAGCCTTTAGAGTGGCAGATATTTAGATAATAACGTCCTAGTCTAGAGTTAACAGGATAACTCCTAGGCTGTGCCCTAGCCTTTAGAGTAGCAGATATTTAGATAATAACGTCCTAGTCTAGAGTTAATAGGATAATCCCTAAACTATACTCTAGCCTTTAGAGTAGCAGAATTTTAATATTACCTGCTATACTATACCCCCTAGTTAGGTTACTATTTTATTCTAGTATAAGTATTAAAGCATCTTGTTAGCAGGCACATTAGAAAGGATACTTATTATTATTATTATTAGAGGTTAAAGAGACAAGTAATATAGTAGTTAAATTCTATAAGTAAGTGTTTCTAGTTGTTATTATAGGTGTTCTACCTTAACAGTTCCTGTTAAGGACTCTTATACCCTTCTGCCGGCTAGATTACGTATACTAGCTAAGTATTCTAGTTCTTACTAAGAAAGTTACTATATGCACTAGCACACTATATATCTTATTTATCCCTAGAGATGTTCTAAGAACGTTAGCTTAATATATCTACTTTACTATTTATAGGTCTAGGTGTGTATATTATCTTAAAATTAAACTAGAAGAGAAATATTAACTATTAAGCTTAGTGTTAGTTAAGCTTCTTAGTCTTTATAAAGGTTTCTAGGTTCTATTTATCTATTATTACATATATTATATAAGGAGAGCCTATAAGTTCTAGTTCCTATTCTTTAAAGGCTTAAATAACAGCTATAAGTTCTATGTTATAGATATTATAATTACATTCTATAGATAAGTGCCTTTTTAAGATAAACGTAATAGGTTATAGGTTGCCTTTTTAATTCTATTGCTTTATAATTCCTCCTATAGCCTAGCTAGAGAAATTAGTATAAATAATAACTAGCTATATAGGATTAAAGTGTTAGAGTATAATATCTAGTTAGAAGGCGCTTTTTAAGGCATAAAAGGCGGCTTTGTAGGCTTAGGTAGGCTTAAAGTCTTAGTACTAGACAGAACGTTAGATTACTGCAGGATCTTTCTTAGAAGGGCTAGAAACAACAGTAGATTTAACACCTTGTGTTAAGGGGAGAGTAAAAAATAAGTACTCTTTAATAAAATGTTAATAGAATCTAGTAAAGCCTAGAAAGGAGAGAATATTAGGTACTGTTTTAGGCATCTCCTAATCTTAGATAGCTTTAATTTTGTTAGGGTCTATTTGTACGCTGTTGTTAGTAATAATTATACCTAGGAACTTAACGCGTTCCTTATAGAATTTAGATTTCTTTAGATCTAAATAAAATCTATAATCTTTAAGTCTACTAAAAACTTTCTTAATATGTTCCTTATGTTTAGCTAGGGAGTTAGAAAAGACTAGGACGTTATCTAAATATAATGTGCAGAATTAATTAAGGTATTTAAATAAAAAGTTATTAATTGCTTGCTAAAAAGTTGCTAGGGCGTTATATAGTCTAAAGGGTATAACTTTGTACTAGTATATACCTTTCTATGTAGAAAATACTATAAGCTATTCTAAGCTAGGCTTTATCTAAATTCTATAAAAGGCGTAGATAATATTAAATTTTAAGAATATAGTTACCTAATTAAGTTATGCTATAGTTTTGCAGAAAAATAGAATAGGATATTAGTCCTTAATAGTAGCGTTGTTAAGCTTCTAGTAATCTACATAGACCTGCAGGCCCCCCCTAGGTTTAGCAACAATAAGTAGCTTATTTTAAGTAGGGGAGTTGCAGCGTTTAATAAAACCTTATACCTTATTTTCCTTAATATAGTGTTTAATAGCTTCTATTTACTGTCTAGAGAAAGGTTAAAGGTAATAATTAGGAGGGTTTGTACCTAGTTTAAGCTTTATTTTATAGTTAAAGTTACTGTAGTTAGAAAGGGTTTTAGCAGCTTCCTAATTAAATATTAGAATAAAGTTAGCGTATTTCTTTAGTTCTTTAGGGGTAAGTAAGTTAGAAAGGGGTAGGTTCTAGCTTAGTTAAAAGAATTTGTTAAAATTAGCATCTGCTAAAGCGCGTCTAGTAGTTATATCTTAAAGTCTTTATAGTAAGATAAGAGAGTAATTAGTATATTTCCTATATAGCCTTACTATAGAAGCTAATATAATATAGATTTTATATGTTCTTTATACTATATAAGTATAAGGTAATCTAGAAAGTATAGATTTAGGTTAAGTAGATTACCCTTTATAGTAGTTGCTAGAACTAGGTTTTAGTAGTAGTAGGGGCTTAGCATCTAGTAGGGAACCTTTGCAAAGTAGGGTAGGGGTGTAAGTAGTTAAGTTATAGTGCTGTAAGCAATACTTATCTGCAAAGGTAATAGAGCAGTTTTACTAGGAAATAGTAGGGTTATAAATAGCCCTCTACCTAAATCTAAGAATTAGGTAAAAAGATCTATAATTATTTATAATATAGGCGCTAGTACACTTAAGGTGTAAGTTAATTCTAAAGTAAGACTCTACTTAATATATAATAGTTTCTGTAGGTTTACTGTTATATCCCTAACAGATAATAGGTATTATTAGAGGAATAAGCTAAAGGGCGCCTGTTTTCTTTAAGAAGGTGTTAGAGATAACGCTAGTATTAGCGCTATTGTCTGCTAGTGTACAGACACTGTAAAAGGCGTTTTTATTACAGCCTAAGGAAGCTTAGAAAGCTAATTAGCTGCCTGTCTAAATAGGTTTCTTATTAGTTATCTAGGTAGTATTAACCTAATAAATAATTAAGCTAGCCTTAGTAGTGTCTAAATAGGGTATAGAAGGGTTAAAAGAGCGCACTTATTAGGGAACAGTCCTTAGGTAGTAACTATTATTTAAGGTACCTAGTTTTCTAGATTAGAGGCGTATTTGTCTAAGGTGTTAAATTTGTTGTCTTTACTATCTAATAGTAGGAATTAGTCTGTAGAGATATATTAGTTTATAGTAGAGTTCTTAGGTATAGCTACTAGTGCAGCGTAGGTCTTAGGCTTAGAAGGAGTAGGGCATTAATTTACTTTATAACTCTTAGTTCTATAGTTAAAACATATAAATATATTAGTTGTAAAACTAGTCTTCTTAGGTAAACGCTAGTAGGTATCCTTATTCTCTTAGCCTAGTGCAGGTTGCAGAACAGCAGGCAACCCTAGAGAGATAGTAGTAGTGTTTTTGCTAGTAGCCTAACAGTTATAAGGACTAAAACAATTCTGCCTATCTCCTAGGATATTTTTATTATTAACCTTAGAAGGAATATAAGCGTAGTTGTAGAAGAAGGTATTAAGCTAGTTATAGTAGTTACGTAGCCTAGATAGTAATTTATTATAGGCTACGTTAGCTATCTATTACTACGCAAAATTAGGGAGATTAGTCTGTAGCTAATAGTAATATGTTTCTAGTATCTAGTAAAGCTGCTAAGCAAAATAATCTTTCTTAGTATAGAAGACTAAAAACACTATAGTAATATTAGCGATTTCTAGGCTAGGGTATTATAGGAATGTAAACAGGTTAAAGGCTTATTTAGCTAAACTATAGATATCCTTATCTCTATAAACTTCCTATAGATAATAGATATAATCTATAGAGTTATAGTAGTAGTAGGTAAAACTAGAGATATCCTATAGAAGAGTGTAGGCGGGTTCCTTAGTGTAGATTAAGAAGAAATTAGCCTAGTCTGTAGGATATTAATAGTTCTAACTTATAGCAAGCATAAAGTGTAAGTAGTTAAACAACTAATTATTAAAGTTATGTTAAGGGCTTGTAAAATAGGACAGTTTCTTTATAGCCTTATTTAGTTAGTTGTTGTACTAGTCTAAGGACTAAAGGAATTAATAAGCGCTAGCTAGAGTAGAGGTTAGGGTAACTAGAGTAGTGCTCTCTAGTAGCGTGTATGTAGAAGGCGCCTTAACCTATATTAAAGAGGTACAGAATTAGTCTATTATAGTAGGTGTATTATTATAAAGCTATAACTATAATAGTATACTAGTATAGGTACCTACTAAGCCTAGTATTTTAGGCTTAGGGATATTAGAGGACTGCTAAGCTAAGTAGAGAAGGTGTCTAAAGCAGAAGGGGGGTTAGTTAGTAGTGTTATTAGCCTAGCCTCCTAGATATTCCTATGCTAAGCCTTAATTAGCTTTTAGCTTAAGCTGTTAGTAATACTAAGTAAGTTAAGTAGATTGCTGCTAATGCTAAGTAAACTTAGCTTACAAGTTGTTTAGTTAAGAGGCTATCTAATTATTATAGTTAATTAGTTAGAAGGAAAAGTACTTAGCCTAATCTAGCTTAAGTTACTTATTATTTAGTTGCTAGGATAGTGCATGTAGACCGCTATTAACCTTACTAAGAAGTTCTAAGAGGAAGGCAGAGAGTATAGAGCATTGTCTGTAGGTAAGATATATAAAATACCTATCTAAAGAGTTATTAGACAGCAGAGGCAGCCCTAGATTCTAAACAAGAGAATTAAGGGACTAGAAGTTAAAATCTGTAAGTAGTGTAATAAGGAACTCTAAAGGTTAGTTACCTAGGCTAGGGTATTTAACTAGGAAGTGTTTAACTATAGTAGTAGGAAGGTGCTAAATCTATTAGGAGAGACTATTATTTAAAGGGACCTAGGAGGACATAGCGCGTAAAGAGTCCTTATAGTAAAACTATAGAGCTAGGGTAGAGGTGTCCTACTAGCTAGTATAAGTAGATTCTTCCTATAGCCCTAGAGTAGCGCTAGTAAGTTTCTACAGGGAAGCCTGTCCCTAAGGGGAGTAGAGAGTAGGTTAGTAGATTTCTGTAACAGTATCCTCTGTTTTAATAGTAGCTTACTTATCTTTCTGTGTCTAAGACTTTAGTTAATTAGTAGATAAAGCAGATAGGCTGCTGTGTGTAATAAAGGTTTCTAAAGTAGCAGCTTTCTTATATGTCTTATAGCTAAAGTCTTATACATAATTAGAAATAGTACTACTACCCTAATAATTAAAGCACTTAGGATCTATAGGGGTTTCTAGGTAGCGTAGGTAAGACTTGTTATAAGAACTCTTCTTTACAGAAGTAGAAGAAGGCTAGGGAGGTAGTATAAAGTTAGGCTTAATATTATCCTTATTAGTTAGTAATATAGCTGTAATATGTAAAGATGTTAGTAGAAGTTAAAGGGTTATGTCTGTAAAGGTAAGTGTAGTAGTAGTAGGTAGTTAGAGGAGAAGCAGAGCACCTAGTACCTTTAAGTAGTAGTAGGGCCTAGATGTTTAGTAGTAAAAGTACTATATATAAGTAAAAGATAAATTCTAGTAAAAGAGCTATGTATTAGTAAAAAATAAAGAAGTAAGCGTTTCTTAAAATAAAGGGATAGGGGATACTTAGGGGCGCTAGACCTCTTAGAAGGCGCTAGTAGATTAAAAAAATAGGCACTAGACTGCTTAAAAGGTGCTAAAGAGAGGCGCTAGACTACTTAAAAAGCGCTAGTTAGTTAAAGGGTAAAACAAAAGGCTAGTACTCTAGAGCCTAAAAAAAAGTAATAATTTAGCCTACTAAATGTTAAAGATAGGTAATCTGTACTTAGAAGACGTGTAGGGGAGGCTAATCTGTACTTAAAAACAGGCACTTACTACCCGCGCTAGTTATAGGTAGAGACTAGGAAAGGAACTCTTAATAGGGCTAATACTTAGTAAAGAGATAGCACACTAGACTAAAACTTTAGTGTAACCTTAAGCAGCAGTAGCTAACTACTAGCTTAACAAAGGCAGAAGCCTAAGAGAAAGCTAAATTTTTTTAGCTGTTAGGTCTGCTATTATATAAGGCAGACTTTATAAGTATAAAAGTAGCAATCTAGTAAACTAATAGAATTAAAAAAGGAGTAAACAAAATAGCAGACAGCAAGCTATAAGAGGGTGGAGAGAGAGACCTACTTATAGTAGTAAGGCCTGTGCTCTCTGTAAGTAAAAGTAAAGGTAAGTAAAGAAAGGTTCTACTAGGTTTAATAGAATCTGCTAGTAGGTTGTAACACATACTAGTAGGTTACCAACTTACCTTAGTAGAAGTCTTAAAAGATAGATAGATAGACTAAAAGAATAAATTAGACTATAGAAGTATACCTTTAGATATATAGTAACTAGTAATAAAAAGACTAGGTTTTACTATTACCTATAGCATAGATTACATATAACAACAAATTGTTAGAAGTAATAGAAAAATTACTATTCTTCCTAAATTACAGAATGCACCTAAATCTCTTTACTAGAAGTCTAGACACGCTAATTTAGACTAAATTAGTAAAACTTTAGTATTAAGACTAAAAGAAGTTCCCTAAAAAGTACTAGAAAATATAAGTAGGGCTTAAGAACAAGTAATCTTATATGTTAACTAGAAAAGAAAAACAGCACCTTAGCTAAAAGAGGGGGATAAAGTCTATCTTCTTATTAAACACTTTCGCATATAAAGAATAAAAACAAAACTAGACTACGTTAAAGTTAGACGCTATTTTATTTCTAAGTAGATAAGCCTAGTTAACTATAGACTTAATCTACTAAAGGATGTATAGATCTACCTAGTGTTCTACATATTAATATTAGAACTAGCTAACTCTAGAACACCTATCTAGGAGACCTTCTATTATTAAGCTAATAGTAAAGATAAATAGGAAGCTAAAAAAATAGTAATATATAGAGGATATAGCAATTAATAAAGGTATCTAGTAAAATAGTTAGGATACCTAGACTTAGAAAATATATAGAAACCACCTACGCAGCTTATAAGCTACTACTAATTAGTAAATAAGTACTATAATTTACTACAGACTCTTTAATTAAGCTAAGAGTACTCTAGGTAGCTAGTAAGGTATATATACTAATAGACGCTATAGAACAGTTAGGATTAGCTTCCTTAGCTAGGTCTAACTTGCTAGCCTTTACTATTCTATTTACTAAATATAGCGCCTTTTACTACACACGTCCATTTACCTATTTTTAAATTTTCTTATTACGTAATAATACGCAATTACAGTTATAAGGAGTAACTTATCTACTTCTACCTTTTAAAAATACTTCTTATAAGTTTTATCTAATAATACCTAAGATATATTTATATAAAGCTTACTAGCCTTTATACACTTAGCACACTTTAGACCTTTTAGACTACCTAGCATAATATAGTACTTATAGCTACTAAAGAAATAATAATTTTAGGGGACTTTAGTAGGTGTATTAGCTAAACTAATTTCTAATATAAGATAGATATTATAGGCGTTTAAGAACATGTTTAATTATAGGTTACTAGATATAAACATTATAGATTATATAAAACTCTAACAGACAATTATGTAGTTTAAGGACAAACTAAAGATAAAGGGGGGATAGTGTTATAATTCTTTGCTAGGGCATAGCATAACTATAAGTACTAGCTAACTAAGACCCCTAACTCTGCCCTAAAGAAATAAAATTTAGAGAAGGATAGAATAGATAAATATATTATATAACTACTTATTAATAAGTAAAGTATAACATACTTCTCTATAAGAACCCTTATATATTTTATAAGACTAACTCTAGTTACTTATTAATAAGCACTATATCTTCTTAGTATAAAGTTAGTAGAAATATAACCCTTATAGTTTGTGTTTAACCTTATTAATTAAGTTTATCTTTAGAATCTTAATCTACTCTTACACTAGATAGTCTACTCTATACTATTTATTACACCCTATCTTTATAAGCTTTACTTAGTTAATAACCCTAACTAATCTACTAGTACTAATCCCTAAGAACTAATAGAATTAGTGCTTACGGTCTTTAACTAAAGTATAACTTTAACACCTTACTACTCTAGATATATAACTTAGTTATACTCCTAAGTATAAGAGTGCTGTTAAGGCTACCCTATATAGTTTAAAAGGTAGCTTAATAAGGTAATTATTACTAATACTATTAATAGATTAATCCCTAGGGCTTGTAGGCGCTAGCCTAAAATATTCCCCTTGTTACTAAGCCCTTTAAACTCCTTAGTACTGCAATACTTCTTACAATCTGTATTAAGGCAGTTCTGCTAGTATACATTATAGTAGTTTCTATTAACTACTAATTATATTTAGATTATAGCCTATAGGTTATCTGTCCTAGAAAGGTATACTTTCTAGTGTTTATTAATAAGATAAGGTTTACACAGGTTATTATAACACTACTACTATTAGTTATAACAGAGACCTTATAATACTAGAAGCTATCCTACACTAAGCTTCTTATTAAAGTAGATTATATATTTGTCTTTAGTGTATGCAGTCTACGTAAGGTTTCTATATTTTAGGTTTTAGTAGTCTAGGATGTACTGTAGTTGTAGACTAATTAGTAGTAGCTCTTCTTTCTACTTCCGCATACGTTCTAGGCTAAGCTATGTTTCTTACTTACATTAAAGCTAGTCTTTAGCTTCTTTTAGGTTATTAGTAAACTGTTTACTATTATTAATTTCTTTTCTAAACTAGTAAACAGGTTGTTAGAGTTATAATGTTATTTCTGTAATTTTAGGTCCTTCTATAGGATAAATAAGTTTTTAACATATTTAGTAATAGGATTCTTTATTATTATACTTCTAGCGTTGTTAAGCTATACGTTCTTGTTTACGTGTTAGTAGAGCGCTAATCTAGTTAAGCTCTTTTTTAAAGGTGTCTAGCAGGTTATCTATCTTTTACTAGTTGTTGTTAGAGTAGTACTCTGTTTCTTTGCCTATTTAGGCGTTCTAGTAAGGTGTTGCTATATAAATTAGAGGTATAATACAGTTATTATTATCCTCTAGACTAGACTTTAGGTCCTCTAGTAGTTATCCTAGATTATTAGTTAGAATTTCCTTTTTACTAGCATCTATATTATTATAATTATAGGTAAGTATATTTAACTAGCAGTACACCTTATTTATTTAGTAACCTCTAGTAAAGTAGCCTAGTTTACTAAAGTTGTAGCAGTCCTTACTACCTCTATATTAGTTACCCCTCTTAGGCTTCTTATTCTATTACTTTAGTAGTCTCTTGTTACAGTTTAAGAGGTCTATTACTTTAGGTTAGTAGTACCTACTCTAAGTGTTTGTTATAGGCTTAGACCTTGTCTAAGCCTTAAGTAAGACAGGATAGTTACGTGCCCTACAGACATATTAGAAGGACACGCAACGTGTTACCTCCTTAAGAGATACAATACTATATTAACCCTTATTACATCCTACCCTAAGGCTAGTCCTTAATATTTATATCTCTTCTTCTAGGAGAATAGCTAGCACTTATACTATGTCAGCAAGCTTCTAGAATAACCCCTTAGACAAATCTGTCCCCTTAACCCTTTAGAAATTTATAGCCTAGATGTTACAGTTTATAACAAACTTACAGTAAGCCTTATTAGCTACTAAGAAACGTATAGTATAGCTTAAGTGTAATAACTCTAATATACACGCGTTTATAGAGTCTCTTATATAAACAGCTAATACCTATACTAGACCTACGTCTACAGTCCTATTATCCTTCTTAGGCATAACACTATACCTATTAACGTCTACCCTAGCCCCTAACCTGCCTTATAAAGCACTGTTTTTAGTGTCTACTCTAGGCCTGCATACCTCTATATAGGCGTCCTTAGCCTATATAAAACCTCTCCTTATAGGTAAGGCCTTTACTAGAGATAAATTCTTATTTAAGGTATAGTAGGTTATAATAGAACATAAGCTACAGGTAGACACGTTCTTTATTAGTAGGCTATAGGACATATTTACCTTTATATAGTCTTAGCTTAATATATCTATATAATAAGATATAGCTCTGTTTTATAAGATTAATGGTACCTAAGGTGTGTAGAGCCGAGAGGACTTCCTAGTATACCTAGAATTCTGCTACAGTAATAACTATAGCTAGGAATAGGCCTAGGCAAAACTAGAAAGCGTCTGTTAGGGTTCTAGCAAGTTATTCTTAGACTTTTTTATCTAGTTTAAGCAGCTACTAGTGCAAAGTGGCGGCCTTTACTAGAATAGAGAACAGTGCCTATTAACGCTCTACTAGGCCCTAAACGCAAACATCTATAATATAGTAATAAACTAAGGAGTAACTTATATAGATTATAATGTGGCTATTATAGAGTATAAGTCTATTACTATAGATATTAAAACTATAGGTGTAGAAAACTAGCTATGCTACAGCTCTACCTAGGCGCTGCCTAAGCGTAATAAGGATAGTAATATTAAGATAATAGTTATATTAGCAGTGCGCACTAGCAGCAGTGCTAAGCGTAGAGGTTAGAAGTAGTCTACTTCTAACTAGGCTACGTAGGTTCCTAATAAGGTATTTTAGTAACGCTAGAAGGCTACCCTATATACCTGTTGTAGTAAAGAGAGATATATTTACTAGGATTATGCTAATATAGTAGTAACTACAGTATAGGCAGTAATAATCTTAGGTAAGAAAGAGGCTAGTTTATATAGGGGAAGCTAGCTACTCCTAATATAAGTCTAAGTTAGAAGCGCTGTAGAAGTATATTAGTAGAGGAGACTACTAGTGTAGGGGCGTTATAGGTTACTAGAGGAGCTATTACAGACTCTATAGACAAGCCCCTATTCTACATTCTATTATTTATTAATAGGGTAATTTAGGCTAACGCGCTAGTAGAATTAGGGTATAAATACTTTAGCATAGTAAGCAATAACTTTACTGCGTACTTAGGAGGAGATTTTATTAAAATACTGCTATAACACTTAGTATAAGTAGTAGGTACTAGTAGAAAGTCTATAATCTTCTATTTAGTCCTGTTTAGGTATAACTTAGACAGGTAGCACTTATAGGCTGTAGCCTACGTAGTGCTAGGTCTAAGCTAGGATGTTATTTTAGAGAAGCCCTAGCTCTAATAAGAGGGCGTAGTATTAGATGTAGAAAAGAGCACACTAAGAATATAATAGGTAGGGAACCTTATAGTCTATAAGCCCTTACAGTATATAGTAAACGTTTACGTAGCTCTTCTATTAGTAACTAAGTTTAATAAGATTCTAGCTAATAGGCTCTAGAAGCGCTTACCTAGGGACTAGTTTGTCTCTATAAGCCTCTACAACATTACTAAAATCCTCTTAGTTTAATCCCTAGGAGCGTAAGGGACAGTAGAGGAGGTAGACCCTCTTCCCTCTAAGTTAGTCTAGTTTTAGGACCTATTTAATAAGAGTAAAGCCTCTAGCCTTCCTCTATATAGGGGCTAGATAGATTACTACATACAACTATAACGCAACTAGTCTAGAAAGAAGAAGCCTCTACCCTAGGGCCCTCTATACAACATGCTAAGGGACTAGCTACTTAAGCTACAGAAATAAGTGTTAGCACTTATAGATAAGAGGTAGATCTACGCCTCTTCTTTCCTAGTAGAGGCCCTAGTCCTGCTAGTTAAGAAGTCCTCTAGTGGGTGGCGTATATGCGTAGACTATTATATACTTAATAGTATTATAATGACTAACTAGTACCTACTTCCTCTTATTAAGGAGATGTTGCGTACACTAGGGGGTGCCTACTAGTTCTCTAAGGTTAATATCTATTTAGTATTTTACTAGCTTTATGTTATAGAAGAAGATAAGCACCTTACTACGTTCTGTACCTATTTTAGGCTCTTTAAGTAGCTAGTCTGTCTATTTAGCCTGGCTAGAGTACTAGCGTCCTTCTAGCGCTATATTAACAGCGCGCTTTAGGAGACATTAGGCAACTATACTACTACATACCTAGATAATATCCTTATTTACAGTAGTAGGTCTAGAACAGACTACTTAGGGAAGGTTAGCAGAGTCCTTACGCTCCTACGCAACGCAGAGCTGTATTTAGATCCTAAGAAGTGCGTATTTATAACTAAGGAAGTATAGTACCTAGGATATATTATAGAGGCTAGAAAGGATAATTATCCTAATTCTAAGAAGGTTAAGGCTATCTGTAATTAGGAAGCTCTATAGTCTTTACGCGGGGTTTACAGTTTCCTAGGGTTTACTAACTTCTACTAGGACTTTATCCTAGCCTTCTCTAATATTACAGCCCTACTTAATTAACTTATAGGGAAGAATATCCTGTTTAGGTAGGGGTAGGAGGAAGACGTAGCGTTCTACTAGCTAAAGAACGCATTTATAACAGAACTAGTCCTAGCCTAGTAGAACCCTAAGTAAGAAACACTATTAGAGGTAGACTACTCTAGTAAGGCGCTAGGTAGCTACCTTTCTTAATAGTATAGGAAGGTGCTTTGCCTAGTAGTATATTACTCTACTACACTTATAATAGAATAATAGAACTACACTATCTATAATAAGGAGTTAACTGCTGTTATAAAGTGCCTAGGGGTCTAGGTAGCTAAATTAGGGTCTGTTGCTAGGCTGTTTACTATCCTAACTAACTATAAGAACCTCTAGTACTTTACTACAGCGCGCAGGCTAAGTAAGAGGCAGCACTAATAGGCAGAGGAGCTGTTAAAGTTCTGTTTCTACCTTTGCTTCTGCCTAGGACGCCTAGCAGCCTAATTAGATACGCTAAGCTGCTAGGAACAGGACTATAATAGGAGGTTAGGAAAGGTCTATAAAATAATAACCCTAGTTTTAGTATTAGTAATTAGTACACTAGGCCCTAGTATACCTCTACTTCTTATTAATATATATATGTAATTACTATAGGATAAAGGTATTTAGTAGGACGTAGGGTATATAGCACACCTGTCTACTATCTATAATAGGGCCTGCTAGTTCCCTCCTAAGGCTAAGACTACTTAGTAAATTATAGATTATGCACTTAGTGCTTATAGCACGCTGCTGTAGCGTAGGGTTATATAGGTTCTGCGTTAAGAGCTACTTATAACTACAATAATCTAGAGGGCACATAAATCTAACCTAACAGGCTATCTAGGTACTAACACCACATTCTACATTATTAGACGTAACTTCTACTAGAAGGAGATGTTATAGGACGTTTAGCGTTATGTCTATAACTACTACTATTACAGCGCACACATATTACAGCGCTAACAGCAGAGCTTCCTCTAGCTATTAACTATTACTAGCTGTTTTTAGTTCTAGATTTTAATAGACTTTATAGTTAACCTCTTTTAGGCTAATAAGCACGCACTGCGCTATCTTCTAGTTATTATAGATTACCTCTCTAAGTATATATAGCTTAAGGTAATAACTTCTATAACTATAGAATATTACGCTAAGGTCTTCTACAACACGTAGTAGTAGTTCTAAGGCTTTTCTAGCTCTATAATCTTAGACTGTAGCTTAGACTAGCTAGAACATTTTTAGACAACGCTGTATAGCCTTATAGGGGTAGACTAGCTACTCTCTACAGCCTATTACCCCTAGATAGACAGAGGGATAGAGTAGGCTAACTAAGAGGTGTAGGCAGTTCTATAGGTTATAGTTAACTTTAAACAAGATAACTAGCCTAACTACCTTCTAGCCTACTAACTAGCTCTTAACAATTATAATTCTTTAGTTACTAGGGTTAGTCTTAACCTACTTCTCTACAGCTATAATATAGACCTTCTGTAGATAATAGTACTTCTAACTGTTAGCTAGAATACACTATAGGGACAGGTATTCTATTTTCTAGACTACCTCTAGTAGAGTATAGAGCTTACCTAGGTAGCTATAGTATAGGTATAACAACGCACCTAGAATACAACAGACTACAGCTATAGGCCTGTAGAGTAGTACTACGTAGAAGATAGAGTGTAGTTTTCTCTCTACAACGTAAAAACTAATAGGCTAAGCTAGAAGCTTAATTAGTTATAAGCCTAGTACACAGTAGTTACAGTTCCTACCCCTTTAACTATTACTTTAGATTTACTAGGTAACCTCTATAAGATAGTGTATATAGACCTACTAGAACGTATAGCTTCTAACCTACTACTAACACAGCGCCTATAGGAAAGTAGACTAGGTCTACTAGTTGTCCTAGAGGAGGACAATCCAACCCTAGCTAAATAGGAGGTAGAGGTAATCCTAAAAAAGAAGAAGGCCTGTAGACAGAATAAGTTATAGGTTCTAGTTTAATAGAAAGGATATATAAAGCTAATATAGAAGCCTCTAGACGTATTACAGGATATAACAGCCTAGAAGGCCTTTATAGCAGTATATACAGAATATAAAGAGTAGGTTAAAGTAGAAAGAACTTTTATTATTTTATAATAACTCTTAAGAGGTCCTATTAGAAGATACTGCGCTAGGCCTAGTGCCTAGCGCAGGAAAGCTTAGGACCCCTATAGTAACAGCACAACACTAGTTCTTACACTCTACTAGCTGCTAACGTAGGAACTTAGTTCTTAAAAGATAGTCTTGTTAGATAGAGAATAGTAGGCAGAGGTAGCTATGTCTAAGGCCTAATTGCGCGCTATATAGCAGCAGCAGTCCTACTTATAGTTATCTTCCTCCTTATCCTCCTCCTTATTACTAACAGAGATACTGCAGGCCTATTATAACTAGGCTAAGGAGTAAGAGGTCGGTGCTATAGTGCTACAACATAGAGTACGCAGCTCTAATAGGGAGGGTAAGAAGCAGTAGTAGAGGGGTAAGCAGACTTAGCAGGGAGGTAAGTAGATCTAGTAGGGGGAAGGGTAGTGCTTAGTAGGGGAGGCAGAGCGTAGGTAGTAGGATAGGTAGGATAATAACATATACTCTAGGCAGCAACAGAGCGTAGTAAGTAAGCACTTAACCTAGTTAACAGCCTCTTTTAGGGTAGATTAGCTATACTCTTAATATAGGTAGAAGACCTATAGTAGTATAGGCCTAGACCTCCTTAAACTAGTTTATACGCTTAGTCTGCGTCTTAATAGCTATCTCTATAGCAGACGCAAACTATTAAAAGTAGGCGTTAAACTAGTTACTACTGTAACAGCTAGACAAAGGCGTAGTAGGCAGCGTAATCTGCGTACTAGGCTTAGGGGGGGAATAGGCAATATAAGAAGAGGTTAGCTACTTAGCTAGTAAGAGGTTAGTATAGGCTAGGTTAAGGGTAGACTTATAGGCTTAGCAGAGCTTATAGTAGGTGCCTAAATAGTGTACAGCAGATTAGTAAAACGCCTCTTACAGTAACAGGTAGGACACTTACAGACAAAGGTAGGCTACCTACCCTAGTTAGCCTTATTACTATTAACACCCTAGGTTCTAGGTATATTAATGTAGACGTTACTACCCTATATAGACGCCTTAATAACTATTAGCTATAGATATAGACCTAGGATAAAGCTATATACCTAGATATACCCCTTAAAGTTACGCTAGGTATAGTAGAGCTCTATATTAGCAGTAAAAAGACTATTATCTTAATAACAAACGCAGCAGCGCTTAGCGCAGGTGTAGCAGGTCTTACTAGCACTAGGGAGGTAGTTAGCTATAGATAGAATTAGCTAGTAGTAGGCCTATAACAGACGTAAGATACTTACTAGGCTAGCTAGTAAGGATAGTAAGCTAGCGGCAGAGGCAGTAGGGGACAGCGCAGGCAGGGACAGGGACTAAGTCCTTATCCTTAGAGTTACCCTTAACCTTATAGGTACTAATATAGTAATAGTAAGCTTTCTATAGATATAGTTAGTTTCTGTAATTAAAAATCTAAATAACTATTATAAAATACTAGGGGAATGTTATAGGTAGATAGAAGGGGACGTAGCAGGCTATAACTACCTCTGCTAGAGGGACTACTAGCCCTATAACTAGTAGCCTAGTAACTAGAGCTAGGTGTAATAACAGATATATTGTTTAAACTAGATAGGTAGGTATAAAAAGACAGGTAGGTATAACATAGGTAGGTTAGGTAAGAGTAGGGAGTAGTACAGCGTCTAATAAGGGAAGGTGCACTAGGCAAAATAAAAACAACCTAGGTGCGCGTAGGGACCACCCTAGGTAAACTACAGACTAGACTAACAGCTAACCTACTAAGAGGTAGGCCCTTACGCAACTATAACTAGCTCTAGTGTTTACCTGCTACTAGCGCCCGCTAGTCTATACAAAACGTAGAAAGAACCTAGTAAAATACACTTAGCTAGGGAGAGATAGGGAAAGGAGGTATGTTATAGGCTTAGACCTTATCTAAGCCTTAAGTAAGACAGGATAGTTACGTGCCCTACAGAAATATTAGAAGGACACGCAACATGTTACCTCCTTAAGAGATACAATACCATATCGACCATTATTACATCCTACCCTAAGGCTAGTCCTTAACAGTGTTACTATAGATACAACAACTAGTATTTAGCTAATTAAAGCCTTCTTATTATCCTTAGTTTAAATTATTACGCTACTAGTTCCTTAGTAGTAGTTAGTTTATAGCAATAACACTAGTACATACTCTAGAATTATCTTAAAGTTCTTACTAAAGTTTATAGAGTTATACGTTAATATTAATAGTAGTATTAAAAAGCTTATTAAAGGTTTCTATGCTTGCGCTAGTGTATATAAGTTCCTTCTTAAACTTAAGCTTTAATCCTTATTAGAATATAGTAATTAGAGTAGTGTTATTTTAGTTAGTGTTAGTAGTAAGCTACTAAAACTCTGCAGCGTAGTTAGCAGCTAACTTGTCCTACTTAATCTTCTAAATATTACGTTAAGTAATGTAGAGTTTATAAGAGACTCTAAAGTTTAGCTTAATCTTTTCTTTAATTATATTAAAGTCTTTTATCTACTTATCTATATTATCTAGGGCTTTGCTAGCTTAGTACTGCTGTATAAAAGGTTTAATCTAGATAAATACTATACTATGTATATAGCTAGCTACTAGAACTATTTATTTAATCTTAGGAACCTTCTTACCTTAGAAGGTAAAGAAGAGGTCCTACTGTATAAGCTAGTTATTTAGCTTACTACAATATCTGTAGTAAATGTTAGGCTTGTTAATATTTATAGTGCTAGTAGTAATATATGCATCTATAATAATGTTGCTAGACGTAGAGTTACTAGGGGTAGCACAGGATCTAATAGTACTTATCTAAAAAAGTCTTACTTTAGTTAAAGAATAAAAGCACTAATTCTATTGGTTCTTAGGGAAAAGTACTGGTGGATTAGTTAGGGCTATTAACTAAGCAAAGCTTTTAAAGATAGGGTGCACTAAATAGTACAGAGTAGACTGTCTAGTTTAAGTGTAGGTTAAGAATCTTATATAAACTTAATTAATAAGGTTAAACATAAACTATAAGGGTTATATTCCTACTAGCTATATACTAAGGAGATATAATACTTATAAAAAGGTAACTAGAGTTAGTCTAAAAAAATATATAAGGGTTTTATAGATAAGTATATTATACTATACTTATTAATAAGCAGTTATATATATTATAGTTGTTAATTAGTAGTTATATAACAACCCTTTCTATTCTATTCTTCTCTACTATTTGTTCCTTTAGAGCAGAGTTAGAGGTCTTAGTTAGCTAGTACTTATGTTTATGCTGTGCCCTAGCACAGAATTATAACACTATCCCCTCTTTCTCTTTAGTTTATCCTTAAACTATATACTTATCTATTAGAGTTTTATATAATCTATAATCTCTATATCTAGTAACCTATAAGTTAAGATATTCTTATACACCTATAACATCTATCTTATATTAAAAATCTATTAAGCTAATACACCTACTGTAAGGGCACTATAGGTAGGTAATAGAGTAGAGCAATATAGGATGAAATAATAGGTAATATTAAGAGATAAGACAAATCCTTAATAGATAAGTCTTTAGGTGTGTAGATATTATATACTAGTTAGTAGGTCTCTAGGCTTAGCTTAGGACCTAACTAAGGTATGCCCTACTGTAGGGAGAACACCTATAACAATAGCCCCCCCCCTTCTAAAGGTTTATCCTAAACCGCTTTAGAGAATCCCTAGGGCTATTATTAAGCTCTAGAAAAACCTCCTATAGAGGGGAAAACTTAGCAGGAGAAATGTAGTGTAGCCTAGGGTAACTATCTAGCATTAAGTAAGGCTAGGTAGCTGTTAAGAGTAATCCCCTAGATGCTAGCTACGCTGTTGTCACAACGCCTCCTTAGTACTCTGCTAGGGTAGCACTGCTGTGCTGCTAGGCTACTAGGTTTTTCTGCATTAAGTAAGGCTAGGTAGCTGTTAAGAGTAATCCTATAGACGCTAGCTACGCTATTGTTATAATACTTCCTTATTTACTAGAGTCTTAACGTAGGTTAAGTCTGTAATTGTTAGCTCTATGGCTTAATAGGTAAGTAGTATCTTAAACTAGACGTTATAAAGGTTAATGCTAAAGTAGTCCTTAGCTTAACCTATAGGGAGCGTGACTTGTTAGATATTATAAGGGTTAACACTAAAGCGTCCCTTAGCTCTAAAACCTGTAGGGAGCGTAATTGTTAGACGTTAGACGTGTAGAGGCTATTAGCTCCCTACATCTTACAGGTAGTAACTAGTACTAGGCTAGGGCCTACCCTATATGTAGACGTTTATTTATACTCTCTATAACCCCCTAGGTAGTTAGGTGCCTTATACTAGGGATTGAAATCCCTAGAGCCTAAGTAGTAAGTAAGTAAGTCTCTAACTAGTAACGTCTGTAAGAGGATCGCTAGCAGCTTCTGCAGCCTGTTTCTGCGCAAACTAGCTTATAGGATTTACTTATTTATAGGAGATCTCCTCTGTATACTAGCTTATAACAGTAAGCTACTAGCCTTACTATACCTAATGCCTTACTTAGGCTCCTGCGCAGTATAGCCTAGGCTTTAGTATATTTGCAACGTAAATCTTAGGTAAGATTATTAGACGTCTTCTAATTAGTTAATAGACGAGTGTTTAGATATAGTAAACTTTTATTTATTTACACAGTACGTTACGTTAGGTAAGAGAGTAGTTAGAGGTTAGGTTGTTACTAGGTGCCTACTAGGCTGCTGGGGCCTAGGTATATATAAGGACTGTATTTCCCCACCTATAGTGCCTTATTACTACACTACTATCCTTATCTACCACCTAACTCTTACCTAAATTAACTCTTACCTACCTTAGCTCTTGCCTACTTACTCCTATTCTCTAATATAACTCCCCCGCCCCTATACATTGCCTACTAGGCCCTACCTAACCATGTCTATTAGCTACCTAACAACATGTAGCCCTAGCCCTTACTCTTATAATACTAGTACTGCTGCAGTATTATACGCCTAACGACTTACTCTAAGTATAATTCGAAGGGCACTATTAAGTTGTTTATGTACGTCTTCTGTTAACCTAGTAGGTATAGGCTCTATAAGGACAACTTTAGTGTGTGCGCTAGCTGTAGAGAGGTAAAGGTTAGTAAGTACATTAAGGTATTTTCTATACTGCTCTAGTGTCTATCTGTAACTAATACGTGTAGATTAACTCTATCTTCTACTAAGCTATTAATATACTTAACTTCCTTATTAATTAAGCTATACGTAAGACTAACAAGAAGACTATTAGGTAGGGCAACTAGGCAACTAAGAACTCTGTTAATAACGCTGTTTAGTTGTTCTAGCAGACTACCTATAACTACGCTCTAGGCTGTTATAACAGCTTTGTTACCTATAATGCTGTAGTTTGTTACTATATTAACAAGTCTAGTCTCTCTAAGACTAAGTACGCCTAAGCGCGCTAGGGTTTCTAGTTATATAACCTCTAGCAGTATATTATAAGTATTGTTTTCCTCCTCTCTTTTCTTAAGGCTAATATAAGTAGGCTGTAGTTAGTACAGTTAGCGTAAAGCTGCCTAACAACGTGGTTATTAATGCTATGCTTAAAGAGCACTTCTAGAAGATAGGTTATGCGAATAAGGTAGAGAAGCGCTGGTACTACTATAGTACTAACCTGCTGTTATCTACCTAGGCTCCTACTACCGCCTTTAAGAGGATATCTATATTGCCTATAAAGCTTACTCTAGGTAGCTGCTAACGCTATAGCCCCTCCTTTAATATAAGCCTGAGTGTAGGTTATAGCAGTCCTTCTGCCTAGTGTAGTAGTAGTTATAAAGACTCTCTACTTCTATAGTAACTTTTAATAAACCTTGTAATTAATCTTCTCTTCTAACTTAAACGTGCTATTCTTGCTAGTAATGTATTAGATAGACGCTAGGCCTCCTTTAGCTACTAGCTGCACTTATTCTAGAAGCGTCTATCCTTACTTCTTAGCTAGGTTAGAAGGATATCCTTTTTAGGAGGCAGACTTCTTAGGACGTTATCTCTTACGCTTTAGTAGCGTTAGTTCCCTAGGCACTGCCTAGTTACCTACTAATAGATTACCTACGCAAACGCTTTAGTAATAATCCTAAAGGATCTTATTACAGTAGTTAAGATAGTTAAGTAGTTCCTAGGTTGCCTCTTTATTAGGCTAACCTAGCTACTTAACTCTATACTCCCTTCCTTAGGCTATAGTGTCTTAGTGTAATAGTATACCTTTAACCTTATACCTATTACTAGGTAGAATGTCTTCTAGTATACTAATAGGACCTAGCTAAAACCTACTATTCTCTAGGGGTTCTCTTTAGCGCTTAAGTAATAATACATTAAACACTAGGCGCACTCTGTCTATTAATAGGGAGAGCTTTAGCCTGTACGCTAGCTTTCCTATCTTCCTAAGTACTATAAAATATCTAAGGTAGTAAGCGTTAAACTTCTTTAAAGGACAGCTTGTTATTAGGTTCTTAGCCTGTAGGAGGACTAAGTCCCCCTTAGTAAAGTGTTGTTCTAACCTCTTTATATTATACTACTAGGCGTTACCCTTTTATATATACTCTAAGGCTTCTTTTACTATTCTCTATATATTATGCTAGCGCTCTAAGTGTCTAGCAACCTACCTACACAGCTCTAGCGTAGTTCTGTCTTTGTCCTAGATAGCTAGGGGCTTTTAGAGCTAGTGCTTATTAGGCATCCTGTTAAATCCCTTAGGGTTAGTGCTAAAGGTAACCTTCATAGGAGATTCTCTATGTATAGAGTAAGCTTTAGAGTTATAGGCCTACTTAGTATATAGTAGAAGGTCTACCTAGTTATCCTGTTAGTAGTTTATGTATATGCGTAAATACGTCTCTAACTTCTAATTCTAACACTCTGTTTGCCTGTCCGTCTAGGGATAGAACGCCGTACTAAGCTAGTAGTTAATTATTAGGTAGTAGTAAATATTAGACTAAAATTAGCTAGTAAATACTAAACCTTAATCTAACAGCAGCGTATCTGGTAGTCCTTGCTTTAAGAAGCTCTGTTCCATTAACAGTTTAGCTAGGTGCTAGGCAGTAATTATCTTAGTACAGGGTAGGTACTAGACGTACTTACTAAACTAGTCTATAAGGACTAGTATAGTGTTGTACTTATTCCCCTTAGTATCTATTAACTTTAGTAGGTCTATTATAAAGTTAAGGAAGAAGTACTACTAGGCTGTATTAGGGACTAGAAGTAGTGTAAGTAATCCCTACAGTTTATGTCTCCTAATTTTGTAAAGTTAGCACTTAGGGCACCTTTAGATGTAGTAATGTACGTCCTTTATCAGCCCTAGCTAATAGTACTTCTTCTTAAGTACTTTAGCAGTCTTATCTACGCTATAGTAACCTCCTATAGGGTTATTATAGTTCCTTAATAGGATAGTGTAGCGCAGAGTAATATTATTAGGAATCTAAACTTTTCTACTTCTGCGTAAGGTCCTACTTAGGTCAACCTCCTAGTGGTGTTGTGCCTTCTTCGCTCTACTATCTATCCTAGTTGTTAGTAACAGCTTTCTAGGGTATAGTACGTCCTGTTGCTAGACCTACTTAACAAAATCTACTAGAATTACTAGTGTATCTAGGGCAAAAGTAGAATCTCCTTACGTAGCTTTGTTTGTAAGGTTTATAGAGGCACTAACTCTGCTGTCTAGGCTATAAAGGAGAGCTTTAGCAATGTTAAAGTCTAGTCCCCTAGCTTTAGTTTTAGGCTAATCCTAACCTTAGTTAATAGATAGAGGATTAGGGTTTATAGGAGACAAATCTCTATAGCTAATCTAATGTTAGTAGAATTCCTTAGGGACAACTTTAGGTAGTTGCTAGACTGCTGCTAGGTCTACTATAGGTACATTAAGCCTAGATATTACCTATACATTATTTTAAGCCCTTAACTTATAAATTATCTAGATTTAAAGCTTTTGTTGTAAGGTAGGCAGTATAGCGTCCTGTAGGGCCTGCTGCTCTCTAACCTTAAGACCTTCTACGTAATCTAGACGCCTTAATAGGCTGTCTGCTGTGTTTTTAGGTCCTAGCTTATATTTAACTTTAAAGTTAAATCTTACTAGCTCTTCTGCCTATTAGGCTTACTTAGGAGAGAGCTTCTTTGTTGTTATAAAGTACCTTAGGTTATTATAATCTAAAAGTACTCTAATTGTTACTAGGGCGTGTTTAAGATAGTGTCTCTACTGCCTAAAGGCTTTTACAATTGTAGATAGTTCTTTATTATAGGTATGCTATCTAATAGATAGGCCTGTAAACCTCTAGCTCTAAAATACCACAGGCTTTTAGTATAGCTCTGTGGCCACTTTAGACGTTTAGGGTTGCAATAGGATAGCTGCTATAGCAAAGTCTAACGCGTTAGTAAGAATAATAATAGGCTTGTTTAGGTTAAAGTGCTAAAGCACTAGGGCCTCTATAAACTTCTCCCTAATTGTAAGGAACGCTGTGCGCGCTTCCTCTAGCTAGTGCTATAGTTTATACTATTTTATTAGTCTCTTCTAACTCTTCTTTAGTCTTGCCCCCCCTCTTCTTAACTAGGGACCCTCTAGTCCTCTGCTAGGTATTAGGCGGCTGTTATATAGTTAATAAGCAGCTAGATAATTCCTAAGTAGTTAAATATAAACTGCTAATAAAAGTTAGTAAAGCCTAAGAACACTTAAATATCCTTATAACTAGATAGTTTAGGCCATTTAGTAATAGTACAGACCCTCTTAGAATCTATTACTACACTATCTAGGGTAATAACAAATCCTAGAAACTCTACTAACTTGCTAGAGAAGACGCACTTGCTTGCCTTCGCAAATATCCCCTATTTAACCAGGCAATTAAGGACCTCTTTAACGTGCTTGTTGTAGTCTTTCTTATTCTAGGAATAGATAAGGATGTTGTCTATGTAAACTATACAGATCCTATCTAGTAGGCCTTCTAGGGCTCTGTAGATATAGGATTAGAACGTGGCTAGTGCGTTAGCTAAGCTAAACAGCATTACTAGGTATTTGAAATAACTGTATCGCGTCTTAAACGCAGTCTTCTACTTATTACCCTCCTTAATCTAGAGCCTATAGTAGGCGTTACGTAGATCTAGCTTAGTAAAGACCTTTGCTATTAACAGACAATCCATTATCTTACTTACTAGTAGGATAGAATACTAATTCTTAATAGTTATCTTATTTAATCCCTAATAATTAACATACAATCTTATAGTGCTATTAGGTTTAGGAATAAACAGGATTGGTGCTTCTGCTAGTAACTTGCTTAGGTAGATCTAGCCCTTCTTCTATACTGCCTTAAGGTATTTCTAGAGTATATCTAGTTCTTAGCAGAATAAGTTATAGATTAGGAGGTTAGGAACCTTAGTACCTGCCTTAATATCTATAGAGTGATTATACTCCTAGTAGGGCGCTAATACACTTGTCTAGCGTTTACTAAACGTAAACTACTTGTAATAGAGGTGCTTAGGCATATATTTAAGCTCTTCTATGTCTAGAGTGTTAGCCTCTAGTATAGGGCCACTGTTAATTCCTACTACTATAATCCTTAACTACTTAGTAAGGGTTATATCTAGCGTCTGTCTGTTGTCTATCTAGTAGACGTCTGTTAGACCCCCTATACTTAGACTCTTAGACTATAGTAGGTATAGATGCTTACCTAGGTCTAGGTTACTAAACAATTGTTTAGTAGTTACTAGCTAGACTTTCTTAACGTTATCTGTAAACTACTTATAGGTTTCTGCAGAGAAGTAGATATACAGGTCTACCTTAGCTAGCTATAGATAACCTAATACTAGGTTATATCTAACAAATAATATAGACTAGAATTTAGTTAGCCTAACTATCTTAGGCGTTCCCTTGCTGTTGTAGCAGACCATTGTTAACTAGTACTGCTCTGTTAACAACAGCTTTGTATTGTCTAGGACCACCGCGTTTAGTTGCTGGTTAGTTCCCTCTAGGTTAAGCCCTAGGTCTCTAGCTACCTGTTTAGTAATAAGGTTTAGCTCTAAACCTAAGTTGTACAAGGCCTAGAGAGTCCTAGGGTTGCCCTTAGAGTTAATTAGCTAGATAGTAACTGCTATACAGGTTTGTTTCCCTTTAGTCTCTAGCCCTAGTTATAGGTAGAAAAGGTTAGCAACTAGGGCTTCCTATTTCCCTAGTTGCTACTAGATTGTTAATTACTGCCTCTGCAGCCTCTCTAATAGCTCTGTTACTAATGGCCCTAAGGGTCTTACCCCTAATTTAGCTAATAATAACTACCCCTATTAGATTGTTAGTGGTAATTGCCCCTATAGGACCCCTTGCCTCCTACTAAATTAGCATTATTAGTTGCTGGCTAGGAGTCTCCTAGCTGCTTTCCAGCGTCGCTTCTAGAGGGGGTTAAGGCCTAGCTGTAGTGCCTTTTAAATCCTTCCCTATTAGGAGAGGAGTAAGGTCTTTTATTTTAACTGCTGCCTTTAGCCTAGAGGTTTAAGTTTAAGAGGACTGTTGTGGTCTCTGCGTTACAGAGGGCCTGTTTAAACTCTATCTACTTAGTAATATGTTCTAGGCTGCTATTACTTTAGATCTTATATTAGAGTTTATAGGGAGTAAGGCTCTATATAAACACTATCTTAAACTTATAGTTATCTGTGCTGTTATTAAACTTAGTAAAGTTGCAGGGCAGTAGAGACTCCTGCTTGTTTAACTTTATTAGGAAGGTGTTAACAGAATTGTTAGCCTTCTACTTATAGTTAAAGTACTTATTATAGTTCTTATACTAAGTAAAGACTAGGTTTTATATAAGCTACTCCTCCTCTACACAGAGGTTAGCCTAGGTTTAGATTAATCCCTTATTAATACGTTGTTAGATTAATTCTTAATAGATACTATAGTAGATAGTGCCTATAATCTAATAGGTGCGGGTTATAGAGTCCTTAACTACTTAAGTGTACTAGAACGCCGTGTCTATGTCCTTAATCTACTAGTCCACCTGCTAGGTTAATAGAGGCTTGTTATCTGTCCTAAGTTTTAGCTTAGGTTAGACGTTGTTAAGGACTTACATTATCTTACTAGCCTTGTTAAACGCTAGGTAGTAGCTACCTAGCGTAGGCCTAACGTGCGTCTGCTGCAGGGTCTCTACTACCTAGTTAAATTACTGCTGCTAGATTTTAATTTCTTGTTTAGGGGCGCTAGACAATTCTACTTTATTAAGTGCCTTTAGTAATAATAGAATAGAAGCCTGTAGTAACTCTATTTGTGTAACGCGTAGCGTTAGAACGTCTAGCGTTGCAATGCCTGCTGCTGTAGTAGCTAACCTACCCCTAATATAAGGGTTAAGCGGTAGCTCTATAGGTGCTGGCGATACCCTAGGCACGTTGTTGCAGCGTTGCGCATCTGGTTCCTAACTAAGGTTGTTATAAGGGGGCAACTCCTCTACATTGCTAGTAGTTAAGTAGAGGTTATGTCGTCCTCTAGCTATTGCTGATGGCTAAGTTTTCTCCCGTCTCTCTGCTGCTAATTAGCTGCCTGTTCTAAGAGGAAGTATAAAGGATTCGAATTGTAAGGTCACTGTAGGCAGACAATTAAGCAGAGCAAGATAGGACAAATAATAGGTAGTATTTTAAGAGATAAGACAAATCCTTAATAGATAAGTCTTTAGGTGTGTAGATGTTATATACTAGTTAGTAGGTCTCCTAGCTTAGCCTAGAACCTAACCGAGGTATCCCCTGCTGTAGGGAGAACACCTATAACATTAACTAAGCAAAGCTTATAAAGATAGGGTGTAATAAGTAGTATAGAGTAAACTGTCTAGCTAAAGAGCAGGTTAAGATTCTAAAAACAAACTTAATTAATAAGGTTAAATACAAACTATAAGGGTTATGTTCCTATAATCTATATACTTAAGATGTTATACAGAATCTTATAGTTCTATAGAATAGAATCCTATAGTTATATAAGTTGTTAAAGTTTTACTTTAGTTAAAGACTGTAAGCACTAATTCTATTAGTTCTTAGGGATAAGTACTAGTGGATTAGTTAGGGTTATTAACTAAGTAAAGCTTATAAAGATAGGGTGTAATAAATAGTACAGAGTACACTGTCTAGTTTAAGAGCAGGTTAAATATTCTAAAGATAAACTTAATTAATAAGGTTAAACATAAACTATAAGGGTTGTGTTCCTACTAACTATATACTAAGGAGATATAGTGCTTATTAATAAGTAACTAGAGTTAGTCTAATAAAATATATAAGGGTACTTATAGATAAGTATATTATACTTTACTTATTAATAAGTAGTTATATAATATCCTTATCTGTTCTATCCTTCTCTATAGTTTGTCCCTTTAGGGCAGAGTTAGGAGTCTTAGTTAGCTAGTACTTATGTTTATGCTGTGCCCTAGCACAGAATTATAACACTATCCCCTCTTCCTCTTTAGTTTATCCTTAAACTATATGATTATTTATTAGAGTTTTATATAATCTATAAACTCTATATCTAGTAACTAGTAAGTTAAGTTATCCTTATACACCTGTAATATCTACCTTATATTCGAAATCTGTTAAGCTAATACACCTACTAAAGTCCCCTATAATTATTATTTCTTTAGCAGCTATAAGTGCTTAATAATACTAGGTAGTCTAATAGGTCTAAAGTGTGCTAAGTGTATAAAGGCTAGTAAGCTATATATAAATATATCTTAGATATTATTAAAAAAGACTTATAAAGAGTATAAGAAAAAGGTAGAAAAAGATAAGTTATTTCTTATAACTATAATTGCGTAATTATTAGGTAATAAGAAATTTCTAAAATAGGTAAATAAACATGTATAGTAAAAGGTGCTATATTTAGTAAATAGAATAGTTAAGGCTAGTAAGTTAGACCTAGCTAAAAAAGTTAATTCTTACTATTCTGTAGCGTCTATTAGCATATAAACCTTACTAGCTACCTAGAGTACTCTTAGTTTAATTAAAGAGTCTGTAGTAAATTATAGTACTTACGTACTAATTAGCAGCAGCTTTTAAGGTGCGTAGGTAGTTTCTATACATTTTCCAGATCTAGATATCCTAACTATTTAATTAGATACCTTTATTAATTGCTATTTCCCCTATATATTACAATTTTTTTTAAACTTTCTATTTATCTTTCCTATTAGCTTAATAATAGAAGATCTCCTAGATAGGCGTTCTAGGGTTAGCTAGTTCTAATAGCAATATGTAGATTACTAGATAGATCTTTATATCCTTTAGCAGATTAAGTCTATAGTTAACTAGGCTTATCTACTTAGAAATAAAAAAGGGTCTAACTTTAATATAGTTTAGTTTTCTTATTAGTCTTTGTGTGCAAAGGTTTTTTTAAAGGAGATAGACTTTCTCCCCCTCTTTTAGCTAAGGTGCTGTTTTTCTTTTCTAGTTAATATATAAGATAGCTTGTTCTTAAGCCTTACTAAGTTTTTTAGTACTTTTTTATATACTTCTTTTAGTCTTACTACTAAAGATATAGCTAATTAAGTCTAATTTAGTATGTCTAGGCTTCTAGTAAAGAGATTTAGGTGCATCCTATAATTTAGGAAGAACAGTAATTCTTCTATTACTTCTAACAATTTGTTATTATATGTGATTTATGCTATAGGTAACAGTAAAACCTAGTTATCTTACTACTGGCTGCTGTATGTCTGTAGGTATGTTTCTATAGTCTAATTTATTCTTTTAGTCTATCTATCTATATAGTAGTAAAAGGGTAGGGGTTAGGTAGGGGTAGGGTACATTAGGTGATGTACCCCTACCCTACCCTACCTCTACCCACGCTAATTTCTTGCTAAGAGGGTAGGGGTAGGGTAGGGTCTATATAGGGTATGGTCTATATAGGGTAGGAGTACAGGTAGGGTATAGTCTACATAGGGTGGAGGTAGCGGTTAGGTACATTACGTAACTACACATCTAATCTATTAAAGCCTCTTTCCTATAAATGTTATAGCCATTAAGCTTTAAATATTATTATAGATAATTATTATAAGTAGGTATTTTTTTTTATTAGTAGCTTATATTATACAAACATTCTATAAAACCCTAGTTCTCTCTTTTTCTACTCTTATATTATCTAATTATTTAGTAGGAGGCACTAATAAGCCTCTAGTAGTATTACTTAATAAGAGCTACATCCTTTAGCTAAATAGTAACTTGCTTTTTATAGATAGTGTTTATGTTTACATCTTTAAATATTAATTTTATATTAACGTGTTTCACCACTAAGCGGTCACCACCACCGAGCGGTTACCCCTCACCAAAATTGCGACTATTACAGACTATTACCACTGCACCACAACACTGCACTAATAATTACTCTAGCCTAATATACTATTTAGAAGTGTTACTATTATCTATATCTATAATTTCTGCTGTACAGGTACGCGTGTTATAGCTAGTCTTGCTATAACACCTATAGTGCCTCTCCTTACGTACCCTCTTTACAGGCTGTTTAGCTGCCTCCCTACTACTATAGTCCTTCTTAGCTATTAAATCCTGTACGTTACCTACTGTAAGACTCTCCTCTGTTTAAATATACTTTCTTTTACAACTACACTACTCTCTTAGAGTAGCTATTACCTTACAAATACTAGCTAGTTCCTACGCCTGCAACACTAAATTATAACCTATAATAGCTATACCTTTTATAAGCAAATTAACAGCCTATAGAAGAGAAGAGACTAGTAATTCTCTATGCCTTTGTATGCGCTTATAAACTAGCGTTAATTACACCTCTATCTCCTTTAGGGTAGCTAGCGTTTTTATCTCCTATAGGGTAGCCTCTAGTAGTAGAGGTATTAGTGTGCGAAGCACTATATTAAGCTTTAATAGCACTTACTCTAGGTTATAGGGTACTAAACTAGAGCCTCTAAAGCTTGCTAGGATATTTTCCTTTGTAATTACCTTATTAAAAGTAATATAAAAGGCTAGTAAGAATATCTCTTTCTTACCTTACGTGATAGAGTACCTTACCTAGCTGTTAATCTTAGTAGAGTACGCCTGCTTTAAAGGGGTAAAACAGCCTATATTAAGCGGCTGCAGTAGGTATAATAAGTAAGAAGGCATATAGAAAGTAATAATCTTCTGTTCCTTACAGTACTTATAGAATTTGTAGCTCTAGTAGCTCTTATAGCTGTCTATAATTAGTAGACAGTATACGCCTATAGTACGCTCCTTTATATACGTATTAAAGTACTTTAGCTACTTTATACTAAGCTTATTTATTATCTAGCTGTTAGCGCTAGTTTTAATTACCTAGTTGTAAGGTAGTCCTGTATACTAGCTTAATATAAGAACTTTACTACTAAAGATAATAAAGGGTAGGATAGCCTACCTACTAGCGCAGATACCCTAGATAATTATAACCTAGTTACAATTACCTAGCTATATCTTCTTAGGATTGCTTTACTTCTTAGAGCCTATAAAGACTATCTAAGCAGTAATTATACCTATTATAAAGCTAGACTTTTTAAAGTTATATATGTCTTTATCTAGGATTCTATACTTCTCCTTTATATTCTTAACTAGCTTAAACTAGGGCTCTATAATGCGTAGATCTTTATTTAGGGCTTGTTAATAATTATATAAGTAACTGTGTTAAAGCTTAACCTCCTTAGTACGCGTCCTAAACCTGTCTACCTAGTTCTTACTAACAGGTCCTTTACTATATGCAGTAAGGAGATTATTAGCTATTTCTTACACTATAGTCCTTATAGCGCCTATTTTTTATATATCTAGCTTAAGTATATATGCTACTATTACCTCCTCCTCTATCTTATCTAGCTTGCTTAAGTTAGGTTAATAGTTGCGTTAGGTGCGCTTTCTAGCGCGTTGTTATACTAGCGTTGTTTAGAAGACGTTAAATGCTCTAGACACGTGTTTTGTAGTATTAGGAGGGGTAGCTTAGGTAGCCTAGATAGCAAGGTAGAGTGTGCCTTTGTTGTAGGTTAATTGCGCATTGTGTTGTGGTGGCATTGTTATAATAGTCTGTAATAGTCGCAATGTTAGTAAGGGGTAACCGCTTGGTAGTGGTAACCGCTTAGTGGTGAAACACGTTATTCTGTAAGAAACTAACATATACCTTTAAAGACACTAATAAGAAAAGATTTAGTAGACTCCTAAAGAGCTTCTAGAGCGCTAGCCTAGAACTAAAGATTATTCCTTAGTTAAAGAGCAACTTTCTAAACTACGCGTGAGAATAGTATATAAGGTATTAATAATTTAGTTAACCTCTAGTATTAACAGATATTGCGCAGCGTAATTACTACCTTAGTATTAATAATTAAATATAATAATAGAAAATAATAATATACTACTTACCTAATAACAATACTTATACTTTAGTAGCAGAGCAGGCGCCTTATAGGCAGACTTAGCTACTAAGGGCTTTCTTACTAGCGTGCTGCTAGTTACAGCTAATTCTTAGCTTAAAACAGCCTTATTCCTGCAATCTCTAGTTCTGTTAGCAATTAGGTAGTTAGCTGTAATAGTAGGCTGTAAAAGTAGGCTGTAGTAGTAGGCTGTAAAAACAAGTGTAATAGCAGGTGTATGTTACGATCCTATACTAGGGCACAGCACAAACATAAGTACTAGCTAACTAAGACCCCTAACTCCGCCCTAAAGGAACAAACTGTAGAGAAGGACAGAATAGAGAGGGATGTTATATAACTACTTATTAATAAGCATAATATATATAACTAATTATTAATAAGTATAGTATAATATACTTATCTATAAGTACCCTTATATATTTTTTAGACTAACTCTAGTTACTTATTAATACGTACTACATCTCTTTAGTATATAGTTAGTAAGAATATAACCCTTATAGTTTGTGTTTAACCTTATTAATTAAGTTTAACTTTAGAATCTTAACCTGCTCTTAAACTAGACAGTCTACTCTGTACTATTTATTACACCCTATCTTTATAAGCTTTACTTAGTTAATAACCCTAACTAATCTACTAGTACTTATCCCTAAGAACTAATAGAATCAGTGCTTACAGACTTTAGCTAGAGTACAACTTTAACATTTTTAAACACCCCTAAGATAAGTACTATTAGATCCTATGCTACCCCTAGTAACTCTATGTCTAGTAACATTAATATAGATATAACTATTACTACTAGCACTATAAACGTTAACAAGCCTAACCTTTACTACATAGATTGTAATAAGCTTAATAACTAGCTTATACAGTAGGACCTCTTCTTTACCTTCTAAGGTTAGAAGGTACCTAAGGCTAAATAAGTAGTCCTTGCAGCTAGCTACATGCATAGTAAAGCGTTTACCTAGATTAAGCCCTTTATGCAACAGTACTAAGCTAGCAAGGCCCTAGATAACGTAGATAAATAGATAAAAGACTTTAACCTATTTAAAGAAAAGAATAAGCTAATCCTTAGAGTCTCTAATAAACCACATATTGCGCAACGTAACATTTAGAAGATTAGACAGGACAAGTTAGCTACTAACTACGCCGTAGAGTTTCAGCAGCTCGCTGCCAACACTAACTAGGACGACTAATAGAAGACCTAGAGTCTAGTCTAGAGGACAATAACGACTGTATCGTACCTCCAATTCGTGTAACAACACCCTACTAGGACGCCTAGACAGGTAAAGAAACGGAGTACTACTCTAACAACAACCAGGAAAAGATAGACAACCTACTAGACACCTTAGAACAAGAGTTTAACTAAATTAGCGCTCTACTAACACGCAAATAAGAATATATAGCTTAACAACGCTAGAAGCATAATAATTTAGAAGCCTATTACTAAATATATTAAGAACTTGTTAGTCCTATAGGAGTACCTAAAATTACAGAAATAACACTAGAACTCTAACAGCTTGTTTACTAGTTTAGAAAAGAAATTAATAATAGTAAATAGTTTACTAATAACCTAAAAGAAGCTAAAGACTAGCTTTAGTGTAAGTAAGAAATATAGCTTAGCCTAGAATGTATATAGAAGTAGAAAGAAGTACTACTAATAATTGTTAAGGACTAGCCTTAGGGTAGGATGTAATAAGGGTTAATATGGTATTGTATCTCTTAAGGAGGTAACACGTTACGTGTCCTTCTAATATGTCTCTAGGGCACGTAACTATCCTATCTTGCTTAAGGCTTAGACAAGGTCTAAGCCTATAACATACCTCCTTTCCCTATCTCTCTCTAGCTAAGTATATTTTACTAGGTCCTTTCTACGTTTTGTGTAGACTAGTAGGCGCTAGTAGTAGGTAAACTCTAGAGCTAGTTATAGTTGTGTAAGGGCCCGCCTCTTAGTAGGTTAGCTATTAGTCTAGTCTGTAGTTTACCTAGGGTAGTCCCTACGCGCACCTAGGTTGTTTTTATTTTACCTAGCGTACCTTCCCTTGTTAGACGCTGTACTACTCTCTACTCTTACCTAACCTGCCTATGTTATACCTACCTGTCTTTTTATACCTACCTATCTAGTTTAAACAATATATCTGTTATTACACCTAGCTCTAGTTACTAGGCTACTAGTTATAGGGCTAGTAGTTCCTCTAGTAGAGGTAGTTGTAGCCTGCTATGTCTCCTTCTATCTGCCTATAACATTCCCCTAGTATTTTATAATAGTTATCTAGGTTTTTAATTATAGAATCTAACTATGTCTATAGAGAGCCTGCTGTTACTATATTAGTAACTATAAGGTTAAGGGTAACTCTAAGAACAAGGACTTAGTCCCTATCCCTGCCCGCGCTGTCCCCTACTACCCCTGCTACTAGCTTACTATCCTTACTAGCTAGCCTAGTAAGTGTCTTACGTCTGTTATAGGCCTACTACTAGCTAATACTATCTACAGCTAACTACCTCCCTAGTACTAGTAAGACCTACTGTATCTGTACTAAGCGCTAACGCGTTTATTATTAAGATAACAGTCTTTTTACTACTAATATAGAGCTCTACTATACCTAGCGTAACTTTAAGGGGTACATCTAGGTATATAGCTTTATTCTAGGTCTATATCTATAGCTAATAGTTATTAAGGTGTCTATATAGGGTAGTAACGTCTATATTAATATAGCTAGAACCTAGGGTATTAATAGCAATAAGGCTAACTAGGGCAGGTAGCCTACCTTTGTCTATAAGTGTCCTACCTGTTATTATAAGAGGTGTTTTACTAATCTACTATACACTATTTAGGCACTTACTATAAGCTCTACTAAGCCTATAAGTCTGCCCTTAACCTAGCCTACGCTAACCCCTTACTAGCTAAGTAGCTAACCTCTTCTTATGTTACCTATTCCTCCCCTAAGCCTAGTGCGTAGATTACGCTGCCTACTATACCTTTATCTAGCTATTATAGTAGTAACTAGTTTAATACCTACTTTTAACAGTTTATGTCTACTATAGGGATAGCTATTAAGAAATAGACTAAGCATATAAACTAGTTTAAGAAGGTCTAGGCCTATACTACTATTAGTCTTCTACTTATATTATAAGAGTATAGCTAATCTACCCTAAAGGAGGCTATTAACTAGGTTAAGCGCTTACTTACTACGCCCTACTGCTGCCTAGAGTACCTATTATTATCCTGCCTGTCCTGCTGCCTACGCTCTTCCTCCCCTACTAAGCACTGCCCTTCCCTCTACTAGATCTGCTTACCCCTCCGCTAAGTCTGCTTACCCCTCTACTGCTGCTACTTACCCTCTCTATTAGAGCTACGTACCCTATATTGTAGCACTATAGTGCCTACCCCTTACTTCTTAGCCTAGTTATAACAGGCCTACAGTATCTCTGTTAGTAATAGGAAGGAGGATAAGGAGGAGGATAACTATAAGCAGGACTGCTGCTGCTACATAGCGCGTAATTAGGCCCTAGATATAGCTACTGCTGCCTACTATTCCCTATCTAATAAGACTGTCTTTTAAGAACTAAGTTCCTATATTAGTAGCTAGTAGAGTGTAAGAAGTAGTATTATACTGTTACTGTAGAGGTCCTAAGCTCTCCTATACTAGGCACTAGGCCTAGTACAGTATCTTCTAATAGGACCCCTTAAGGGTTATTATAAAATAATAAAAGTTCTTTCTACCTTAACCTACCTCTTATATTCTATATATACTGCTATAAAGGCCTTGTAGGCTGTTATATCCTATAATACGTCTAAAGGCTCCTATATTAGCTTTATATATCCTTTCTATTTAACTAGAACCTATAACTTATTCTATCTACAGGCCTTCTTCTTTTTTAGGATTACCTCTACCTCCTATTTAGCCAGGGTTAGATTGTCCTCCTCTAGAATAACTAGTAGACCTAGTCTACTTTCCTATAGGCGCTATATTAGTAGTAGGTTAGAGGCTGTATATTCTAGCAGGTCTATATACACTATCTTATAGAGGTTACCTAGTAAATCTAGGGTAATAGTTAAAGAAGTAGAAACTATAACTACTATGTACTAGGCTTATAACTAGTTAAGCTTCTAGCTTAGCCTATTAATTTTTACATTATAGAGGGAAAACTACACTCTATCTCCTATATAGTACTACTCTATAGGCCTATAGCTATAGTCTGTTACATTCTAGGTATGTTATTATACCTATACTATAGCTACCTAGGTAAGCTCTATACCCTACTAGAGGTAGTCTAGAAAATAGACTGCCTGTCCCTGTAGTGTGTTCTAGCTAATAGTTAGAAGTACTGTTATCTGCAGGAGGTCTACATTATAGCTGTAGAGGAGTGGGTTAGAACTAACCCTAGTAACTAAAGAATTACAATTATTAAGAGCTAGTTAGCAGGCTAGAAGTTAGTTAGGCTAGTTATCCTGTTTAAAGTTAACTATAACCTATAGGACTACCTGCACCTCTTAGTTAGCCTACTATGTCCCTCTGTCTATCTAGGGGTAATAGGCTGTAGAGAGTAGCTAGTCTACCCCTATAAGGCTACACAGCGTTGTCTAAAAATGTCCCAGCTAGTCTAAGCTGCAGTCTAAGATTATAGAGCTAGGAAAGCCTTAGAACTACTACTATATATTGTAGAAGACCTTAGCGTAATATTCTATAGTTATAGAAGTTATTACCTTAAGCTGTATATACTTAGAGAGGTAATCTATAATAACTAAGAGATAGCGCAGTTTGTCCTTATTAGCCTAAGAAAGGTTAACTTTAAAGTCTATTAAAGTCTAGGACTAAAAACAGTTAGTAATAGGTAATAGCTAAAGTAAGCCCTACTGTTAGCGCTGTAACACATATACGCTAAAACAGTAGTAGTTATAGATATAATGCTAAACATCCTGTAATATCCCTTTCTAGTAGAAGTTACGTCTAATAATGTAGAATATAGCATTAGCACCTAGATAGCCTATTAGGTTAGATTTATATGCCCTTTAGAATATTATAGTTATAAGTAGCTTCTAATATAGAACCTACATAACCCTATACTATAGCAGCGTGCTATAAGCACTAAGCGTATAATCTGTAATCTACTAAGTAGTCTTAGCCTTAGAAGGGAACTAGTAGGCCCTATTATAGATAGTAGATAGGCGTACTATATACCCTATATCCTACTAAACACCTTTATCCTACAGTAATTATATATATATATTAATGAAAAGTAGAAGTGTACTAGAGCCTAGTGTACTAATTACTAATACTAAAACTAGGGTTATTATCCTATAGACCCCCCCTAACCTCCTATTACAGTCCTGTTCCCAGCAGCGTAGCATATCTAGTTAGGCTGCTAAGCGTCCTAGGCAGAAGTAAAGGTAGAAATAGAACTTTAACAGCTCCTCTACCTATTAGTGCTGTCTCTTACTTAGCCTACGTGCTGTAGTAAAGTACTAGAGGTTCTTATAGTTAGTTAGGATAGTAAACAGCCTAGCAACAGACCCTAATTTAGCTACCTAGACCCCTAGGCACTTTATAACAGTAGTTAACTCCTTATTATAGATAGTATAGTTCTATTATTTTATTATAGGTATAGTAGAGTAGTACGCTACTAAGTAAAGCACCTTTCTATGCTATAAAGAAAGGCAGCTACCTAGCACCTTACTAGAGCAGTCTGCCTCTAATAGTGTTTCTTACTTAGAGTCCTACTAGGCTAGGACAAGTTCTGTTATAAATGTGTTCTTTAGCTAGTAGAACACTATGTCCTCCTCCTGCCCCTACCTAAACAGGATATCCTTCTCTATAAGTTAATTAAGTAGGGCAGTAATATTAGAGAAGGCTAGGATAAAGTCCTAGTAGAAGTTAGTAAACCCTAGGAAACTGCAGACCCTGCGTAAAGACTGTAGGGCTTCCTAATCCTAGATAGCCTTAACCTTCTTAGGATCAGAACAAATATCCTTTCTAGCTTCTATAATATATCCTAGGTAGTGTACTTTCTTTATTATAAACACGTACTTCTTACAATCTAAATATAGTTCTACATTACGTAAGAGCGTATGGACTCTACTAACCTTCCCTAAGTAGTCTGTCGTAGACCTGCTACTGTAAATTAGGACATTATCTAGGTACGTAGTAGTATAGTTACCTAATATTTCTTAAAGTACGCTGTTAATATAACGCTAGAAGGACGCTAGTGCTCTAGCTAGGCTAAATAGGCAGACTAGCTACTTAAAGAGCCTAAAACAGGTGTAGAACGTAGTAAGGTGCTTATCTCCTTCTATAACACAAATCTAGTAAAATAATAAATAGATATTAACCTTAGAAAACTAGTAGGCACCCCCTAGTGTACGTAAGGTCTTTTTAATAAGAGGAAGTATATACTAGTTAGCAATTATAATACTATTAAGTGCGTAATAGTCTACGCACATACGCTACCTGCTAGAGAACTTTTTAACTAGCAGGACTAGAGCTCTTACTAGAGAAGAGGAGGTGTATATCTACCCCTTGTCTATTAGTGCTAACACCTATTTCTGTAGCTTAAGTAGCTAGTCCCTTAGCATGTTATACAGAGGGCCCTAGAGTAGAGGCTTCTTCTTTCTAGACTAGTTACGTTGTAACTGTATATAATAATCTATCTAGCCCCTATATAGAGAAAGGCTAAAGGCCTTACTCTTATTAAATAGGTCCTAAAACTAGACTAACTTAGGGGGAAGAGGGTCTACCTCCTCTGCTGTCCCTTACGCTCCTAGAGATTAAACTAAGAGGATATTAGTAATGTTGTAGAGGCTTATAGAGATAAACTAGTCCCTAGACAGGCGCGTCTAGAGCCTATTAGCTAGGGTCTTATTAAACTTAGTTACTAACAGGATAGCTATATAAACGTTTGCTGTATACTATAAGGATTTATAGATAATAAGGTTCACTACCTATTATATCCTTAGTGTGCCCTTTTCTATATCTAACACTATACCCTCTTATTAGAGCTAGGGCTTCCCTAAAATTATATTCTAGCTTAGACCTAGCACTATATAGGCTACAGCCTACAAGCGCTACCTGTCTAAGTTGTACCTAAATAGGACTAAACAGGAGATTATAGACTTCCTACTAGTGCCTACTACTTATACTAAGCGTTGTAGCAGCACCTTAATAAAGTCTCCTCCTAAGTACGTAGTAAGGTTATTAGTTACTACGCTAAAGTATTTATACCCTAAGTCTACTAGCGCGTTAGCCTAAATTACCCTATTAATAAATAATAAAATATAGAATAGGGGCTTGTCTATAAAGTCTGTAATAGCTCCCCTAGCAGCCTATAATGCCCCTACACTAGTAGTCTCTCCTGCTAATATGCTTCTACAGCGCTCCTAACTTAGACTTATATTAGAAGTAGCTAGTTTCCCCTATATAAACTAGCCTCTTTCTTACCTAAGATTATTACTGCCTATACTGTAGTTACTACTACGTTAGTATAATCCTAGTAAATATGTCCTCTTTTACTGCACTAGGTATATAGGTTAGCCTCCTAGCGTTACTAAAATACCTTATTAGGAACCTACATAGCCTAGTTAGGAGCAGACTACTTCTAACCCCTACACTTAGCACTACTACTAGTGCAAACTACAGACATAACTGTTATCTTAATATTACTGTTCTTATTACGCTTAGGCAGTACCTAGGTAGAGATATAGCGCAGCTAGTTTATATAGCTATAGTCTTAACGTCTATAGTAATAGACTTATATTCTATAATAGCTATGTTATAATCTATACAAGTTACTCCTTAGTTTATTACTATATTATAGATGTTTATATTTAGGGCCTAGCAGAGCTTTAATAGGCGTTGTTCTCTATCCTAGTAAAGGCTGCCACTTTGCACTAGTAGCTGCTTAAACTAGATAAAAAAGTCTAAGAACAACTTACTAGGACCCTAACAGACGCTTTCTAGTTTTACCTAGGCCTGTTCCTAGCTATAGTTGTTGCTGTAGCAGAATTCTAGGTATACTAGGAAATCCTCTAGGCTCTATACACCTTAGGTACTCCTAATCTTATAGAATAGAGCTATATCTTATTATCTAGACGCGCTAAGCTAGGACTATATAAAGGTAAATATGTCCTATAGCCTACTAATAAAGGACATGTCTACCTGTAGCTTGTGTTCTATTATAACCTACTACGCCTTAAATAAGGATTTATCCCTAGTAAAGGCCTTACCTATAGGGAGAAGTTTTCTATAGGCTGTAGACGTCTAAATAGGAGTATATAGGCCTAAGGTAGACACTAAAAACAGCGCTTTATAAGGTAGGTTAGGGGCTAGGGTAGACGTTAACAGGTATAGTATTGCTCCTAAGGAGGATAATAGGACTGTAGACGCAGGTCTAGTATAGGCACTAGCTGTTTATACTAGAGGTTCTATAAACACGCGTATATTAGAGTTATTACGCTTAAGCAATGCTATACGCTTATTAGCAGCTAATAAGGCTTACTATAAGTTTGTTATAAACTGTAATATCTAGGCTATAAATTCCTAAAGGGTTAAGGGGAAAGATTTGTCTAAGGGGTTATTCTAGGAGCTAGCTAACATAGTATAAGTGCTAGCTGTTCTCCTAGAAGAAGAGATATAAATGTTAAGGACTAGCCTTAGGGTAGAATGTAATAAGGGTTAATATAGTATTATATCTCTTAAGCAGGTAACACGTTGTGTGTCCTTCTAATATGTCTATAGGGCACGTAACCATCCTGTCTTACTTAAGGCTTAGATAAGGTCTAAGCCTATAATAATAATTAGCCTATAACTATAGTATATTCTAGACTACTAAAACCTAAAATATAGAAACCTCATATAGATAGTATACACTAAGGATAAATATATAATCTACTATAATAAGAAGCTTAGTATAGGATAGTTCCTAGTATAATAAAGCCTCTATTATAGTTAATAGTACTATTATTAAAATAACCTATGTAAACTTTATCTTATTAATAAACACTAGAAAGTACACTTTCGTAGAATAGATAACCTATAGGCTACAGTACAAATATAGCTAGTAGTTAATAGAAGTTACTATAACACACACTAGTAGAACTGCCTTAACGCAGATTATAAGGAGTATTGCAGTACTAAGAAGTTTAAAGGGTTTAGTAAAGAGGGGACCTTTTTAGGCTAGCGCCTATAAGCCCTAGTGATTAATCTATTAATAGCACTAGGAACAATTACTTTATTAAGCTACCTATTAAACTAAATAGGGTAGTCTTAATAGTACTCTTAGACTTAGGAGTATAAGTAAGTTATATATCTAGAACAGTAATATAGTAAGCTAGACTTAGATTATATTATAACAAGAACCCTTACTTACTCTAAGTAGCTAATAGAGAATTAATACTAGATAAACTACTAATTATATTTAAAGTAATAGCAGCACCTCTACAGATATAGGGGCACTATAAGGAAATAAACCTAGATATCTTTATAAAGGCTACGCGTAATATTATATTAGAACTTCTTTAGTTATAAAGTATAACCTAAAGATAGACTAGGTATAAGAAAGACTTTTATTAGAAGGATGTAAATATAGTACTAATATATCTACGCCTATACAGTGTACGCAGTAGCTAGTAGATAAAAAGGAGATTAATAATGTCTCTTTAATATATAAGATATGCTAAGATTAAGCAGTTAACTCTATAGATACTAAACGCCCTATAGATTGTAAAGTAAGAGTTAAGAAGAAGAAGAGTATACCTTCTGCTATCCCTAACGTGTATAGATAGTATGTAGAGATTTTCAGAGAAGATCTTATAGTAAAAGCCCTACCTAAGCATAAACCCTAAGGTTATAAGATTAAGCTCTAAAAAAGAAAGATACTAACTTTTAGGCTATTATATTAGTTATTAGAAAAGAAACTAAAAGTACTTTGTAAGTATATAAAGGAGAACATTAAAAAGGGATTTATTAGAAGATTAGAAGTACCTGTAGGGTACCTAATTATGTTTAATCCTAAGAAGGATAGTAAGCTGTAACCTTACATTAACTTTAGGAAGCTTAATAAAATTACTATTAAAAACTACTACCTACTTCTAAATATTACAGTGTTATAGGAATAGCTAGTAGGAGATTAGTACTTTATAGTGTTAGACCTATAAGACGCGTACAACCTTATACGCATAAAGAAAGAAGAAGAAAAAAAAAATAGTATTTAGGACGTAATATAGACTCTATAAGTACCTAGTTATACTATTTAGTCTAATAAACGCACTAGCAATATACTAGGAGTTAATTAATAACGTCCTAAGAGTACACCTTAACAGAACTATAGTAGCATACCTAGATAATATCCTAGTATACTTAAAAATACTAAAAAAGTATAATTAATACATTATAGAAGTGCTAGAATACCTAAGGTAGGTAGACCTATAACCTAAACCTAAAAAGTATAAATAGTATAAGGAGGAAGTTAAATTCCTAGGGTATATTGTAGGACAATATAGAGTTAAGTTTAGTCTAATAAAGGTAGAAGTAGTTAGAACTTATTAGACGCTAAAAACAGTTAAACAGAGCTAGAAATTCTTAGGATTTATTAACTCTAACTAACACTTTATTAAGGACTACTCTAAGATTATAATCCTGCTAATAAAGCTTACACAGAAGGATACACTTTTTTAAGTAGGGACAAGAACAGAACAATGCGTTTAAGGCACTTAAGCAAGCCTATATTATACCTCCTATATTAATTATATTTTATAGTAGTAAACTAATATATATAGAGACTAACACCTTAAATCTTATATTAGGCGCAGATATTATATAAAAAAAAGATAGATAATAGCACTCTATTACTTACTACTTATATAAGTTCTTAGGACTAGAAGAACGCTATAATATATATAATAAGGAATTACTAAAAATTATATTAGCCTTAGAACATTAGTAACTATACATAGAAAGCTACGTAAAACTTATTATCTATACTAACTATCAGAACCTTATATACTTCACTACTACTAAGGTTTTAAATTAATAATAAGTACATTAGTATAAGATACTTAGGTAATGTAAATTTAAAATATTATTAACGCTAGGGAAGGACAACAGCAGAGCTTACACACTTAGCTAATAACACAACCTTACTAGAGAAAAAATAATAAAGTAGTTTATAGTACTAGGAATTAACAATAATAGGTTACTTCGACTATTAAAGTAACTAAACAATATAATATAAATTAAAAACAAATAGTGTGTTATATTAGACATACTAAAGGAACTTTAGGACAAAATTATAGCTAATTACTATAATAACCTACTATAACAATACCCTAGAGTTACACGTATAATAGAATTTATTAAGTAACACTATAAGTTTAGTAATACAAAGAATAAGGTTACCATATATATTAAGTACTATTTTAACTATTAGTAAAATAAACATAGTATACACGTAAAAAATAGAGAAATGTAGGTAATAGAGCTACTAACAGTACTATAGACAAACATTATAATAGACTTTGTTACACAGCTGCCTATAGTAAAACCTCGAGTAACTAGATACAACTAAAACTTAATCTTTGTTCTAGTTAAAAGATTTACTAAGTATACTAAGATAATACCTTTTTAATATAGCTATACCGCAGAGTAGCTTATATAAGTATTTCTAGATTAACACATAAGGTATTATAGCATACTAGAATTAATTATTAGTAATTAAGATAAACTCTTTGCGTAAAACTATTAGACTACACTCTTAGTAGCTATTAGTACTAAGAAGAAGCTTTTAACAGCCTATTATCTACAGATAGACAGATAGACTAAAAGAACAAATTAGACTATAGAAACATACCTACAGATATACAGCAGCTAGTAGTAAGATAACTAGGTTTTACTGTTACCTATAGCACAAATCGCATACAATAACAAATTATTAGAAGTAATAGAAGAATTACAGTTTTTCTTAAATTATAGGATGCACCTAAATCTCTTTACTAGAAGTCTAAACACGCTAATTTAGACTAAATTAGTAATCTCCTTAGTAGTAAGACTAAAGGAAGTATATAAAAAAGCTCTATAAAATATTAGTAAGGCTTAAGAATAAGCAATTTTATATGTTAACTAGAAAGGAAGAACAGCACCTTAGCTAAAAGAGGGGGATAAAGTCTATCTTCTTATAAAAAACCTTTATACATAAAGACTAACAAGAAAACTAGACTATATTAAAGTTAGACCCTTTTTTATTTTAAAGTAAATAAGCCTAGTTAACTATAGACTTAATCTGCTAAAGGATGTAAAGATCTATCTAGTGTTCCACATACTGCTATTAGAACTAGCTAACCCTAGAACGCCTATTAAGGAGAACCTCTATTATTAAGCTATTAGTAAAGATAAATAGGAAGTAAAAAAAATAGTAATATATAAGGGAAATAGCAACTCCTAAAGGTATCTAATTAAATAGTTAGGATATCTAGATCTAGAAAATGTATAGAAACTACCTACGCACCTTATAAGCTGCTGCTAATTAGTACGTAAGTACTATAATTTGCTACAGACTCTTTAATTAAACTAAGAGTTTTCTAGGTAGCTAGTAAGGCATATATGCTAACAGACGCTGCAGAACAGTTAGGATTAACTTCCTTAGCTAGGTCTAACTTACTATCCTTAACTATCCTATATGCTAAATAAAGCGCCTTTTACTACACATGTTTATTTACTTATTTTAGAATTTTCTTATTATGTAATAATTGCGTAATTATAGTTATAAGAAGCAACTTATCTACTTCTACCTTTTTCTTATACTCCTTATAAGTCTAATCTAATAACGCCTAAGACATATTTATATATAGCTTACTAGCCTTTATATACTTTACACACTTTAGACCTTTTAGACTACCTAGCATAATATAGTACTTATAGCTGCTAAAGAAATAATAATTATAGGGGACTTTAGTAGGTGTTATAGGTGTTCTCCCTACAGTAGGGGATACCTTAGTTAGGTCCTAGGCTAAGCCTAGAGACCTACTAACCAGTATATAATATCTACACACCTAAAGACTTATCTATTAAGAATTTGTCTTATCTCTTAATATCACCTATTATTTCATCCTATATTGCTCTGCTCTATTACCTGCCTACAGTGCCCTTACAATTTAAATCCTTTATACTTCCTCTTAGAACAGGCAGCTAATTAGCAGCAGAGAGACGAGAAAAAACTTAGCTATCAGCAATGGCTAGAGGACAATGTAACCTCTGCTTAACTACTAGTAATATAGAGGAGTTGCCCCCTTATAACAACCTTAGTTAGGAGCTAGATGCATAATGCTGCAACAACATGCCTAAGGTATTACTAGCACCTATAGAGCTACTACTTAACCCTTATATTAGGGGTAGGTTAGCTACTACAGTAGTAGGCATTGCAACGCTAGACATCCTAACGCTACGCGTTACATAAATAGAGTTACTACAGGCTTCTATCCTGTTGTTGCTAAAGGCACTTAATAAGGCAGAATTGTCTGGCGCCCCTAAATAAGAAATTGAAATCCAGTAGCAGCAATTTAACTAGGTAGTAGAGACTCTGCAGCAGACGCACGTTAGACCTACGCTAGGTAGCTACTACCTAGTGTTTAACAAGGCTAGCAAGATAATATAAGTCCTTAACAATGTCTAACCTAAGCTAAAACTTAGGATAGATAATAAGCCTCTATTAACCTAGTAGGTGGACTAGTAGATGAAGGACATAGACACAGCATTTTAGTACGCTTAAGTAGTTAAAGACTCTGTAACCTACACCTATTAGATTATAGGCACTATCTACTATAGTGTCTATTAGGAATTAATCTAACAACGTATTAATAAGGGATTAATCTAAACCTAGGCTAACCTCTATATAGAGGAGGAGTAGCTTGTATAAGACCTAGTCTTTACTTAGTATAAGAACTATAATAAGTACTTTAACTATAAGTAGAAGGCTAACAATTCTGTTAACACCTTTCTAATAAAGTTAAATAAGTAGAAGTCTCTACTACTCTGCAACTTTACTAAGTTTAATAACAGTACAGATAACTATAAGTTTAAGATAGTGTTTATATAGAGCCTTACTCCCTATAAACTCTAACATAAGATCTAGCGCAATAGCAGCCTAGAACATATTACTAAGTAGATAGAGTTTAAACAGGCCCTCTATAACGTAGAGACTGTAATAGTCCTCTTAAACTTAAGCCTCTAGGCTAAAGGCAGCAGTTAAAACAAAAGACCTTACTCTTCTCCTAATAGGGGAGGATTTAAAAGGCACTACAGCTATGCCTTAACCCCCTCTAGAAGCGATACTAGAAAGCAGCTAGGAGACCTCTAGCCAGCAACTAATAACGCTAATTTAGTAGGAGGCAAGGGGTCCTATAGGGGCAATTACTACTAACAATCTAATAGGGGTAGTTATTATTAGCTAAATTAGGGGCAAAACCCTTAGGGCCATTAGTAACAGAGCTATTAGAGAGGCTGCAGAGGCAGTAATTAACAATCTAGTAGCAACTAGGGAAATAGGAAGCCCTAGTTGCTAACCTTTTCTACCTATAACTAGGGCTAGAGACTAAAGGGAAACAAACCTGTATAGCAGTTACTATCTAGCTAATTAACTCTAAGGGCAACCCTAGGACTCTCTAGGCCTTGTACAACTTAGGTTTAGAGCTAAACCTTATTACTAAACAGGTAGCTAGAGACCTAGGGCTTAACCTAGAGGGAACTAACCAGCAACTAAACGCGGTGGTCCTAGACAATACAAAGCTGTTGTTAACAGAGCAGTACTAGTTAACAATGGTCTGCTACAACAGCAAGGGAACGCCTAAGATAGTTAGGCTAACTAAATTCTAGTCTATATTATTTGTTAGATATAACCTAGTATTAGGTTATCTATAGCTAGCTAAGGTAGACCTGTATATCTACTTCTCTGCAGAAACCTATAAGTAGTTTACAGATAACGTTAAGAAAGTCTAGCTAGTAACTACTAAACAATTGTTTAGTAACCTAGACCTAGGTAAGCATCTATACCTACTATAGTCTAAGAGTCTAAGTATAGGGGGTCTAACAGACGTCTACTAGATAGACAACAGACAGACGCTAGATATAACCCTTACTAAGTAGTTAAGGATTATAGTAGTAGGAATTAACAGTGGCCCTATACTAGAGGCTAACACTCTAGACATAGAAGAGCTTAAATATATGCCTAAGCACCTCTATTACAAGTAGTTTACGTTTAGTAAACGCTAGACAAGTGTATTAGCGCCCTACTAGGAGTATAATCACTCTATAGATATTAAGGCAGGTACTAAGGTTCCTAACCTCCTAATCTATAACTTATTCTGCTAAGAACTAGATATACTCTAGAAATACCTTAAGGCAGTATAGAAGAAGGGCTAGATCTACCTAAGCAAGTTACTAGCAGAAGCACCTATCCTGTTTATTCCTAAACCTAATAGCACTATAAGATTGTATGTTAATTATTAGGGATTAAATAAGATAACTATTAAGAATTAGTATTCTATCCTACTAGTAAGTAAGATAATGGATTGTCTGTTAATAGCAAAGGTCTTTACTAAGCTAGATCTACGTAACGCCTACTATAGGCTCTAGATTAAGGAGGGTAATAAGTAGAAGACTGCGTTTAAGACGCGATACAGTTATTTCAAATACCTAGTAATGCTGTTTAGCTTAGCTAACGCACTAGCCACGTTCTAATCCTATATCTACAGAGCCCTAGAAGGCCTACTAGATAGGATCTGTATAGTTTACATAGACAACATCCTTATCTATTCCTAGAATAAGAAAGACTACAACAAGCACGTTAAAGAGGTCCTTAATTGCCTGGTTAAATAGGGGATATTTGCGAAGGCAAGCAAGTGCGTCTTCTCTAGCAAGTTAGTAGAGTTTCTAGGATTTGTTATTACCCTAGATAGTGTAGTAATAGATTCTAAGAGGGTCTGTACTATTACTAAATGGCCTAAACTATCTAGTTATAAGGATATTTAAGTGTTCTTAGGCTTTACTAACTTTTATTAGCAGTTTATATTTAACTACTTAGGAATTATCTAGCTGCTTATTAACTATATAACAGCCGCCTAATACCTAGCAGAGGACTAGAGGGTCCCTAGTTAAGAAGAGGGGGGGCAAGACTAAAGAAGAGTTAGAAGAGACTAATAAAATAGTATAAACTATAGCACTAGCTAGAGGAAGCGCGCACAGCGTTCCTTACAATTAGGGAGAAGTTTATAGAGGCCCTAGTGCTTTAGCACTTTAACCTAAACAAGCCTATTATTATTCTTACTAACGCGTTAGACTTTGCTATAGCAGCTATCCTATTGCAACCCTAAACGTCTAAAGTGGCCACAGAGCTATACTAAAAGCCTGTGGTATTTTAGAGCTAGAGGTTTACAGGCCTATCTATTAGATAGCATACCTATAATAAAGAACTATCTACAATTGTAAAAGCCTTTAGGCAGTAGAGACACTATCTTAAACACGCCCTAGTAACAATTAGAGTACTTTTAGATTATAATAACCTAAGGTACTTTATAACAACAAAGAAGCTCTCTCCTAAGTAAGCCTAATAGGCAGAAGAGCTAGTAAGATTTAACTTTAAAGTTAAATATAAGCTAGGACCTAAAAACACAGCAGACAGCCTATTAAGGCGTCTAGATTACGTAGAAGGTCTTAAGGTTAGAGAGCAGCAGGCCCTACAGGACGCTATACTGCCTACCTTACAACAAAAGCTTTAAATCTAGATAATTTATAAGTTAAGGGCTTAAAATAATGTATAGGTAATATCTAGGCTTAATGTACCTATAGTAGACCTAGCAGCAGTCTAGCAACTACCTAAAGTTGTCCCTAAGGAATTCTACTAACATTAGATTAGCTATAGAGATTTGTCTCCTATAAACCCTAATCCTCTATCTATTAACTAAGGTTAGGATTAGCCTAAAACTAAAGCTAGGGGACTAGACTTTAACATTGCTAAAGCTCTCCTTTATAGCCTAGACAGCAGAGTTAGTGCCTCTATAAACCTTACAAACAAAGCTACGTAAGGAGATTCTACTTTTGCCCTAGATACACTAGTAATTCTAGTAGATTTTGTTAAGTAGGTCTAGCAACAGGACGTACTATACCCTAGAAAGCTGTTACTAACAACTAGGATAGATAGTAGAGCGAAGAAGGCACAACACCACTAGGAGGTTGACCTAAGTAGGACCTTACGCAGAAGTAGAAAAGTTTAGATTCCTAATAATATTACTCTGCGCTACACTATCCTATTAAGGAACTATAATAACCCTATAGGAGGTTACTATAGCGTAGATAAGACTGCTAAAGTACTTAAGAAGAAGTACTATTAGCTAGGGCTGATAAAGGACGTACATTACTACATCTAAAGGTGCCCTAAGTGCTAACTTTACAAAATTAGGAGACATAAACTGTAGGGATTACTTACACTACTTCTAGTCCCTAATACAGCCTAGTAGTACTTCTTCCTTAACTTTATAATAGACCTACTAAAGTTAATAGATACTAAGGGGAATAAGTACAACACTATACTAGTCCTTATAGACTAGTTTAGTAAGTACGTCTAGTACCTACCCTGTACTAAGATAATTACTGCCTAGCACCTAGCTAAACTGTTAATGGAACAGAGCTTCTTAAAGCAAGGACTACCAGATACGCTGCTGTTAGATTAAGGTTTAGTATTTACTAGCTAATTTTAGTCTAATATTTACTACTACCTAATAATTAACTACTAGCTTAGTACGGCGTTCTATCCCTAGACGGACAGGCAAACAGAGTGTTAGAATTAGAAGTTAGAGACGTATTTACGCATATACATAAACTACTAACAGGATAACTAGGTAGACCTTCTACTATATACTAAGTAGGCCTATAACTCTAAAGCTTACTCTATACATAGAGAATCTCCTATGAAGGTTACCTTTAGCACTAACCCTAAGGGATTTAACAGGATGCCTAATAAGCACTAGCTCTAAAAGCCCCTAGCTATCTAGGACAAAGACAGAACTACGCTAGAGCTGTGTAGGTAGGTTGCTAGACACTTAGAGCGCTAGCATAATATATAGAGAATAGTAAAAGAAGCCTTAGAGTATATATAAAAGGGTAACGCCTAGTAGTATAATATAAAGAGGTTAGAACAACACTTTACTAAGGGGGACTTAGTCCTCCTACAGGCTAAGAACCTAATAACAAGCTGTCCTTTAAAGAAGTTTAACGCTTACTACCTTAGATTATTTATAGTACTTAGGAAGATAGGAAAGCTAGCGTACAGGCTAAAGCTCTCCCTATTAATAGACAGAGTGCGCCTAGTGTTTAATGTATTATTACTTAAGCGCTAAAGAGAACCCCTAGAGAATAGTAGGTTTTAGCTAGGTCCTATTAGTATACTAGAAGACATTCTACCTAGTAATAGGTATAAGGTTAAAGGTATACTATTACACTAAGACACTATAGCCTAAGGAAGGGAGTATAGAGTTAAGTAGCTAGGTTAGCCTAATAAAGAGGCAACCTAGGAACTACTTAACTATCTTAACTACTGTAATAAGATCCTTTAGGATTATTACTAAAGCGTTTGCGTAGGTAATCTATTAGTAGGTAACTAGGCAGTGCCTAGGGAACTAACGCTACTAAAGCGTAAGAGATAACGTCCTAAGAAGTCTGCCTCCTAAAAAGGATATCCTTCTAACCTAGCTAAGAAGTAAGGATAGACGCTTCTAGAATAAGTGCAGCTAGTAGCTAAAGGAGGCCTAGCGTCTATCTAATACATTACTAGCAAGAATAGCACGTTTAAGTTAGAAGAGAAGATTAATTACAAGGTTTATTAAAAGTTACTATAGAAGTAGAGAGTCTTTATAACTACTACTACACTAGGCAGAAGGACTGCTATAACCTACACTCAGGCTTATATTAAAGGAGGGGCTATAGCGTTAGCAGCTACCTAGAGTAAGCTTTATAGGCAATATAGATATCCTCTTAAAGGCGGTAGTAGGAGCCTAGGTAGATAACAGCAGGTTAGTACTATAGTAGTACCAGCGCTTCTCTACCTTATTCGCATAACCTATCTTCTAGAAGTGCTCTTTAAGCATAGCATTAATAACCACGTTGTTAGGCAGCTTTACGCTAACTGTACTAACTACAGCCTACTTATATTAGCCTTAAGAAAAGAGAGGAGGAAAACAATACTTATAATATACTGCTAGAGGTTATATAACTAGAAACCCTAGCGCGCTTAGGCGTACTTAGTCTTAGAGAGACTAGACTTGTTAATATAGTAACAAACTACAGCATTATAGGTAACAAAGCTGTTATAACAGCCTAGAGCGTAGTTATAGGTAGTCTGCTAGAACAACTAAACAGCGTTATTAACAGAGTTCTTAGTTGCCTAGTTGCCCTACCTAATAGTCTTCTTGTTAGTCTTACGTATAGCTTAATTAATAAGGAAGTTAAGTATATTAATAGCTTAGTAGAAGATAGAGTTAATCTACACGTATTAGTTACAGATAGACACTAGAGCAGTATAGAAAATACCTTAATGTACTTACTAACCTTTACCTCTCTACAGCTAGCGCACACACTAAAGTTGTCCTTATAGAGCCTATACCTACTAGGTTAACAGAAGACGTACATAAACAACTTAATAGTGCCCTTCGAATTATACTTAGAGTAAGTCGTTAGGCGTATAATACTGCAGCAGTACTAGTATTATAAGAGTAAGGGCTAGGGCTACATGTTGTTAGGTAGCTAATAGACATGGTTAGGTAGGGCCTAGTAGGCAATGTATAGGGGCGGGGGAGTTATATTAGAGAATAGGAGTAAGTAGGCAAGAGCTAAGGTAGGTAAGAGTTAATTTAGGTAAGAGTTAGGTGGTAGATAAGGATAGTAGTGTAGTAATAAGGCACTATAGGTGGGGAAATACAGTCCTTATATATACCTAGGCCCCAGCAGCCTAGTAGGCACCTAGTAACAACCTAACCTCTAACTACTCTCTTACCTAACGTAACGTACTGTGTAAATAAATAAAAGTTTACTATATCTAAACACTCGTCTATTAACTAATTAGAAGACGTCTAATAATCTTACCTAAGATTTACGTTGCAAATATACTAAAGCCTAGGCTATACTGCGCAGGAGCCTAAGTAAGGCATTAGGTATAGTAAGGCTAGTAGCTTACTGTTATAAGCTAGTATACAGAGGAGATCTCCTATAAATAAGTAAATCCTATAAGCTAGTTTGCGCAGAAACAGGCTGCAGAAGCTGCTAGCGATCCTCTTACAGACGTTACTAGTTAGAGACTTACTTACTTACTACTTAGGCTCTAGGGATTTCAATCCCTAGTATAAGGCACCTAACTACCTAGGGGGTTATAGAGAGTATAAATAAACGTCTACATATAGGGTAGGCCCTAGCCTAGTACTAGTTACTACCTGTAAGATGTAGGGAGCTAATAGCCTCTACACGTCTAACGTCTAACAAGTTACACTCCCTACAGGTTAAGCTAAAGGCTGCCTTAGCGTTAATCTTTTGTAACGTCTAGTTTAAGCCACTACTTACCTGTTAAGCTATAGAGCTGACAATTGCAGACTTAACCTACGTTAAGACTCTAGTAAATAAGGAAGCGTTGTAATAATAGCGTAGCTAGCGTCTATAGGATTACTCTTAACAGCTACCTAGCCTTACTTAATACAGGAAAACCTGGTAGCCTAGCAGCACAGCAGTGCTGCCCTAGCAGAGTACTAAGGAGGCGTTGTGACAACAGCGTAGCTAGCATCTAAGGGATTACTCTTAACAGCTACCTAGCCTTACTTAATACTAGATAGTTACCCCAGGCCACACTACATTTCTCCTACTAAGTTTTTCCCTCTACAGGAGGTTTTTCTAGAGCTTAATAATAGCCCTAGGGATTCCCTAAAGCGGTTTGGGACAAACTTTTAGAAGGGGGGGGGGCTATTATCACAGGTGTTCTCCCTACAGCAGGGGATACCTTAGTTAGGTCCTAGGCCAAGCTGGGAGACCCACCAACCAGTATATAACATCCACACACCTAAAGACTTATCTATTAAGGATTCGTCTCATCTCTCAAAATACCACCTATTATTCGTCCCATCTCGCTCTGCTCAATCGTCTGCCTACAGTGACCTCACAGTTAATAACCCTTACTAATCCAGTAACCATACTTATCCCCAAGAACTAATAGAATTAGTGCTTCCGGTCTTTAACTAAAGTACAACTTTAACAGGACAAACTTCTTTATAAGAGGGTAACGTTATTGTGTTTTTGAATACTACTCAAGGTGTTGTTCTGCCATGCTCTTAGATTTGCTCTTGGCCCATAATTGTTGCTCCTTATCCACAAACCAAGGATGCAGCAACGGTTTGACCTTTACTACATGCTCGCTCTCGCGAACTGTCACACCAAATTCCATACCATCTCTGTAGCTTCCACCTTCAGCACTCACGCTCATAGGTGTCATCATTTCCAACCGGCATAGCGCGAGACCAATGTTGCCGATGCAAGTAACGAACTTGCCGGTCGCGCGACCCTTTTTGATTGCACCCGTTTCATCGAGCTGCTTAATATCGGCCCCGGATTCCAGTTGCAGTGATGAAGATAGAGGAATGCCAGAAAAATCGAGCTGCACAGGCAAGAGCCGCTTTCGAACCACGCCGGTGTGTTTTGTTCGGATAGTAAGTTCCTGACCGACATAGCAACCTTTCTTGAAGTCTATACCCTGTGCCAGATCGATATTGACCTCCATCGGCAAAGCGCTTTCTCTTGCGATCTCATGCGGTCCTTCGGCAATGCCTTGCTTGTAACGCTGCAAGTGGTACTGCTGTATGTCTTGTATCTCTGATCCACCACTGATAAGACTGCTGTCGGGCTTTGCTAGAATCCTCCAGAGAGTCGACATGTCCCCGCGTGGATCACACATATCTGCTATGACTGCCTGCGCGTTGACGCTGTTATATGCTTGGCCCCACGCCGCCCATACACCTAGCTCTTCTTCGGGTACGAGCTCAATGCTAACCTTGCTTCTAAGTTTGTGCCGCTTCAAGTGCTTTCTTAGCGCTTCAATCTCCGATGCATCGACTTCAACGTAACAACTCCAATGGTCCTCATTTGCCAGCAGCTCCGGATACACCCATACAAAAACGTCCCATAGCACGCGACCTCTGGAATCGAGAAAAGCAGCGAAGAACGGCTGATCGCGGTGCGCATGGACATTGTTCGTGATCAAGCCTTGGAGGAACTTGACTGTATCGGGGCCAGAGAGGAAGAGGAGGCGGCGATGCGAAAGAGGTGTGATGCCTGATTTTGTAGGTTGCGACGCATCGTTCGTGGTCGAGTAGGAACAGGCACTCCTGACCCGAGGAAGAGACGCACGCCCTACGGCTAATGGCCTCGATATTTGAGGATATGGTCGCGATGGCTGCAGTGCTCGTTGCGGCGCACGGCGGGACCTTGAGGATGGTAGGGTGCAGATTGTACGGACTGCGACGAAGCGCGCGCTCTGCCAGGCGCCACGGCTGCTCCGGCACGAGGTGCAGACGTATGCAGGAAACCGTGTAACTACTGAGGTCGATGGTGCCGCCATGACTTTTCAAACAATGAGGTGCAGTGGTTATCGCATCGAGCTGTGACGAAAAGTTGGGGTGGGGCGTCAGGCTGTTGAAGGCTCACAATCGATAAGCAAATAGCCTCGGAGCAGGTGCCACAACGATGAAGTCAAGTCTACTAGTCCAAAGGCTCGAGTACATGCATGCGTCAAATATGCCCGGCATGATTGATAAACAGCATTACAACACCCAGCTCGCCCAAGCCTCAAACGCCAGGTTCCAAAACGATGCCCCTCAAATGCTTCATCGACAAATCAGCAACTAATCATCCTTCCGACTTTGACTCGCGTGACTTGTCAGTCGTGCATGTTCATCATCACTGCCTTTCGGGCTTGCTGGCTCTAGATCATCCTCATCATCACTCCACTTGTCATCTTCACCCACCGCAAAGATGGTGTCACCGTCAAGAGATTCTCTGGGCGGATGAATAGGCTTCTGTGGTTGGGGAGCAGGTAATGGCGAAACGTCGCGGGCTGCGTTACGCTGTCGTCGCACTGGATCATACGATGGAGGATGGTCTGAGGGCCCATCTTCCTCGTCGAGTGAGTCGCGAATTGAGGCAATCTCGAAGCCTTCGTCGTCTTGCGCAATCTATTCATGTATTAGTCTTGCACCAATCAACGCAATTCGCGATGGACTTACCTCATCACTCATGGCGAACCTCCTGTTATTGGCTGTGGGTCTCCACATGTACGCAACAAAGCAGACATCTGCCAGGTACACCAGGTTGAGCCAGCCATCCAACACGAACCATCTGGTCTGCCAATGTGTCGGCGCAAAGTCCGGAGTTGAGGCGCCGGCGAAGGTAAAGCTATTGATAAAGAAGAAACCAAAAATAACGACAATACTGGTCAAAATACACCACCAAAGTCTCTTGTACATAGTAGCTTTGACGTGTTGCTTGCGCTCCATAAGATCCTTCATGGTGAGATTGAGAGAGTTCAAGGTCCAAATGTAAAAAGCGGTCAATGTGGCGGATAGAGGCAGAATGACAAGCAGAACAAGTGGTCCTGCATCATCGGGGCGAACGGTGAGCGATGCGACAGCATAGATGACACCGAATACAAAGTGAGCGACGGCCAGCCAGCGGACGATAGTCATGGTCTTGCCAAGGGAAGGCTTGACGACACCGTAGCCCATGCATACGATGAGGAGCAGGAAGAAAGAGAACGAGTTGCGGAAAGCGTTCAGTACAGCAACAACGACCATGAGCACCTTGGTGCCAATGTTGTTGCCATGGCGGTTCTGGTAGTCATAGAAGCCCCAGGTCATGAGCATCTCTACTACGAGGAAGACAAGAATGGCTGTGATGTAGTTCTGCACAGCCAGGATGTCGTGTCTGTTTTGGTAGTATAGGAAGCCCCAGAAGAGAAGTACAACAAAGTATACAATGGTGATGCCGCCGTAGAAGGGGAGCTTTGCGATTTGCGCCGCTGGGAGCTCGCCATAAGCGTTGCGGAACGTGACGATAGCTTCGTACTCGACGTCTTTGGTGTAGGCAGCTGTGGCGACACAGTAGTAGCCAGTCTTGATCGCCAACTTCCGCTCCCCACTGGCGACTGGGTAGTTGATCGGCTTAGGATCGTTCAGGTGGACGGCAGCAGTCCGGATGTACATGTTGGATGCGGACTCGGCGTCGTCGGCCAAGATCCACTCACCCTTATGAGTTCCGTTGCACAGCTTCGCGTCGATGGCGTCGTCATTGCAGATGTATGAACGCTGTCACCCAAATCAGCCTGAAACAGCAGCGACTATTGTGGAACTATACTGACGTCGTCAACAGGCATCACAGATGGCTTGCCTAGCAGTAGCGAGTCTTTCCATTCCCAGACGACTACGCCCACGGTGGGATCCTCGATCTCCTGGTTCTGATCTCCCTTCTTGAGGAACTTGATAAGTATGAACGGGTCGACCTTTCCACCCCACGACTTCTTGCTGTACATGCCCGAACATTTCTGCGCGTCGTCGCGAGTAAGGGTTACATCGATTGCTGTGACCGCTGTTAGGGCAGACAGTAACAGCAGCCCTGTACTGTGCAGCCATTGCGGCTTCATCGTGTGTGGCTTGAGGCCAGCTGGCGGAGCTGACAATCGTTCGGTCGCAATGCGGTCGGCGCAGGTTTGGATTGCGCGTAGCTGGGTTTGCCCTCGATCGACCTTGTTCCTTAATTGTTCCTTGGTTGAAGAGACAAAGCTGGTGCAGAAGGCTGCAGTGTTGAATGTTTGGCTGCGCGTCGTCACTGCCTCCAACTCCGGCAGCGCGGGAGCTTAGGCCACTAGCGCGCCCTCTCGCCTTTCTGCTCTGTGGCGGTGCGGCCGACTCACTCACCAACTAGAATAACCCTGCATCACCAACATTCAACCCCCTCCTCTCTCCCCTATCCCTTCCACCAACCGCACATCATGCCAGGCAAAACCTCAGACAGTCCCACTGGCGACGTCTGCAGAAGGTGTAAAGAAAACGTCGCGGTTCTTGTAGTGCGCTTGGAGCCACTTTGCCAGTCAGCACCACGCACGACCCCCTTCTGCGTGTGAATGTGCTAAATTTTTAACAGAGAGTGTTTCGCCAGATATGTACACACAAAGGCCATCAAACGTCTGGAGTCCTTTCGCGTAAGCTTCCATACCACTGAAGAGCGCAAGGTGCTGCTCCCCTTATCTTATGGTGTCTCATCGACTACCCTGCTTCACATCCTGGACCTGCATCTCAGGACCCAAATGAGCAAGACTGGCCGCACAGGATTTGCCCTTAGTATAGTCGCAATCGGGGACGCCGAGGAGACCGTACCCATTCGTAACCTTCTCGATGAGGTGCGCAATCAATACTCGGCCTATGAGTATGCAGCATTGCCACTGCACAATGTACTCCGTATGATTCCCGACGATGCCACCCTACGAGATTTGATTCCAGAACTAGCCAAGGAACATAACAGCAACAAAGAGCAGCTGTCCTGTTTGGTCAACTCGCTCACCTCCGCAACAGCTCGCGCAGATGTGTTGTCAACGTTGAGGACCAGGCTCATCGTAGAACACGCAAAGTTGACAGGGTGCCAGAGTATTCTCTGGGGTGACAGCACCACCACGCTCGCCGAGAAGACGCTCGCCGAAACTTGCAAAGGTAGGGGGTTTTCGTTACCGTGGCAGATTACTGATGGCAAATCACCATTTGGTATTTACTTCCACTACCCCCTGCGCGATATCCTCAAGAAGGAGTTGGTGTCGTACATGGACCTCGCCGACCCCGTACTGTCATCACTGGTTCACGAGCCGTCTTCTGGCGCAACACAAGCATCTACAAGTTCCAAAAATACCACTATCGATGACCTCATGAAACAGTACTTCGAGTCTGTAGAAGAGAATTTCCCCAGTATCGTTTCAAACGTTGTTCGTACTTCAGGGAAGCTTCAAGTGCCTGAAAGCGCAGATTCGGACCCGCGATGCAGCTTATGCGACATGCCTGTGCCGGGCAGCCGATTTGGCATCCATGGCTGGGGTGGTTATCAACAAGACAACATCGAAACGTTTGCAGTGAGTAGTAAGAACATATGCTACGGCTGCACTCGATCACTGCCTCAGTCCGTTACGAATACGAGTAATTGTTGAGGTATACAAGAAAACGCGATAATTAAATTGCGAATGGCTTTGTCGTCGCCTGAGTTGTAGATATGCCACACGCCTTGAAATTATTCGACTCGGATATGGATAAAATCCGCCTGGAGATTGTATTTGCACTTCTGCAAAAGACGTCCGTGCTTTTGCACACCGGCGCGCAGTTGCGCCGAACGCTCCGTCCAGAAAGAGTAGGAATGCATGAATCAAACGGAGAGAGTGCAACTGTCGACAACTGTCCATCCGGGTAGGCGCATTTTCGCGTAAGATACAAGACTATAGGAACGGTGTCCTATTGCCTAGAGCATTCCCGTCACTGCGCTCCTTCAGCACTCCTCGACAAACTGCTGGCCTTCAATTACTGAGGCTACCCCAGCGACGCTGCACTCCATTCTCAACACTCGACATGTCTGATAAAACTGAACTATCATTCAGCTCTGCTGCAGACATTCCATCCTTGGTGGGGAAAGTCATTCTTGTCACTGGCGGTGCACATCACTCAACCCCTCGCCAAGATCTGCTCTGATGTCAAGAGCTACTGCCGGGTTAGGCGCAGAGTCTATTAAATCCTTTGCAGCTCACTCACTTGAGCATATATACTTCACTGGTCACAACTCTGTTGCGGCTGAGAGCTTGATCGCCAATATTCGATCGAAACACTCCACTGCAGCACTCTCATTCGTTGAGCACGATTCCTCCTCCCTACAATCAGTTCTCAAAGGCATTCAAGAACACCTCAGACACGACCGTCTAGATATCCTTCTCAACAAGCCGGTGTCATCGCCAAGCCACCCACCCTCAGCGCGGACGGTTACGAAATCCAATTCGTGACGAACCATTTGGGACACGCCATGCTCACCAAGCAACCACTCCCCTACTTGTTGCATGCAGCAACATTACCAGGTGCAGGCATTCGCGTAGTGACTACTTCATCTGAGGGCTACGAGTTCCACCGCATAGTCAAAGGCGGCATTGCGTTCGATGAACTTCGAAATGGTAACACAATGAGTCGGGCCATCCTTGGACCCTGGGTGAGGTACGGGCAGTCAAAATTAGCGAATATCCTATTCATGTCGGATTGGGACGTCGGTATCCGGTTCTCATGTTGACCTCTGTACACCCTGGCGTGGTCAAGACGCCCATGCTGGGTGGGCTATCCGGATTTAACAGGGTTTTTAACGATGTCGGGATGCGATTGAATGGCATCACGGTGGTAGAGCCGCATCAGGGTGCATGGAATCAGCTCTGGTCTGCTACTGGCGCCACGAGAAAGGAGTTGGTGAACGGCAACTTCTATAAGCCGGTGGGTGTCGATTTCAGGGAGAAATTAACGCGATTTGACGGATGAGATTTTGGTAAATTCCGATGATCGAACGAGCGATTGATGCCGCCACGATGTAGTAACACCTTAGTCCCTTGTAAACAACTCTCTCGATGATATGCGACTGTACGTGACATGCTGTGTATCCGTTCTTGTCATCACTCCAACAAGACTCGGTCAAAGTTTTGCCACATCATGCAGGCAACCACCTTCTCGGTCTCTTACATTTGCGCGCAACTCAGAAAAAAACCAGTCTGCATTAAACACTTGTGTACAAGGTAGAGAAGTATTATATCTTGTACGTTCTAATGAGCGCCTTGGTAGCGTCTTTGGCAAGTGTTACAGTGGCTTCCTACCAAGGGCCAGAGCCCGCTTATGCGTAAGATCGATGGTTCGGATGTATGTTGTTTTGCAGTTTTCTCGTTGTGCTCTCATTCTAGTTTCATGCCCATCCAGGTAGGTGGCATGAGCACGGTAGTTCTGGCGGCGTTTGTATAGAGACCCTAGTGTACCGTATGATGCTTGCTCGTCGATCAAGGTAGGCATATCCAACTGCCCTCTTTACGGTGAGCTTCAATATCTTGTCACATCGTGTATGTGTGGGTAAAATTGTTCAGTGGATACAGTCTCAGTCTGCTAAGAGGATTTGGAGCAGCGGCTCCTGCTGGCTGCGATTACGGCGCACACATCCTGCCGTAACCTCTTTGGAGGCGGAGGAAAAAACAACAGAAAGGACATAATTTTCTATTTTACGATGCGATGTATTTCTACGGATGTTTCACAAGCCTTTGATAAGCAATAGACACAGCTGTTTCGAATCTTACTACTAGTATGTTGCCTGATGTGTGAATTGTTGCGAAGCATCCGAGGAAGATCGAATAACCCACATGAGATGCCGTTCGCTTGATTCAAAGGACCAGCGAGTAGATGAGCAGTTGGGGGGCGAGAATACCAAGATTATACCAAGATGATGCCCAGCACGGCGAGAACGAGTGAGGTAGATATGAGGAATTGTCTTCGCTACATCTAACGTACTGGGCACAAACACGCGTATAGTACAGCACCCCAGTGAACGGAGACGCATATAGTGGTGCTGTTTCCGTCGTCGTCAAGCACATAACGACAGCCGGTAAGCTCGCCTCCACACTATTGTCGTTCGAGCAAATGCAGACCGACTATGTGATCTGCATGTATATCTGTCGGCTTAAAAGCTTGCGTGCAACATGCGTCTCGAGATATGGGAGGCACGAGACGAGACGCGTGCATGCGCATCTTTCCGTCGTTGCACAACGAAGCCTTTCCACGCCAGGCCGCACTAACCCCTTTCGGTCAGCATGCTTCACACCTTCTTCATCACTGATCAAGGCGTCACCTCGCCGACCTTTATGCGTTTGATATCATCGAGATTCGAATGTTTCTTTGCTTCGAGAAGAATCATCATGCAAGCGTCTCCACACCGCTTTTCGAATCATGTTTTTTACAGCAGACAAGGAGATCCCTTGCTTTGTACCTCGTTTGGTAACTTCACATCCGCAGCCAAACGCAGGAAGACGCGAAGAAGCGGGATGCAGTCGAACGGGCCACGGCTTCCTGTGGGGCGTGTGAGAGGCAAAAAGCCGTGGATGAGCCAAAAGAGGAACACTGCAGACAACGGTAAGCAAGGCATGAGAGCATTGGTGGGGTGCCTGCTGTATGTAGAAAGTCCCCTGAGGGAGGAGCGTGTGTGCAATGGCCTTTTGATCGATAGGGTGTCACAATGAATGGATTGTTTTTACACTGATAATCATTTCACTACATATTCGCACATGTGCTTGTCTTTGTCTTACAAAACCGCAAGGAAACTTCAGAGATCGCCACCAGACGTAGATGGATAGATACGAACAAGAACAGGTATTAAGAAAGAGCAAACGCCTCTTTGGGCGGTTTTTTGTCTGCTCACCAGCTTTACAGGGAGGACAAGGGAATAAATGGACCGCTTCGCTATTGTGACGGCCCCAGAACCCGCCCGCAGGGTATCAAAGAAGAGCGACTCGGGGCTGGGGCTAGCCACTCGACGGAAGAAGGTGGAACTATTGTGAAGGCGCGGCATGAAGGATGTCCACAACGCCGGTGAATGACATGGTGCTGCCCGTCATGAAGAGCATACAACCGGTAAACCAAAGCAAATTCGAAATGTTTTGATTGCTCCCGCAGAAAGCCGTTGCATTATATCAGACCGCACAATCGGAGATTTTCTTGGATGATGATATCTGCAGTATGTTAGTTTGCTGGCATGACAATGGGATTGGTAAAACATACCGTTTACTGCAGCCATGACGAAGCGAATCTGCATTGTGTCTGTCGCGCAGGTGAAGTGAGTGTAGATCTGCTTTGTCTCGTGCTGGTTGAGTGAAACGAATCGGTTAAGGATGTAGTCACACGCGGCGGCGTAATCTGGGCCACCCTCGTAGTCGGGGAAGTAGTTCTTCATGGGGCTGACAGGCAGCTTCTCTTTGAACCTGTCGATCTTGTTCAAGAAGAGGATGATGGATGTCTTGACAAACCACCTCGAGTTGCAGATGGAATCGAACAGTGTGAGAGCCTCTTGCATACGGTTGACGGTCTCGTCTTCAAACAGCAGCTGGTCGTACTCAGAAATGGCAACCAGGAAAAGGATTGTGGTGACATTCTCGAAGCAGTGGATCCACTTCTTCCGTTCCGACCGTTGGCCACCGACGTCGAACATGCGGTAGGTCAGGTCACCGATGATGAAGGTGGTCTCAGTGATACCGGTTGTCTTGACACGCGATCGGAGGACGTCCTGGTCGTTGGGGATGTAGTCAGGGGCGGCAATGCGGTCGATTGAATCAAAGTAGCTAGTCTAGTTAGCATCACAGTTGCAGCCAAGAAGGATGGGGAAGAGACTTACTACTTGGCTGAGTCGTTCAGCTGGTACTCGCGCGAGCGCTGGAAGCACTGCTGCACGCCGGCATCCTTCCACAGGACCGAGATGGCGTTTCCAACCTCAGGGGGCAGGCTGTCACCCTCAATCTGCGCGGGCTGCATGAAGATGGTCTGGACGTGATACTCGGCGCGCTGATCATCGAGCGGCAGCTCCAGCGACTCCATGGCTTCGAGGATGACGCGCATCGACTGGACCGTATTGCTGAAGATGATCTCCTTGAACGACTCGCGCTCATCGCGAGAGTAGCCGCCCTCGTGGATAAGCTTCATCTGCTTGAGGATGGTCGATTTGCCGGACTCACCAGCACCTGCGGCGTGTTAGCAAAGGTGGCGCGGACGGCGTCGCACGGCTACTGACCGAGCAGCAGCATTTTGATCTCGTTGCGCTGCATCATCTTGTCGCGCTTGAGCTGGTTCTCAATCTCCTCGTTCCTCTGCTTGCCCTCCTTTTCTTCTGTGCTCATTCCGCAACCCATGATGGCAGGTGATGGGTGATGAGGGGTGGTGTGGGTATATTAGGGTGTAGCTACTAGGGATGTTCCGTCGAGAGGCCGGCCAATGCGGAGATCTGGGCGGTGGTGTTAACGAGGGTGTTTAAGGCGTGTGACGTGGCGCATTGAGGTGGTAGTGATGGTGGTGGTGAGGAGGGTGGTGAAGGTGAATGCAGAAACAGGCGGTGGCGGCTGGGTGCTGGTTGCTGGATGCCCGGTGCTGGGTGCTGTGTGTTTGATCACAGCAGGCGGCCGCTGCTTGGCGCACTGAAGGAAGGAACGGACGACTGAAGGAACGAGATTGGGCGGGCAGCGTACCTATTATTACAAAGAAAAGGGCCCACGGATCAAACAGCTGGCAGGCCGCGGTGAGGGTGAGGGAGCGGGAGCCGGGCGAGGGAGTGACGGGTGTCGTGGTGGAGGGCGTGGCAGGTGAAGGGATGGATGGCTGGGTCGAAAGGCGAGGCTCGCTTCGCTCCGGCGAGGTGTCTCAGGGCAGCTGCAAGGCCGGTTGGGGGTGGAGACGCTCAGACGGCTGGGGCTGTCAATTCGCGGATCGTCGAGTGCCGCAAGTAGACACGGGCGCAGCAGTGCGGGCGTTGCACGGCAGGAGCGGACTGGAGGTGGTCCTGTGTGCGCAAGCGGCAAGCGGCAAGACAGCGTGGAAGACGGAAGCAGCAGGACGACAGCAGGACTGGCGGCAGGACGAGCAGCAGGACGAGCAACAGCAGGACAGGCACACGTCGACGAGGCTTTACAAGGCAGCGCGAAAGGAGACGCGCTTGTCCCATCCAAGACGGCGGCCATGCTTGAATCGCAGACGCCGCCAGCGCTCTGGCTCCACTCGGCGCCAGGGTGCGGGCCATCCTGCAGACCCTCCCGAGCTGCTGTCTGAGGAGTGAGGATGCTGCTAGGACCGCTGGAGACATTTTCTGCGCGGACCCAGGTGCTGCCACCATGTACGGAGGAGACACTGGCCACGCTGGTGCAGTGGTGCAGTGGTGGTGCAGTGGTGCAGCCTGCTGGACGCTGCGCAGGTGCGCGGGTGCCCTGGAGCTGCGTGTCCTGTCATCTTGCAGTGCTGAGTGGCCTGAGGTCCATGAGCTCGCCATCACCAATTCCATGACCCAGGTGCGGCTATCCAGGCACCATGCACGCAGGCCCGCCTGTTCGTCCGCTGCTCTGGAAGGCCTGGTGCGCTCGTTCGCCGCTCGCTGCTCGCCATCCATCACCGCCCTTCTGCAAGACGCACGCCGCCGACCCTGTCACCTACCTTCCTCCCGTCAGCCCTCGCGAAGAAGGCCCGCCCAAGAGACCCCCAAGAATCCCTCAAGAACCCCTCAAGAATCCCTCAAGAATCCCTCAAGAATCCCTCAAGAATCCCTCAAGAATCCCTCAAGAATCCCCCATGAGCCACTGTCGCACCTGTTCGACATGGGCGCGCAATGCTACGTACTGATTGCATCCACTAGATGCGACTCCCGTCCCGCCCCAGCAACTAGCAGCTCTTCTAGAAGCCTTTCAGCAAATTTAGGGGCCCAGCAAACTAGAGGCCTGACGCCGGGACTGCGCATGCGAGATTTGAAACGCTGCTGCGCGCATGCTGCACGTCCTCGCGCCCCCGTCGCTGCGACTTATCTGCCACCACAGGCAAGAACCCAATCCACGCCGTCTGCCATTTGCCATCTGCCATCTGCCATCTGCCACCTGCCACCCGCCGTCTGCCGTCTCTGCTGCTGTCACCCTTGGACCAGTAGCTTGTGGCTCTTGAGCGGTTTCAGCGCAGACGGGCATTCCATGCATCGTTGCCTGCCACACCCGTTTACCACCAGCATACCTCGGCCAGCCTTGACTGGCATTTCATTGGCACTAAGTCCGTACTAGGAAAGGTGCTGACTCGCCAAACCCCCGCTGTTCATCTCCTCGACTCATGCTACCCATCGCAGCGCTGGCCAATCACAGCAACGCTTTGTTCGTCTTCTCCTTTTTTCTTACTCTCCCTACCATAGTACACCGTAGCCAGAGGTCCTCGAATGACGCCGACCGTCTTCACTCGTCGTCCCGCGGCCACATGGCACCGTCACCGAGAGATCTGCAAAAGCTTGGATGCAGTTCGCAACCTACAGCACGGAAACACCCTTTACCGCGTCTTCTCCGCGAGGTACTGTTCGTCCTCTACCACAGCACACGCACTCGTTCCGCGCATCTTGCATCTCATATCTCAACTTAGGATTCCGCCAGCAAGTGGATCAATGGCTTGGATGCAAAAGGAAAATGCTCCGGTCGTTCCAACCTTATCACGACATGTCGCCACCTCTTGCTTCGAGACCCTGCGCTTGTCGCGAGTCAGAAGCGGAAGGATCGCCAGCAAGCACGTGGAGGCACTGACCAGGAATGAGAGTATGATGAACAACGGCAGCGAGCTCGCTACTCCTACGTAGACCACAGGTATGCCAGGTATGCTGTGACTGACTGACGATCGTCATGACCGTCAAAGGGGGTTTGCCAATTCCCATCAGAGAGATCGACATTTTTTTTTTAATCAATTGCTCAACACTGTTTCAGATTACGTATTGTCTGACCTTTGTTCTCCGTTAGATCAAGCGCACAGGGTATACACATATCGATGTTTTCTTGCTTGTGCAGAGATGCTTCACCGTCTGGGTTAGTATATATTGTTCGACTGGGTGCCTGTGCCAGCGTTCCCAGTCGAATCTCACTGCACACACCACGTCAACAGTATGCTTTCGCTACAATCTTCAAATGTCATTCAGCTAGCTCGACAAGTGCACACGTCCTTTGTGTTCAGCGATCTTTCTTGCTCACTGGCCTCTGCAAGCACTATCCCGGCCCACAACAGGTGATCAGCTACATCAGTCGTGCCAAGTAATTCGTTCACTGAGCTTCCGATTTGAACGGCTGCACATCGTCACGAGCAAGCGGGCAGTAGTAGAACGCAATACAGCAACTGTTACATGTTAACCGATGTGCTATTTTCAGCGTCGTACTACCTTCTACGTGCATCATCGAAGGTTGAGCTGCGGACAACTGCGCACAAAACATCGGACAACATAAGCCCAACATGCACGGCAGAGCCCCAGAATATGATCTAGTGCTGTGAACAACACGTAGGCCAAGTCTCGCTTCAGTTCTGTTGCACGAGGAGTACAAAGAAGGCGTCCATCGATAGGTTGGTGGTTGGTGAGGCTGGTGACTCGGCGCCTAATATTCGACTAATCTGGCATGGCGCCACAGGTACGCGCCCAGAATAGCAGCGATTACAGGACGATACCATACGATCGGTAAAAGACTGCTGAACGAAATCTGGCATGCGAGCGCTTACAATGGGAAGCAGTGGCATCGAAACCCACAACGTAACGCCTCGGCGGTTGCCCGGCCACATCTTAGACCAGGCGCCTAGCAGAGGTGTCGATACATATCGTTGACTTGCCATGCCCCCATATCGACCTTTTTGGATGCATCAGCTCGAGTTTATGAGACGAGTGATGCGTGACGAGTCTACCTAAGACTTTGCTTCAATTTCATTTGCGTCCACTGCCGCTGGTTCGGCGCCTCTCCTTATGTTACTTCGCAAGGTTTTTTAGATCTCCTAGTAAGTCCAACACCCACCACACGAAACTATCAAGAATGCAGCTTATGGGTATACAGATTCTGTACCACTATGCCTCTGAGTCATTTCATAAGGCTATGCATCATCTCGGCATCCTTAATCACAGCTGTTCCACATAACGTTGTACCCACCGTCACTTCAGTACCAGCTTCGCTACCTTCCCAGCTCCAGCAGAATGTTCCATCCTGCGCTCATTCTTGCATACGATCTTCGTTGTCAGAGCGCTTCCCAATAGCGTGCACTGCTCAGGACGATATTGGGTGTCTCTGCTCTCGCTACAGCACTATTGGAGAGTCATTAGGGGAAGTGGCCCTAGGTTGTGTATACGCTGCTTGCGGGAAAATCGATGCTGCAGCATCAGCGTATAATGTGTGTCTTGGCCAGAGGAACGCCGTTTTGCCCACCAAGACTGCTCTTACTGTTGTTCCAAGCAACGGCCCTAGCACAACTTCTCGCTATTCAACATCATCCACAACATCAACCTCGAAAGGAATATATCCGTCCATTACAAGGACAACATTAGAAACGAAGACATCTGCTAGCCAGCCTGTCTTTGTTGATTCCATCTCTCTTCCTGCGTCCGCCACATCAACATCCATATCGACACCAACCTCAATTGTCGCACCAGCCACGAACGATGACCGTCCTAAGATGACCCCAGCTCAGATCGCCGGACTCTCGGTAGCGGCTGTTTCAGCATTCATCATTGCCATTGGTCTGATGGCATTGAGTGTCTTTTTAAGGAGAAGGAAAGAGGCAAAGAGCATATATGTGCATGGGAAGGACCAAGACCACAGAAGACGACAGTCGGCGCACTTCTCACATTATGTTCCTGTCAATGACGTGTCAGAAGCTTCCACTCAACTCCCTATCCTACCGCCTCCAGCAGCTTCACGAGATGGACCCAGGTATCCTCGACTAGTCACTCCATCACCATTTAGCACTTTGGGAATTTCAGCCGCAGGCTCAGGTCGTACTGTAGTAAGACCAGGTGTTGGTACAGCAATCAGTGCAGCATCTGTTCCCATGTCACAGATTGGTCTTGCCATTAGCGCTGAGTTGGAAGGCTGTCCTGCGCCTGCGAAATCTTCCAACCACCCAAGGCAGAAGATTACAGCAGAACACTTCCGACCCGTGAGTACCCGCACCGAGAATACTGTTTTCGAAGAGGATGAAATCGCCGCTCGCCATCGGTCCTCAAAACTCCTCCCAACACCACCAGTCCCCATTGTCCCAATTCGAAGCTTACAACCTTCTCGTCTCAATTCAAAAACTCCAACAACTTCGGCTACATCCTCAACCCACGCAGTAAGCCGTTCAGAGTTGTTTCTTGATATCCCAGTCCGCCATGAGAGACCCCAGCCGAAGAGAGTTGCGATAACAGGCTGGTCGTCGACAGGTCCCCCAGCTCTAGATTGCCCTGCACCCAAAACACAAGCTCCCTCGTCCATCTTTCGGCGGACTACCTCCTCATCAGAAACATCCATAACACCTGCCAGTGCTGCCGACATTCCAAATTACTACTTCACCTCCTCCCCTTGCCCGGCGCGTGATATAACACCACGTCAAGACTCGGACACGCTACCCACCAATAAGTCTCAATCCCATGCCCCTAGAGCCCGTCGAAGCCCTGGTACAACACTCGGCTCACGCACCGTCTCGCGTACTTCAACGCGGCGAACATTCCGCGACTCTACTTCAAGTCAAACATCCTTCGAAACTGCAGACCCCAACGACCCCACGCCTGAAGACGACTCAGACGACAAGCAACTTTCAGATGACAACAAGCTGTCTCCTGTCGCGGAGAGTCCTATACACGCTCTGAAGTACCCCAAGGTGCCAAGGGCGTCCAACCAGTCGGTCCCCAGGAGTCCGAAGATCGGAAGTACACGCAAGAGCAGGGAGGAAGGAAGATTCTATATCCGCCCTCTCCCAGAGCCTTCATCGCTGTTGGTCAAGAGAAGAGGGGAGCGTGAAGCCCAACAACTCGAGAACAAATTGGTACTCAGTGACCCTTTCGTCACGCCAACACGTCGCCAGCTGCGCTTACATACACGCAACGCAAGTGCCAACTCTTGGGACCACACACCAGCGTCCAAGATCGAGCATCAAAGCTACAACAACAGTCCATTGGTCGATGAGGCGGATGTTGTTAGGCCACTAAGCATCGTTAAGAAGACTGATATTTCAAGGAAGAGTAGAGAGGGAGGCGAAATGATAGGGCTCAATAGCCCAGTATGGATTCCACATCTGACGCCTACACGGAAAGGAGAGGACTTGTTTATCAGTGTAGGTTGGGGTGAGAACCATGGAAAAAGACGAAACGAGTGAGGGGCGAGAAAGTGGAAGAGAAGTTTCTTGTGTATAGTCTTTGATAATTTTGTTTGGTGCGATTACTGCATCTGAAGAGCTATAAGCAAGATACCCCTTAAGGCAGCGAATAAAAAGATCCATGAGAGCAATACGAACTTTTTGACCGATATTCTAGATGCCTGGTACTGTGCAGTCAACTATGAGTGTGAAATAAGCAAATAGGTCGCTTTGTATGGACGATCCGCTACCGCCTCCTGAAGATTGCATTTGATCCCGCCTTTCTCTCTCTCGATCTTGTATACACTGGGCACGAGAGCCCAGGAGCTCCGGATTCACAACTGGATGCATTGAGATGCTTTGACACCAAGAAAATATTGTATTCAAATCTACTGCTGTTTTCCGAGAAAGACGTTGCGTGGTACGGGATTCCACTTGTATCTCTCTACTCGCTGGGGCAGGTCTCTACCCAGTACATACAACACTCGCATACACATTGATTTTCCTCCGCTTCTTGCTCTGCAAGCAGCATGCAGCAACAAGCCACTATAAGTAATTGCATTCGGGCGCAAAGCTCAGCTGATGTGACATTCAGATCATTCAGCCACTGCCCTCGCGGTCTTGCCCATTGAAAGCTTCACCATCAACCTCCGCAGAGACCATACCCACTGGCTGCCAATCATACGCTGTCTCGGTCTGCTTTCCGACGCCCTCATCGGCAGCGGTGTATCATATCCTTCTAGAACGGGGTTTTGATCGAGGTTCTTGAAGCCCACATACACCATCTGTTTCACGGGTCTAAGAGATGCTAGGACAGGTCTATGCCATTCTGAAGGCTGAAAAAAAGACGTCTGGGAGCATATATGGAGTCACTGTGAGGGTGCCGATCGCACGGTTGAGGATGACAAGGGCATGGTTATAGTACGTACTGTGGATTGCGTTTGTACCAGAAACTCTGCAATGAGTGCTCACGAGTGCGATATACACTTACGAGGTAGGTCCTTCGTTTCATTCTGAACCAACTGGATCGATTCGTGCCAACAACATGCAGGAGCAAGCTGAAGAGCACTTTATCTTTATCTCATTAGGACGATTTAGCAACCCGTTGGCTTTCGAACTGGACAGTAAATTACACTCATCGCAGAGAGCTGTCTGGATGCATGGGATACCGAAGAAAGCGCAATTCTGGAAGTAATAGACCAAACGCAGATGGCGTCCTTGTGGTGCCGCAGTGATTGGAATTGAAGTACTCGACGCAAATAAGCGTTTGTTCGATGCCTTGAGTGGATTAGAGATCGTTGTCAGTAGCATTCCTAGAAGTCGGCCAAAAGCCTCTCGGCATTGACAACGCTGGTGCCAACCGCAGCACGACTTCAGTTGGTGCTTTGTGTGTGCGAATGGTAATCGTGCTTCACTTCCTTAGCACAAGTTTGTGCGGCATCCGGGTGGTCTTGACGCGTAAGGCTTTTATGATTCGGCATCAGGATATGCCGATCGCAAGTCGAAACGATTCTCGTCCACTTGTTGCCGGCTTCTGGAAGATTTGCAATCCGCGACTGTTCCGTTTCGTTCCTCAGGTACCGAGCGCCTGGGAATTCAGGACCATGTTTGAGGCATGCGGGCAGTGAGCTTGCATAATGCGGGTTGGCGAGGTGTAACGAGAAAGTGAGCCAAGCGGTGTGTTTGGCTTTTCCATGTTATCACAAGTCTGCGCACGCTGAAGAGGAACATGTCATGTCCAAATGGCGAGGACGATGATCTTTAGCTTGTCATGAAGGATCAAAACGCTTCTAGCCAGCTTTGTTCGGATCCTCCTGCAGCAGGCAACCAGGATGATTTGTATGGCGAAGCGAAGCTTGCATCTGCAGCTGCTGAATCTGGGACGTGCTTCCTTTCCCAACTCAAGCAATACCATGCATCTGCAAGCACGGATTGTGGCTTGGACGGCGGTTTGCGGCAGAGCAGTCTCAACGTCCTCGCCCATGGTAAGTGCGGCCCTTGCAAGAATCACGACGACGCGAACGCGATGTTTATGAACATCAACCTGTGATCGACGAATCCAACAGTGGAACCTCCAGGCGGAGTTGCGTTCCATGCTGGATGCGAGACGTCATTGCAAGAGCTGTGTTCCAGGTTGTTTTGGATCGCCGAGGTAGCGAGGTATCAGGCATCCGTGTAAAAAACACCCCACCGAACATGATGGCAAGATTCTCACGATTGTTTTCGGGCGAAACTGCATAAAGACCCGTGCCGAATGAGGAAGGATGGCCTAGCCCACGGCGGTGAGTGACGGCGACACGGCACATCTGGAAGCATAGAGAGTGTGCCTGGCAGAGTGCCGTGTGAGAAGTAAAGAGCTGCGCCTCACCTTTTGGGGAAACCCACCAAGTCCTCCTCAGGACATGGACGGCAATAGGATGAGAAAGAAGTGTTGGATTGATGCCTTACGCCTGGTTTGTTAGTGGCCGTGCCACGATGGCATTGATTGGCTACTTGCCCGGCTCAGCCACCTCGACGAGGCTCTGTACGCCCTGAATCTCCGCCAAACAGTCACCGGCTGTGCTCACAACTCGATGATTCTGGCCTTGCAACATCAGTATGGTACCGACGTATAGATACGGCGTGCGCTGCGAGAGGCGAACGCTTGAATTCGTCCGCTCGCATTCGCATCTTTGGAGCTCTAGAACTGCGTCACCATGGCGATCCGCCAACGCAAGCCAACGAATGTTCTCCTCAGCTTCAAGGTGCTTCATTTTGTCAGCCAGCTTCGTCGACGTGCTAGGCCACGTGTGCAAAGAGGCTCCGACGATGATCCCCAGCTTGTCAATGGGCTCTCTACCAGCCGAAAGGCGCTGAGACGATTTTCCGAAGGGTTGTCCCGACTTGGGGCCCGCAACGCAACGCAGCCGCAGCATATTGCCAATCGCATCTGCAAGTGCCGCAAGGACAACCAAAAGCCGTTTAGCCCGACGCTCAGGCTACGTACGTTGGGCTTGGACGGCTTCGATCGCTCAAACGAATCTGGGGAGGAGGTGCAACAGTACGTCGAAAGACGCTTCCGTTTGGTTTCATCCACTAAGCCTCCGGCGTAGCATGCTTGGTTCTGTCGACGAGAGGCTCAGTCCTACAGGAGAGACCTTGTCGGCAACCGCGAGCGACAACAAGCTCTTTCTCAAACACGTCAATACGTCGATCTTGGACGGTTGCTCCTTGAACGACATCGTACGATTACTGGTGACGGCCCACGATGCCATTAACACGCTGTCGTACTGCCGTTTGCAGTTTAGTGACAACTGGCTAGCGGCACAAGGCCGAGATTTTGGACTCAACATAGACGAGGTTTTTGTTGCAAATTACGAGCACTTGCTTCTGCGACTTCAAGCCGAGCTCATTGAAGCACTGGAGCGCAAAGCTCTTGATGAGCTTCAGCAGGGTGGGCATGACAAGAAGCAGCAAAGGCTCCTGAGTTGGTTCACAGAATTCGCCGAGAAGCCACGACCACTCAGCACCTCGTTCCCATGGACCATTAAGCCGTCGCTAGCTGTGTTGTGGGGTGTAAGCTCATTCTTGAATCTTGCTGGACTCTGAGGATCCAGACGCTGACTTGAGGTCTACCAGGTCTGTTGGATGTTTTACAACTCTTCTGGCACCTCATCTGCGGGCACCGAAGGTAGCAACGACCGCGTACCAGGATCTCGTGTGCTCCAGCACCTCGATGTTCCATGGGATGCTCCAGGATCGTCTGAATGTAGGTTTCGCATTTTGCGTTCGCATCTCCATGAGGTTGTTTCAGTCACTGACTAGTCAGACTTCCGCTTTGGCCTGGAGTTGATTGGCTTACAGCCACAACCCACAGCGCAGCAGCTAACTGGCGACGATTTGACAGTGGGGCCTGGGAGTGATGTGTTCGAAGCACGAAACGCGGATCACTGGTCGCCCGAATGGCAACCATTTGAATCTAGGCATCCGAGCCTTACATATGCCCAGCTGTCGCCGATTGGCTCGTGGGCGCCTACAGCACCGCCCAATATCCCAGGTACGGACTAGCCGCATTGACTCACACTTCCTACCTCGACAACAACCTGGTTTCAGCCTGCAGTCGTTCGCAGCTAACGTGCAGTCAGGCCAAAGTACTTATGCTTGGGCTGCCCATCAGCAGTACCCCATAAATCCCATTAATAATTACTTACCTCAGAATCCAGGCGCTCTAGCACTCACGGCGTTTGCGCAGCAGCTTAGCCCCAACAGCCTTGACCAGTCTCGGCAGCTTCCGTACTCTTCTTTGCCACAGCATAGTCCGCGTCATCTGGCAAACCCTCCCCAGACTCCAAGCATTCGAGTCACCGGAACAGCGGGAACGGGAGACGAGGCCTTTGCTCCGCCACATTCGGATTTCGCGGCCTGGAACTATATATCACCCTCCTCAGGCCCGCCACGAAACAGCAACAGCAGTACAAATTTCGACTTGTTCAACATGGGAAACACTTTGCCACCTGTCAACGTACCATCGATACAGCTGCCGCAGGATTACAACAAGCACCAGCGTTCACATTCAATGAACTCGAACCCGGATCTGCCCACTCCGGTTAGTATGTCAGGACCTCACTCTGCTCTGCCATCACCCATTCGTGAGCAGAGAACAACAATGTCGAGCCCACACGCCCATGCACGACAACTCTCCGAGGAAGTTTCTTCACAAGATGAGCATGACGGATCGCTGCGGAAGAACAACGCCTATAAACGTGCCGAGGAGCCACCGCGCAACCAGGAAGCAAAGATGGTCTGCAAGCACCAAGAATGTTCTGGTCTCACCTTCGACCGAAAGTGTGAATGGAGGTAAGCGAAGTAGCATCATCAATACCAAGACCTCTGTCTAACGTGCATCTACAGCAAACACATGGACAAACATGACCGACCCTACAAGTGTCTCGTCAAGGGATGTGAGAAACTGCAAGGCTTCACCTACAGCGGTGGTCTCTTGCGCCACGAGCGCGAAGTACACAAGATGCACGGTGGAACTAAGAAGTCCCTCTTCTGCCCTTTCACGGATTGCAAGCGTAGCTCTGGCGCTGGCTTCACGCGGAAGGAAAATCTCGCTGAACACATCCGTCGCGTACACCGTAGGACGAGCATGTCAGCCGACATGCACGGTTTGGTGATTCGACGTGAAACCTTGGAACGCTCACCAACCGTTGAGAGCCGTCAGGCCTCTGAGTCACCCTATGTCCGCAACCTCGAGTATCGTGAAAGCGAGGAGCCTTCGCTCAAGCGGAAACGAGTCACCGACTCCGTCCTGTCTGATCGCGCTGATGAGGACCTCCGCGCTGAAATCAAAAGACTACGACACGAGAACGAGGAGAAGGACGCCCGATTACGACAGCTCGAGCAGGCTGTGATGGCGCTGCAGCAGAGTCGCAGGTAACCCCTGTCCGGGCTTAGGTTTCGCTACCGGGAATGGGACATACATACTAACATTAGTCTGAGGTAACTTGCCACTTGTCATCATTTAATGAATTACGGCTGCTGGAGTTGGTCATCGGTACTTGGGTTGGGAAGGACATCTCAAACTGCACAGCATGGATGTTGGCACTCAGATACTACGATTCACTTTCCCCTCTAGCAGGATGACGCTCACTGTACATAATATTGGGCGTCTGACTGCTCTTACAACTAGACTTGTATTTACTGTCAGCATGTCTGGAACATGTACATCACGCGAGATGACCAGGCGCGATATTACTCCATTCACTTAGAAAGACGGACGGCAACGATAAGCCAAAGAAAGACAACACTGTACTCATTATAGAAAAACAAGCGCCACAGGCGGATGAAAGGCACAAAAACATGACATGCCAGATGTTTGCTCGCGTTGGGCTGAGGTGAGGTCGTGATTAGCTTTCAGCCCCAAAGTCTGCCTGATGTGCCTGATCCTCTGCGCCCTTTGAACCTTCCCAACTCACTCAGATGGCTGACCTGAGGGCGCGCTGGCTGCCTAACGCCATGTCTTCACCACGGCTCTCGTCACAGACGGTTCATGCGAGTCATTGCGACGTACAGGCTGCCGTCTGCAGTCATCATGATCATAGAATCTCGTACGGGCGTATACGAAGGAGCAAGTCCAGCAGATGTCGCACAAGCCACACGAACTTCGTACGACGGCCTGTTCGGATCAGATCACAATTTGTCCGTCGGGCCTTGTGCACCTTCTTTCCAGGCTGCCATCGAATGTCAGTAGCCAGCCTGTCCGCCGTCCGCCTCGAGCCGCGCACGCCGAAGCCTCCGCCAACAAGGACCAAGTTTTTACCCACATCGAGCCATCCGCTGCATTCCCCAACAGCTTTGCGTCAGCACGAACAAGGCGCAAGTGTCCGCAGACTGTGTTGCCGTGACGCACATACGAGTCATACACGTTCACAGCTCTTGTCGCCTTGCCCGATGGTGCTGAGCGATGTGGGAAGTTGATTGGTAAGTAGTGCTCATGTGATAGCGCGTTAGCGTGCAGCGTGCAGCGTGCAACGTGCAGGCGGTACGTGTTACGTGTGTCGCGTTTGCTGCCTTGTGTGCCATGTCGCCCGCCCACTTCTGGTTTTGTGCTGGTGGAGGTCGGGAGGGTCGGCGTTGGATGTCGACGACGGAGATGAGGATAAATTAGGCGAGGTGTGGCGGAGCGACTGCCTGTGTGAACGTGCGTGAACGCCGGACTGATGGCAAGGCTTGTGAGGCGTGACGATAGCTGGTAGCGGCATGAGTAATGTTAAAGGGGTTGGTAAAAACATGGAGTTCTTAAAGTAGTATGCTATCATATTGGCCTTGCAGCCGACAAGTTTGATGTATTGTTGTGTACATTCTATTCTCTACACTATACTATCTACACTACAAACTGTACCCTGGCAGAAAGGGTCAAGTGAACAACACCGATACATAAAAGGTATGCCCCGATCTGCTCTGAACCCCTAACTCCGGCCAGGAAGGTTTGGAACGCGACGTAGATCAACCTATGGTCATGCACTCACAGTCATGATTGATTCTTCGTTCAATCACCGCCAACACCTGCATTCTTCTGCTACTGGCATGCAAACTATCCTTCAGCGGCGATGACGGGTTTCGATCATAGACGGGTTTGGATGTCTTAGATAGCGGAGGTAAATTGACGTGAGAGAACTGGACCACGTTGATGACGCACCACCGATGTGTCTAACTGTTCTTTGATGTACACACAGTGGTTTCTGGCCACTAGATAGCGCATGGGATGTTGTTCAGAATGTGTGGTGATGCTGGTGACGGGCGTTTGCTGTGGCGCCTTTGGATCGGCACCAAGGTGCGCGTGTGTTTGTGAGATGTCGTGTGCGCTGACCTGGTGCCGCAACGCGAAGGTGCGCGGGATGCGAGGCGAAGATATGCCCCGACCACTTTCGCTCTGTTCTTGCATCAACTTGATGGAATCAGATCGAGGACTGTCACAGCTGGTCAGCGGTGAGCGACGACATCACAATCTACTGAACGTGTGTGAATGACTGCTCAATGATAACGACGATAGGTAACGATGTAGCAGAAAAGTGCAAGAAAACAATATCCTGAGAAAAGGGTTTGACTACTGGAAGGATTGAGAATGCGAAATTTGGAAACAGCTCTAGCGCACGATCTTTGAGAAGAATCGACTGAGACGCCGTAGCAAATTACTGTCGAACACGTATCGTACAGTGAGATTCGCAGGAGGGTTAACGGACCATAGAGAGGGAGATGAGAAGAGTCTGAAAGTAGCTTACGTTGTCGCCGCTTATGCCTTTGGTTGTTGCGCCTGCTCCTGTGCCCTCTTGATCGCCATCTCCTTGGCCTTTTGCTGAAACCCTTCGATCTTATCATCGATGATCGCAATCTCCGCTTCCAGCCTCAGCAGTTTCTCTTGCAATAAATCTTCATACCGCTCGTCGGTCAATGCCTCCATTGGGCTCCACTTGCTCTCCGCGATCCGCTCCATCCAGTTCTTTTTCTTCTCTCCCCTAGCTGTCATCCGAGCCTCCTCTTGTATCTCAGCAGAGTGCTTGTTGTCGAGCAGGTTGTAGCCCTTCTGGCCCGCAAAGCCGAAGAGACTGAACATGAAGGTTCCAGGCAGGGCATTACGTGGTCCACGGAAGAGCAAGCCAAGACTCAGGCCAGTAAAGGCGCCGGCTATGGTGGATGCACGAATCTTGTCCGAGCGTGTGGGGCTGAGATCGTGTCGCTGGCGCAGAGGTGCACCACGAGTTGTGTTCCACCAGTTCAGCAGGCCGTCTGAGTTGAGAAGGGAAGTGCGAGCGGTCCAGTAGGTGCTGCCGAGGGCAAAGCACTGCACACCGGAGGCGAGCGCGAAGAGGACTGGGGTTTGCGTGCGAAGTGTTCCGTAGAAGGCGCCGAGTGCAGTGCCGGGGATGGCTGAGGACGGTTAGGAGACAAGTCGAACGTTGGTGTCCAGGGAGCAGAGAGATGGCTCAACCAGTTGGAGCCAAGATGAGGAAACAAGCCATGTGTTGCTGGGCTCTCGATCAGGTAGAGGAAAGAGGAAAGAGGAAAGAGGAAAGAGTGACGCGTGGTGTGTGTTTGCAAGGCTGCAGAGAAGGGAGACGGCCGTCAATACTGGGTGCAAGGAGGCGAACATGTTGTGGAGACGAAGAAGATTGGGATTGGAGGCATGAAAGACATTCCACGACAGAGGACGGCTGCACACATACCAGAGCCTAAGCCAATCCACGCAGCCTGGGTGGCTACATCGAGCGGCTTGGTGAGCTGTTCAGCCTGTCCAGCCTGTCCAGCCTGCTCAGCCTGTTCAGTCTGTTCAGGGTCGTGGGGCTGCTTCATGGCTTCCCACAGACAGACGGGTAGGGTGGGTGCTTGGTGTGCTTGGTGCGCTTGGTGTGCTCGCAGTGGTCAGTGGTCGCAGTGCTCGGCAGGGCTGTGATGTCAAGTGCACAGACCAGCAGCTACAGACGCACTTTCTGATTTCCCGGACCAGGCTTGGGTGCATCGCCAACCGTGCAGCCAGCGACACCACCACCACGCACGACACGACGACTTTCGAGAGCAGACCCCGCTCTCCTACACATTCAGACAGCGCGCGGATACTCACTGCGCGTTGACACCAAACCGCAATTCGCAATCATGGGTACGGCCCCCCACGAAACACGCAGGCCGTGTCTGGTGCGGCGGCTTTTTTGCCCCGCTCTGTACGGCTTCAATTTGCAGGACCTCTGGCTGACGGACTTGCGCAGCGCCCAAGAACAAGGCGGCGAAGATGTCCCTGCAAGACTTCCTAGGCGACCAGGGTAGGCGCCCTGTGCTCCCCCTCGAGTGCGCAGACGACTGACTGCAGTGTAGCTCTGGGCTCATGGGCTGACGAGATGGAGGACATGCCAATGCCCCGTGAGTAGTACCAGCGTGTTTTCCTGCGCAAACCTCCCGTACTGACAGTGTGCAGGCGCAGGTACTTCCCCCCGCCCGCTTCCTGCGACTCGATTTTGCCCAACTTTTTGCATGCTCACACTGCGCTAGGTGGTGGCGGCGGCGCCAGCTACGGCGGCGGCAGCGATAGGCCCACCTTTGGCTCTGGCGGCGGATTCGGCGCTGGCCGCGTTGAAAGCTTTGGTAGGTCGCCGTTGCCTCGCTTTCGTTGCACGCGCACGCTAATCGTGTCTCACAGCCGACCGCGGCTTTGCTACCCGCGAGGAGCTCCCCCTCCCCTCGAAGCCCCCTTACACTGCCCATCTGGGCAACCTCTCCTTTGATGCCACCGAGGGCGATGTCAACGACTTTTTCAGCGGATGCGAGGTCACCAACGTGCGCATCGTCGAGGACAAGCTCGACCGCAAGCCCAAGGGCTTCGGCTACGTCGAGTTCGGCTCGCTCGATGGCCTGAAGAAGGCGCTCGACCTGTCCGGCTCGCAGTTCCAGGGCCGAAATGTCCGCGTCAGCGTTGCTGAGCCCCGTAAGTAACACGCCGACGTTTGCAACCGCCGTGTCTGACAGCAGTGTAGCCAAGGACCGCCCCGAAGCCAGGGACATCTCCGACTGGTCTCGCAAGGGCCCCCTCCCCGACCTTCCGGGACAGCGCCGCGGCCCCGACCGCGGTTACAGCAGCCGTGGCTTCGACGCTGCATCCGATGCTGGCAGCGACCGCGGCGAGCGCAGGCGCCCGGCATTCGAGAGCGACGGCAAGCAGCGTGACTTTGGTAACTGGGAGCGCAAGGGCCCCCTCTCCCCCTCGACCGAGGCACCGAGAGAAGGCGGCAGGCGCTTCGATGGTCCCCGTGAGCCCCGTCCCGAGCGCGAGGGTGGCTTCCGTGAAAGGCAGTCGCCTGCGTGGGGCGAGGGCCGTCCCGAGGGCGAGCGTGGTCCCCCACGTCGCGAGTTCCAGCCCAGCGAAGGCAGGCCGCAGTTCGAGAGACAGCCTACTGCTGCAGACCAGGACAACCAATGGAGATCCAAGATGCGCGCCGATGCCGCATCCCCGACTGGCACCCCAGACGCCAGCACCCCCTCGTCTCCCGCCCCTCTTGCCAGCCGCCCCAAGCTGAATCTCGCAAAGCGGACCGTTTCCGAGGCCCCGGCTGCTCAGCCAGCAACTCCCTCCGACAAGCCGAACCCCTTCGGTGCCGCCCGTCCCATCGACACAGCTGCCCGTGAGAGGGCGGTGGAGGAGAAGCAGAAGCAGGCCGCACAGCAGAAGAAGGAGGCAGACGACAAGGCCCGCGAGGAGAAGAAGGCCAAGGAGGCCGCCGCTAAAGAAGCTGCATCCGCAAAATCGACCGAGGAACCCAAGGAGGGTGGCGAGGTCCCCAAGGCTGTCGAGAATCCCGAGGCTGAGGCTGAGGACGAGACTGCCAACGGCGAGATTGTCGACGATAAGGAGGTCAAGCCTCAGGAGGTTGTCCAGGCCCCCAAGGACGGAGGATCCTGGAGACGCAAGTCCAGCACACCTGCTGCCCCCGCTGGTACCACAACCGAGACTTTGGAAGACGATGGCTGGAGCACTGTCACCAAGGCGCCCAAGAACGCCCGCACCAACCGTCGTGGAGGCGCTCCTACCCGCGCCATTGCCTCGTAAACCACCATGACCAGCTCATGGTGGTGTATCGGTGGCTTGTTCCTTTTTTGCGTTCCAGGAAAATAGTAACGTCGCGCATTTCACCGGCGTGGCGGAGTCATTCTCGAGGGTTTTGCTATCTGTTCATTCTGAGCAGCTGTGTCTTGTTGACTGTCTTTCAAGCGCACTGTACCTGCCTTGCGTTCAAGCTGGGATGCAAGGCGTTCGTCCGCTTGGTTAGGCTGATGGCTCCCCAGCTGCACCTTCGTCGGTCCATGTCGCTCACGATACCCGAGCATGCCCGTCACCCTGTTCCCTTTCCGTCCTCCAAAAGTTACGGTCTTCCAATCGCAGCAACATCATGTCCGCCCATCTAGGCTCCGAAAATCTTGGACTTGGCATCTTCTCGAATACCGTCCTTCTCCGAACACAACCAAAACACGGGTGCGTCCCATTCCGCTTACGAGGTCAATGTCGTGACGATGATGTACCTTTCCCATAGACGACATGAGTGTTTGGGCATGTATCTATTTGCAGGTTAGATTGACGATTGAGTTCTCCACTTCAAACTTGGACTTTTGTGCATGATCGGGCAGTGTTGCATGCTAACCATCCACTAATGCTCACATGACACCGTATACTGTTTGTTGGCCTGTTCACAGCCACTGCGAGTAGCCTGGAATTTGGACGTTTGGTGATCGCCGTTGACGTAGATCCGCTTCCGCCCCAGTGGCTCTTGCAGGGTGGGTCCCCTGCCTAGCCGCCCCTCATACGTCAGTCTGTCCAACCTCAATATCTTGCTTTGGTGTGCCCGAGTCTACACTTTCCTCGTTCTAGTTGTGTCTCCGTTCGTTTTCTGTCTTTGTTTTGCGAGATTGATCTGTGGTTCGTACTCAGTCTGTTGGTTTCGAGTAATTTACTGTTCATTCCGGCTGCAAGGAAGCCAGGGACAGTTACGACATCACATCATCCAGCAATCCTCCTCTCGAGTTGCGTCCACCTATACAAGCTTCTACGAATCCTGAGCAATGTCGACAAAACCCCAATCACCCGGACCGAATTCCACATCGGCAGCATCAGCAAAACAAGCAAGGTCCCGTAAGGCCTTGAATCCAGACGCAACAGCAACAGGTCGAGCAGGCTCAGCAGGGGGCGTGGTTCTCGAGAAAGCAGCTGCGAAAAAGCCATCGACTCTAGCAAGCACTACAACCCCCAAAGCCGCATCGACTCCATCCATGGACACACCAACCAAGCGCAAACCCCGAAAGCTGAACAAGGAACCGACATCCACGGCAGCAGCAGCAGCAGCAGCAGCAGCACCAAGTCTCTCGAACGAAGCCGCCGAGCTCGAAGCGCTCAAGAATCGTGTCAGAGGACTCGAAGCGAAGGTTGAGGACCTCTATAAATCAACGCCGACCGCGAACGCCGCACCGCGTTCTCCACGCCGAAGAGGCAAAGGACGCAAGAACTCGAGCGCGACAACCACAGCAACTCTCGATAACCTTGGGCAATCCAAGCCAGAACACGAGCCACAAGTCACGGAGCTCGACGACGAAGAAGAGGCGGACGAGGAGCTTGTGCGCATCGAATCCGAGCTCGAAGTCGCGCGCCAGGACCTGGCACACTACCACCCGCAGGCCCGTCCACGAGCGAGAAGGAGGGGATCTGAAGACACAGAGTATGTGGAGGAGATAGCGCGAGATGCGCCGGGCGCGAACGCAGGCAGCGACAGACAGGTCACCCTGAGCGGCAGCTACCGCATCCCGCTCCCGGCCAACCTGAACCCGGAGGACGTGAAGACGATCCAGAGCGGTGTGTCTGCGGCGCAGAACGTCGCTCGCTCGTTCCTCGACCAGCGGCGTGCTAACCAGGCGCTGAAGAATGCGCAGGCCGAAGCTGGGCCCCCGCTGCAGCCAAAGAATAAATCCACTCGTCCAGCGACATCGACGTCGGCGTCGACAAAAACGCCGGAATCAAGCATGGAAGTCGGTACGCAGCTGGAGGGCGGGGCGGGCAAGCAGAGTTGGGGCGAGTGGATTGGCGGGTACAGCATGGCGATTAGTCGGGCGGTCAAGACGATCGAGCATGAGGCGGCTATGGAGGCCAAGACGGAGCGACCGACACAGAGCAGGCGGACGAGCACGCCCAAGGCAGGTGGAACGGGGGGGAAGAAGAAGAAGAGGCCGGCGGCAAAGGCGACGATGAGTGGGGAACAGGTACAGGGTCTGATGAGCTGAGTACCGGAAGAAGGAGGGGGTGGAGGTAGAGGAGAGGAGGAGGAGGAGGAAGAAGAAGAAGAAGAAGAAGAAGAAGCTGGTGTTGAAGACAAGGGGAGAAGACATGTACAGTATGTACTCGTTAGCACATGCATGTACCGGCGTTTTCATTTGGGCTCAGGGGTATCTCGTCACGACTCTGTCTCTACCGCCTCTCATATCTTCCGCCTTGTGTAGGCCCAGTAGGCCTTGGCTGGCAGTTTCCAGTCGGTCTTCCTCAAAGTCGGACTAAACAGGTCGAAATCGGCGTTTTGCAGCCGATCGAGCCAGGACTGGGTACTCACGCTCGGCATGAAGACGCCAAACGCGGCCTCGACGTCGCTCAACTGCTGCTCACTGCCGGCGTTCCTCTGCTGAGAAGTGTACTGATGCTCGCCGTCGTCCTGATGCTCAAACGCGTGGCCCAGGCTCCCTTCGCTTCGGAGCTTGGCCAGCATCTCCCTCGCTGTGATGAGATGATCGTTGGCGCGTGTGGCGACTGCAAAGACGGCGTCTCTCAGGCCCGGTGCGTGCGCCCCAAGGCGAAACACGTCTTCCTCGCGCACGTTGGCTTCGGCCATGACATCGAGCGGCAAAAGCACGGCGCCCTGCGCTGGACCCGACTGGCCTGTGATGTGTGCAGCCGTGCGGGCGGGCTGGGGCTGGGGGAAGGCGATGAGCGGGACGCCGCGTAGAAGGGCGGCGATGCCTGCAGCTTTTCCAATGTGGGAGGCGATGTGGTCTGTTGTCAACGAGGCCTGGGGCAGGGCGGACAGAGTCAGGTACAACAAGGTCGAGTACGTGTTTTCGGCGTAGCTTTCAAGGGAGCTGAGGGTTGGGTAGGGTGGGTTGGCCAGGTACTGCTCGCGCGTGTTGATGACGCGGTGGAACCAGTTCTTGCTCAGGCGCGACTTCCCGTCTGTGCGGCTCTGCAGGTGCTCTGCGGCGTGGGCGAGGAGGATGGCGACGGGCTCTTTGGGGGGGGAGCCAGCCAGTGCTTTGGTGACGGTGTCGCGCCAGAACTGCATGCGCATCATGCCGACGGTGGGTGTGCTGGTGGTGTCGGCCACGCGGGCGACGTCGACGTTGAAGGCGCGAATGGCGAGGTAGGCATCACGGGAGGATTGCGGGACGAAGGATTGGAGGATGTGCGAGGGGGTGTCGTAGGTTCTGTGGGCAAATCAGCTTGGCGATGCGGTGATGCGGTGATGGGGCGATGCGGCGATGCGGTGATGGGGCGATGCGGCGATGCGGTGATGGGGCGATGCGGCGATGCGGTGATGGGGCGATGCGGCGATGCGGTGATGGGGCGATGCGGCGATGCGGTGATGGGGCGATGCGGCGATGCGGTGATGGGGCGATGCGGCGATGCGGTGATGGGGCGATGCGGCAATGCGGTGATGGGGCGATGCGGCGATGCGGCGATGGGGCGATGCGGCGATGCGGTGATGGGGCGATGCGGCGATGCGGTGATGGGGCGATGCGGCGATGCGGTGATGGGGCGATGCGGCAATGCGGTGATGGGGCGATGCGGCGATGCGGTGATGGAGGCTTGCACGTACCGGATGAGATTGGCGCAGTAGGCTCTTGCGCGCTCGACCTCGGCTTGCAAAGGGCGCGGGCCGTCGGCGAAGCATTGCGCGGTTTGTATTCGCCGCCTTTGAGGCGCCGGGTGTGTGTGAGTGCGCCGCAGGGGAGCAGCCCGGAGCGTTGCCGTCTGCATGGGCAGCGAGAGGCAGCGAGATGGAAAGCGTGGAGGAGCGCTTCTTGGAGGTGCAGAGAAGGCGAGCCGACCAGGCAGACGAGAAATGAGCGACGTCCATGGTCGGTGGTCGGTGGTCGGTGGTCCATCACTTTAGCGCGGGACGTGGGGACGTGGGGACGTGAAAGCTGAAAGCAAAGCGCGTCTGCAATGGCGGCGAGACGCGTCGCATGCGCCGACGCCCCCAAAGCCGGCCGCATTGCACCAACAACACCATGGAGGCGCCCCACCCCGACCAACGACCAGCAAAGAAGCGCCGCTTTTTCGCACAAGACTCGTCGCCAGCCCAAGCACGCTCGAAGCCGTCCCATCCACGTCGGCCGTCCGCGCCGTCCCCGCCGTCCCCGCCGTCCCCGCCGTCCCCGCCGTCCCCGCCACACGCACCCTCGAGTCCAACACGCCTACCCGACCAAGGGCAAGACGGCCCCCGTGTACCAGCACGCGATGGCTTCGACGTGGACATGCTGCAGGCCGTCGTGGGAGCGCTGCCCGCCTCCACCCTGCAGAAGCTCAAGGACGTCAGCAGCAGCCATGTGGAGAGAGGTACGAACGCTTGCCCTTGCACCGCCAACTCGTCCACCGTCGACTAAGTCGCTGCACAGCAATCAACCTGTATCTCGACGGCTCATGGGCCTCTGCCTCTGCCTCTGCCTCTGCCTCTGCTCCTGCCTCTGCCTCTGCCCCTGCTCCTGCCCCTGCCCCCGCGCCCGCTCCTACCCCCGCGCCTGCTCCTACCCCCGCCGCCCTCTTCCTACCACGCCCCCACTCCGTCCAGACGACGATAGCGAGCTCACTGCAACGCACCGAGTCCCAAGACTCGCTCGCCTCGCAAGCCTCCGCGCCCTCGACGCCCATGGCCCGCCTGCTGAGAGACACGCCTCCCAAGCGCTACATTGGTTCGTTCGGAGTCGTGGGCTGGGCGACGACGAGCGGCACACGACTGCTCAAGCACAACGACAAGCTCACCGTGGAGCGCTTCAAGAGGCAGCCAAAATCCAAGAAGCGTGTCGTCGCCCTCCAGAAGCAGGACATTGTCGTGCGATTCACAAACGAGCGAGGCCAGGAGGTCGGGAGGCTGGAAAACGAGTCGGCAGCCTGGGTGTCGGCCTTGATCGACCAGAAGGTCTGCTCCTTCGACGGCACCTGCGTATACGCCCCAGACAGGATACGAACGAGCGACACGATATACCTCCAACTGCACGCCCATCTCCTGCGCGCCGCTTTCGATAAGCGCAACTTCACCAACCCGGACGACAACCGAGAGGTTAGCATCTTCGAAGAGAAGGAGACGTCCGACGAGCGCGATCTGAGGATGCGCCAGGTCGGTCTGGTGAAGCTCTTCGACTCCATCAACCTGCACCCCTCACGTCGGAATGAAAACACGGAAAAGCACAAGCGCCAACGTCTTCTGCAGGCAGCAGAGAGCGCCGAGAGCAAGGACGAAAAGCCCAAGCCGAACAACGGGACGCCTGCAAACGGCACGTCTTCGCCACCAGGCGACGAAGCTGAAGAGGGCGCAGAGCTCGAACAGGACCAGCTGGACTCGTTGTACAAGAAAGCGCAGTCGTTCGATTTCAACACACCTACAATGGAGCCTGCGGACACATTCGTCATGCACCTTCGCAAGTACCAGAAGCAGGCCCTACACTGGATGGTCGGAAAAGAAAAGGACGAATCGCTCCAAGCCAAGGACCTCTCCATGCACCCATTGTGGGAAGAGTACCAGTGGCCCGACAAGGACGCTGATGATCAAGACCTGCCCACCGTCCAGGACCAAGCCATGTTCTACGTCAACCCCTACTCTGGCCAACTTTCGCTAGACTTCCCCAGGCAAGAGCAAAACTGTCTCGGCGGCATCCTGGCTGACGAGATGGGGCTCGGCAAGACCATCGAAATGATGAGCTTGATTCACACGCACAGAAACCATCCAGACCAGACCGAACAATCAGCCGCACCCAAAGCGCTTCCTCGCTTGCAAAAGACCAGTGCAGCGGTTGAGCCGGCGCCCTACACCACCCTGGTCATCGCGCCTATGTCCTTGCTTGCACAATGGCACAGCGAAGCGGAGAAGGCGTCGAAAGAAGGTACCATGAAAGCCATGATCTATTACGGATCGGAAAAGGCCGTCAACCTCCAGAAACTCTGCTGTGCATCCAACGCCGCCAACGCTCCCAACCTAATCATCACCAGTTACGGCACAGTTCTGTCTGAATTCAATCAGGTCGCTGCTCAACATGGCAACAGAGGGTCGCACGGTGGTATCTTCTCGCTGGAATACTTCCGCATCATCCTCGATGAAGCGCACTACATCAAAAACAGGCAGTCCAAGACAGCAAAAGCTTGTTACGAGCTCAGCGCGAGGCATCGATGGGTGCTTACGGGTACGCCAATTGTCAATCGACTCGAGGATCTGTTTAGTCTGGTGCGCTTCCTAAAGGTCGAACCCTGGAGCAACTTTTCCTTCTGGAAGACATTCATCACAGTACCCTTTGAAGCAGGCGACTTCATCCGCGCTCTCGACGTGGTGCAAACCGTCCTCGAGCCGCTTGTTTTGCGCCGAACAAAGGACATGAAAACGCCCGACGGTGAGGCTCTGGTACCTCTACCACCAAAGGTCATCGACATCGAGCGCATCATCCTATCACAAGACGAGCGAGATGTGTACGACCACATCTACTTGCGAGCAAAGAGCGTTTTCACACAAAACGCCGAGTCTGGCATGCTGCTGAAGAACTACACCACCATCTTCGCTCAAATCCTCCGTCTCAGGCAATCATGCTGTCACCCCATCCTAACGCGTAAATCTAGCCTCGTCGCCGACGAACTCGAAGGCAACGTGGCGTCTGATCTTGCCAATGGTCTTGCCGACGACATGGATCTCTCCAGTTTGATCGAGCGCTTCACCGCCGATAGCGACCAAGACGTCAACAAATTCGGCGCCCATGTCCTCAAGCAGATTCAAGACGAAGCCGAGGCCGAATGTCCCTTGTGCTTCGAAGAACCTATGGCCGACCAGGCCGTCACTGGCTGCTGGCATTCCGCTTGCAAGGAATGCTTGCTGAACTACATCAACCACCAGCGCGACAAAGGCGAGGTTCCCTGCTGCTTCAACTGCCGTGAACCCATCAACGCGCGTGATGTCTTCGAGGTCGTGCGCCACGACCACGTCGTTGACAAACCAACACACAGTTTTGGTATTGGCGCTCCACCATCGGCTACCCAGACACCGCGCATTAGCTTACGGCGGATTGGCCTCAGCGGCTCTGCGAAAACCCAAGCTCTACTCACCCACCTCAAGAAGAACAGGAAAGAAGATCCCCAGGGGAAAACTGTAGTCTTCTCGCAGTTCACATCTTTCCTCGACCTCATCGAACCTGCACTTGCTCGAGATCACATCCCCTTCCTCCGCTTCGATGGCTCCATGGCGCAAAAAACGCGCGCCGCCGTTCTTGCCGAGTTCACCGCGTCCCCGAGACCCTATGTACTGCTGCTTTCGCTGCGGGCGGGCGGCGTGGGACTGAACTTGACCTGTGCGCGCAATGTGTTCATGATGGATCCGTGGTGGAGTTTTGCGGTCGAAGCGCAGGCTATAGATCGTGTGCATCGCATGGGTCAGGAGGGGAGTGTCAGAGTAGTAAGATTTGTGGTCGAGGGCAGCATTGAGGAGAAGATGCTGAGGATTCAGGAAAGGAAGAAGTTCATGTAGGTTTCTGTGATGGATGGAGTGTGAACAGACGCTAACGTGATGCAGTGCGAGTAGCTTGGGTATGATGAGCGAAGACGAGAAGAGAGTGCAGAGGATTGAAGACATCAAGGAACTGCTCAGCTGAGAAAAGAGTGCAGAGGATGGAAGACATCAAGGAACTGCTCAGCTGAGAAAAGAGTGCAGAGGATGGAAGACATGAAGGAACTGCTCAGCTGAGAAAAGAGTGCAGAGGATAGAAGACATCAAGGAACTGCTCAGCTGAGAAAAGAGTGCAGAGGATGGAAGATATCAAGGAACTGCTCAGCTGAGGCAGCTACATAGAGCATCAAAACATATCTGAGGACTACGAGGGCACGATTCGCATTTTCATCGAAGCATTACGGGCGCGCAAGATGGGTTCCGCATCATTAGCGATCAAGCATTGTTCTTTAGTCATACTTGTTGTATATACAGCACACCCATAGCTAGCGTACTCCAGCCTCGTGCTGCCTGCCATTCCTGGCTCAGCAAAACATGTCAACAATAGTGAAATAGCACGCGGAAGAGTCGCACCAGCGAGCAAGGCCGTGTAGCGACCCCACCGATTACGACATAGCGAAGATACGAGCGTAGCTGAGAGTCACACTACTTCCATCTAATGAAGATACAAGTGTACTACGAGGTACATTCACAAGTCCGTAAATTTTAAAAAAAAAATAAACACCTAAAACCCGTTCATCCTATAGACGGCCTTGATGTAATGAAGATACGAGCATAGTTAAGAGGTACATCTACAAGTCCTTACACTAAAAGATAAACACCTATAACCTGTTGATTCTACCGACTGCTTGAATCTAATAATGATACCAGTGTAGCTAAGAGGTACATTTACAAGTCCACGAATCAAAAGACAAACACCCACGACCCGTCGAACCTGCATCTTCCGATCCGTGCGAATAAGACAATGTTCCCCAAAAGGACAGGACCAGCATACGCACGGCACGATATGGCAAGCTTGCAAACGCCTACCTGTCCAAAAGATGCCTGCGCTGCGACGCATTCGATCAAGTCACTCGACACCGCTTTCGACGCGGACGGAGCGGAAGATGCGGCGGTGTTGGAGAAGGAGTTTGCGTTTGAACTAGGGCATGCATGCATGTCCGGCTTGCGATTGGGCCATCCTCTCGGCTCGGGTGGTATCAAGAGGTTGTGCGAGATATGAGCGCCGTTCTGGAAGTAGGTGATGGGTGAAGACAGATGTCTGGCGTCAGAGACAGGTACTATGCGTTCCACCGTTAATACGTGTGTTGCGCCGTTGGTAGGAGAATTGCGTATCGCTGTGATGAAAACTTGAACGGCATTTGGATCGCGGTAGTAGTAATGGTAGTAACACACACAGCTTCGCTGCACAGCTGTCTGCCTAGACACCAATGTACTCTCTGATATCAGGCAGTGCCGTGCCATCCTTGGGGCCGTTGTATCCTTCACCCGTCGCTGTGCACCCAGGGACGAGCGCGCAGAGCGTAGTGCCCAGACCCTCACGCATCAAGTTGCCACCAACGAGCGTCAGTCCACCCTCGCGAACGTACTTCTGCAGATCGAACGGCGCGCGAACGGTGTCCTCTACCAGATTCAGCAGCGGTGGGATATACTTGGGTGGCTGGCGGTAGATCAAGGATACGTAGCAGTGGGCTTGCACAGACAGAGGGGTGAGTAACATACAGCACGCTCGGATAATAGGAAGAGGGTGAGGTTCCATGGGTTCGGTGGCAGCATCACCATCGAAAAGTATGAGGTTCTATGCTCAATAGGCATACTGATCAACAAGCCATGCGGCTAACGCATCGCGCCCCTCTCGCTTGGCATAGATCCGGGAGTGAAGATGAACGATGTCACCAAGCTCTTTGTTGTTGATTGAGCAGTTGCAGCGGGCTATCGAAGCTATCCAGGGTTATTGAGGTGATGTGGGGTGCAATCTACGGCCCGGGCCTGGGTACACGGTTGCACAAAGCCAGAGTGCAGTTTCTGCGATTGGACTTTACGCCAACCAGCCTCCGAGCCATTGAACAGGAGGCAGTATTCATTTGAGGAGAAAGGTACGTTGCTGCGTGGCTCGCAACCATTTGTCCTCAAAGACACAACCTTCCAGGAGGTCGACAGTACGTCCGATTCCGATTCGTACGTATGTTTCCTCATCCTGCTCGTTTTCGGTCTTCTCGACCAACATAAGGTATGTTACATTTGTGTCCTGCCCAGAGTCCCAAGTTGGCTCAGGTTGTTGCATCAGCACGATTGCTATGCACTCTTTGAAATCTTCACTTGGTATGTGATCCAGATAACCCGTTCCAATACGGCATCCAAACTCCTCGTAGATAGAGATGATGCGTCGCAGATCTGGGTCGTCGAATGGTGGTCGTGTATCACAGCTACTTCGACAGAAGACTCTGGCGTGATACGCTTCGATCCTTAACCTAATGTCTCGTCCCCGGTCCACAGCATCATCGGTGAACTCAAGCCGAAAACCAACTATGCTTGCAATGTAGTTTTGAGCATCTTGTACAGACGATTGGAGCGGACGTTTACACGTAGCGTCCAGGACCCATGCTGGTGGCTGACACAGCATCCTCACGGGTCCCCTCCTGGATGCCCAGGACCAGCTAGGAGCTACAGAGGGTCCGTCACGTAGTTTCGTGCTTTCGCAATACCAGAGGAAACCGTATGGCAGGTGTTCCCACCAAAGTCCTGCAGCGTATTTCATGCCCGTGGCATTGCGAAAAGTCCTTGCTATACCACCAATGGCCGCGAAGACGTCGGTATCAACCGTCAGGTCGAGCCCGGAGTATTGACAGACAATATCGTACCACTGCTTGATTTGGACGGAAGCAGCATCACCTAGGTAGTGCTTTCTCGCAATGCGCTTACCGGTGTCTTTGTCTGAAAAGGATGCAGTTCTTTCCCGTGCAGAACATGTCATGCATTCCCAGAGAACCTCATCTCTCGCATAGTGCAACACCCGTCGAGACAAGAGCCTCTCTTGGAGTACCCACCCTCTTCGACTCAGAGGTGACTGGCGGAATGTGTCCTTCCAAGACAGTCCTGACTGTCGCCACGACTCCTTGTCGTCGATCCGTGCTGTTGGAAACGCTCTCTTGGTAGCAAGGAAGCCTGTTGAACCGTCAGGCGCGTCTAGCGCAGATATGGTCAGGTGCGCGTTCCTGTAGTAGTGGCCCATCTTTGCAGCTTCTGCTCGCCAGTCTTCTTGGCTATCTTGAATGATGCATAGTGCATCGATCCAAAGATGTTTAATGTTGAGTTTGCGCGTGACTTCAATTGCGTCTCGAAATGTCCGAGGTAGACTGGGAGGATCAATGTGTATCTCGAACAGCCTAAGGTTACCAACCGTGGTTATCAGCCCTGGGGAGCTGCCCCAGCAATGGCTCAGAGCTGCGTACGTCTCCCCAGGTGGAAGTGAGTTCCAGTAGGTAAGACGTAATTTGTCCGTAACCTCGATCAGTCTCCTTGGGACGATGAGGTCTTTTGGCTTTTGGCAAGCATCGTGTTTTGCAACACAGTCAGCGAGCCAATTGGAGATCAAGCTGTACGTCTCTTCTGCATCTGGGCGCGTTTGGACTCGCCGAAAGTCGTGACCTGCTAGGGGTTTCAGCAGGGAGCTGTCTGTGACGCCCAGAACCTAACACTGACCTGGCCCAACGACCTCGAATCTCTGGATAGCATCATTGAAGCCTTTGACAGACACCGAGTCGCTGTGAAGCCTGGCAATGCGCAGTTTTTCGCACCTGCCGACGTCTCTCGGCGATTGCTTGCAGAACGTGTGGAACAGCAAGCGACAGATCTGGCAGCCCTTTGCTGCTGAGATCTTCAGGCTTATCTGGGTATGGTGGTCAATCCAGTTGTGCGTATTGGCGCCGACTGTTCTTCGACAGCGCCCGCAGAGTGCGTCGAAAGTCGACATGGCACACCGTGCTGTTCATGCTGGACGCTGTGCCGAGTGCTTTGTATTTGCCGATGCACGCCTGGAGAAACAAGAGCGTTGGATTGTTGGATTGGCGTGGTGGTTAGTTCGAGGTGCAAGCGTACCTGACGCTAGCGCGGCTGTGACGTGATGTTCTGACTGTGCCCCGCGTCCCACCGCGGCTCGGGGTAAAGTAAAGAAGTGTAAAGAAGAGTGAAGAAGTGCAAGGAAGTGTAGAGAAGTTGGTCTGCTCCCATCGCAGCCCCCCCTGCCCTACACAACTCACCATGGCCTCCGCGACAGCCTCCGATGGCCAGACGTCGTCGCAGCCAACACCAAAAGGCCTGACCACGTCGGCCAGCACGCAGTTCCCCACCGTCAACATTGGCACGCGCAACTCGGCACTGGCGCTCATCCAGGCCAACGCGGTCAAGCAAGCGCTGAAAGATGCCAACCCAGGCCGCACGTACGAGATCTGCCCTGTCATGGTGCAGGGCGACAAAGACAAGATCACCCCGCTGCAGCAACTGAGCCAAGGCGAGAACGCAAAGAGCCTGTGGACCGGCGAGCTCGAGAGCATGCTGGAGAAGGGAGACCTGGACATCATCGTCCACTGCCTGAAGGGTACCCGAGCCCGTCCTTGGTCCACGCGCACTGCTGATCAGCACAGACATGCCCACCCATCTGCCCGACAACCTCCTCCTCGGCGCCATCCTCGAGCGCGAGGACCCCAGCGACGCCCTCATCATCTCGCCGCGCCTTCCCAAGGAGACCACACTCGCCACACTGCCCCAGGGCGCCACCATTGGCACGTCTTCGGTCCGCCGCGCTGCTCAGCTACGCAAGCTCTACCCGCACCTGAAGTTTGCCGATCTGCGAGGCAACGTCGGGACAAGGCTAGGCAAGCTGGACGCCGAGGACTCGCAGTACTCTGCCATCATCCTCGCAACTGCCGGCCTGAACAGGATAGGTTTCTCGAATCGGATCAGCCAGAGACTCAGCAGCAGCACCGGCGGCATGCTGCACGCCGTCGGTCAAGGCGCCCTAGGCATTGAGATCAGGAGGAACGACAATGTCATGAAGGACATGCTCAGCAAAATACGATGCGAGCGCACCACGCGGGCTTGTGGCGCCGAGCGCGCACTCCTGCGCACCCTCGAGGGAGGATGCAGTGTGCCAATCGGCGTCGAGACAACATGGCGCGGCGGGAAAGGTCTGGCGGTCGGCGCTCAGCCTGCGAAGGACTACGACAAGCACGGTGCTGCTCTGGAGGTTTCAGAGCCCCATCTCGACGACCAGGAGCTGGTGCTGAAGACAATGGTTGTTAGTGTGGACGGCACCGAGTTCGTTGAGCACGAGGCAACACGCAAGGTCCGGTCCGCAGAGGAAGCCGATGAGTTTGGGCAGGAAGTGGCAAGAATCTTGATCGAGAAGGGCGCAGGTAAGATCCTGGAAAAGATCAAAGTCGAGAAGCAGTGGGGTGCAAAGAAGCAATTGGAGGCCATGGGCGTCGCCCCAGGCACAGCATAGATGAGTCGACAGCAACTCACGAATGCACAAGCCACATTGTGCCTATGACGCGAAGCACAGGCTGGAGACTTACGACTCATCAAGCACATAGGCAGCACTTACAGGAATAACTGGGTTCACGCGACACATTGTCAAATTGACTTCATCGAACAGCACATTCGTACAGCTCTGCTGTGCCTAGGGTGAAGGAAAGACGGACTGACCGTCGAGATGTTCAGTGTATTGTGTATGGACAGCCAACAAACTTCAAAGATGTATACTTCAATTCTGAACACCTCGTAATATCCACATATGCGTCATCTATCCAGGCAAAGGCCAGCCTGCATTACTACTCGACCTTTTCCACGTCTCGAACCCGCTCTTTACACTTCCCGGTCTTGTCACCGGCGGGGTAATCGTCCACTCCTTCCGCTCTGGCTCCCCACCCATGACTGTCGTTGTGCTCTCCAGCAGACTCGCACCTAGTGGCGGCATCCGAAGACTAGGCACACTCGCACGCCGACTCCTCGGCCAGGGGGATAGCGGCGTGTCCCCGCCGTCTCTCAAGAAGGATATACTGCGCCCAAACTCGCGTATCCTTGCTGGTGCAGTCGATACCACGAGGGATGCGAGGAAGGGTAGGTTGGCGAATATGATGAGGAGTGTGGGCTCCGTGATGTAGAAGAAGAGGTATGTACGTGAATCCGGTGCCGTGAGGACCAAGCATCGTGCAAAGATGCCGAAAACGAGGGTCAGGGTGCCGGTCGCTGTGAGGATGGCAAGGAGAAAGCGACGCGGTGTTGGAATGAATGGTGTGGGGAGGATAAGGACAAGGAAAGTGGTCAGAGTGCTGAGTGTCAGTGAGACAATGGTGTGGTTGTGGTAGGTTAGACAATGTGGATTGTCTTCCATGTGTGCTGGTTGGCACCAGGACAGTAGTGAAATTTGGATGATCAGGAAAGAGATAACGCAAATGGCTGAGACGATCTGCACATAGCGTCTTCGAAGAATGCTGAACGCGACTGGACTAGATAAGTCAGTGAGAGAACTACTGCGGTCTAACAGCAATCAGCCTACAAGATTCGCCAGTACAATATCAGAAGACACACTTTGACAAAGCATGTTATGACCAACTGAAGTTCCTCGAGTACGTATCGATGTGTTCGCTGCTGTTGTGTAGATGAGTTGGAGACCAGGTTGGTGAGGACGATGAAAGCAGTAAATGGCAGAAGGAGGGACACCATGATCCAATCATCAGCCTGCAAGTCTGCAAAAGACTTGAGCATGATACGTCGAAAGATCAGTCTTGCGAAAATGATTGAGATGGCCAGTGCATAGAACGCCCACGACTGAATAGCGAGCGAGTGGGTGTCCATGATGGGCCCAAGAAAGAAAACGAATGGCCGACAAAAGAATAGCAACGATGGGAAAGAAAGCCTGGTAGTAATACTAAGATCGAGAAGTAGCAGGCATGGTGAATCAACGTAAGTATAGAAGGAAGCTAAAAGGTTTTGACGAGAATAGAAAAGCAACTACGGGTAGTCACTGTGTTCATCCACCTCCCGAGCACGTTCTGTGTTACTCTGGCATATCGATACCGTCTCCCCCGTGTCTCAGACAAGCAAAGACATCACCCATGCCGCTCGATCCTGCACTAGAGACGCAGGGTGATCACTTCGCAGGCTGCTTTGTGGCGGCCATCTGCAGGTTGTCCCGAAGGGGGGTCACGCTATCCTCTGTTGTCCGAGAGGCTGTGACGGCAAGGTCAATCATCCGCAGCGAGCTAGATATCTGCTTTTCTGCCTAGAAGTGCTGGCGAGTTAGATGGATTGCGGGAGAGAAAGCTGCGCTGCGCTGCGCTGCAGGTCGTGCCTGGACTCTGGAACGGTAGGTGAGGCCAAGGTGCAGAGACCTGAACCCCTAACAAATCATAGCCCTTCTTCCATCATCACGACAACGATCCCGGTAAAAGGTGGTATTGGACGCCCCACTTGACGTGGCCCTGTTCCTGCTCTGATCGACAATGCGGATGTAGGCGATGACAGGGGTCGACGTCTCGCTTTTGTTCTCAGCTTCTTCTGCATACATCATGACCACGCGTAGCCGCCTTCGCGGTGGGGTGTTTCGATAGATCAGCATGCACGCAGCTTTCAAGCATGCTTGATTCACTACTGGTGAGGGCGAGTTGACTTTCGACAAGAGATGGAATCGCGGGGACAACGGTATCCTGTCTCGAACGATGGTGTGCCAAAAAGCAAAAGTGACGGCCGCTCAAACTCTGGTCCGCGGCACTGGAAGCGCAGACCTGCATACGAACTTAACGACATACCGGTACTGGAAAGAGAAAGCAAAATCGACGACTCAAAAAGCAGCTCTTGTCCGAGGAACTTGATTTGCTGTTGAAAAATTGTGCGATTCGTAACCACTCCTATGGGACAGCTCGCTCCATGACGCTACGGCCCGGCCCCACGAGACAACAACTTTCCGGTGTCTATCTTCTTGTCGTATCCACGGAGCGCTGTTTGTCCGGATCGAGCTGAGTCACTTTGGTCACTAGGGCCATCCCACGCGCCATGTGGGTTATCGTCGCACAGCATCTGCTTCGAGCCCTGCAGGGTCAAGTCCAAGGATGTATTTCACACCAGGTAGTGTGGTCAGCAACAGAATTGGATCAAAGAGGTGAAATTATAGGTCTCATGTGACTGAGCCATCTTGAGTCACGTCAGGGCAACAAGTCACAACTGACACTCAGAACGTGCCGCAAGGCTACAGTCTCAATACTTACAAGTAAGAACTGCTCAGTTCAACAAACTGGTACTGTACACAGACCCCTGCATCTGCAGCGAACATCGCTTTTCCTTCTACAAGTTAGGCCTCTACTGCAAGCCTGCGATCTCGAGCACCGTACAGGACGCGCGAACCTCTACTGTCCATTGGATAAATCAACGCGAACCAATATCCCGCGGGGTTTTCAGTAGACTGGTCGTGATTTTGCAGTACCAATGCAGCATGCAAGATCGATGAGGAACACATGTACCCGATCATACAGCCTCATTTTTTACGCAAAGCCCTGATCGGCACGACACAATAATGTACTGCACCCGTAACCCTTCGCTGGGACACTGCCACATCGGGATCCCGAGCCGCCAATGAATCGTAGCCATCAGCCGAAGTTTTTGCGTTGTATTGGATAGACAATTGACCATGGTCGATCATGAAAAGACCCATGGACACAAAATATATCCAATCGTAGTCGAACCAGCCAGTAATTGAGCCGTCGCCCACGACTATGAACCTCAAGAGATACCAGCACGCACCCAAAGGAAATTGCCTGTGACCCGTCATGCCGTTTCCAAAGTAAAATTGGATCCCGACAACCAAATCCAAAGCAGTGAACCCAAATTCCTCGCCCGTACCTGCAGCGGATTCCGCAATCTGTCTGCGACGCACTGCACACGCGCAAATCCACACCTGCCTATTCGAGCCTCACGTCCACACGGCCAGTTTCAGCACACCAGCCTGTCTTTCCTTGATCAATAGCAGATACACATATCGATGCAGCTGTCGTGAAACCAACCAGGAGACTCCGCAACGAGGCCTAGGAGAGACAGGGCAGTGGCCTCGCACTCCGAACCCCTACGCGATATCGAATGAGACTGCCCTACATACGCAGCGCTCGGTTAGCTGGGATCAGCTCCATTCAGGCGGTCTGAAGCGTTGGGAGAAGTGATGGGTGACGCAATGTGGTTCCATGAAACTGGAATTTGAGAGCGGGTAAGATGTGCTACGCATGAAGATCCGTCTACGGCATGTTGATAGCTGCCAAGCGCGGGCCACTTTGAGGTAAGTCTGCAGCTGGTTCTGATGATCTGATCATGCATGGACTCTAAGACAAATCTGTTTATCCCAGATCCTGGCTGTTGGTGCAGTATTGCCTCAGTGCATCTTCAGTGATAGGTGCTAGCTCGGCCTTTGGATGCGCAGTATGCTCAACACAAGATCGAGTGTAGAGGGCAGTACAACCGCCCGATGCAGACAGTGGTAAAGACGACAAAAGTATTGGGTTTATGAGATGTGTTAGATGAGAGCATAGGTAAGAGAGCGCGAAGACAGAAATCATCAACAAAAGAAGCAACAAGACTGGAGCAATTGGAAGAATAGGTTTGATTAAGATAAAAAGTCATCACGGCAAAGAAAGTATGTCCCCTCCATGCCTTCGATCTTGTGCCGGTTGATGGCACTAGACTAGAGACACAGAGGCATCACCACCCGATTTGAAGAAGGTAGGTGATGATGGTGTTTACTCTCGCTTCTATGTCCACACTGACTCAACGTGGTAATAACGCAACGGCCAGCTCTAGCTAATGTAGAAGCGGATGCAATCAAAGAACCGAAGACCAAAGTCAACAGTCTTTGATAGCCCATACCCATCTGCAACACCTGCCACTCAGGGCGAGCAACAAGAGCCACAAGAAGAGCGTAACCCCCAGATGTTATGTATTTGGACAATACACCCCCAGAGGCACTGAGACCCTCGGAACCGCGATTCGATGTGTCGTGTCAAGATCGGAGAACCATCGAGACGAAGAGGCATCTACCAATTGCTGCACACAGGGAGGCTGGGACCTGCTTCATGACCACCGGAGTCGTCAAACTGCCGGAGTGGTCTCGTCCCTGCGATGTTTCAAAGTTTCTGGACTTATGGCGATGAATGAAGTGCGGTCACCTGCCGATCTTCGAAGGTGAAACCATGAATTCGAAAGCACCAAGATCGGAGAGAAGGAGACAGAGACTGGCGCTGCCCGACATAACGTTCAGCATGATGCGAGTCTTGGTCTCCTGCTGGACGAACGGTTTTACCCTGCCAGCCATCGATCAAAAATCGCATGTCTCGTTGCGCGCTAACTCAGCGGCAGTGAGATTAATTAGCCACGAATGGCCCGCAACACTTTCGTGTTTGCGGAGGCGTCCGTGCATACCTATCAGTAAAACATGCCAGGGACCTTGCGGCCTGTCAGAGCCGCCCAAAGGCAAGCTCAATGTCTGTTGGCTTCTTCCACCGCGATTGGGTTCCGAGACCTGCCAGAAGCTCTTGCTTTCGCTCGAGGTCCGACCTCTCATGACTCCTCACCCGGTATCGGGAGCTGCCCCCTACTTGATAGGTCCACTCCAGGATGGATAAAATCCCTGCTGCCAATGGCAGGATGGGAAGATATGACGTTGTAAATAGCCCTCCTGCTGATGAGCAGAAGGAACTGTATGACCAGAGAAAGGTCGAAGGGCATATATGCCACGTAAAAACGTGACGCCACAAAATGCAAGGCCTTAACCAAGACTGTAGAAGCAGACTCCTCGCCGACCACCTCGTTGTTCGCGTTGTTCGTGTGCACCTGTTACGCTGTCGTGTAGTGTTTGCCTTGACCTGGACGCCCTGATATGCGGTTACGTCGGAGTTGGCGTGTTGGCACGACAGCTGGTCGCATCATGTTCGCTCGGGGATGTAAAGTCGGCTCGTCGTGCTCTGGTAAAGAACATTTTCTGGGGTCGCTGATAGCGGACGCCCTGTTCTGTAATATAGTGGCTCGTCTGACTGCTGAGATGGTCTCCCAACCCCTGCCCGCAGTGACGTATAACATGTCGACAAGCGTTACTCAATCGATTGATCTTTGCTGTCCAACTGGGGTAAAACGGGCGTCGGGATCCTGATGCTAGTTGACCTTCGCCATGTATGGGCCATCCCCCACAGGGGCATTCCCTGAGTTGCGAGACAAAACTCGACGTAAAATGCAAGACATAGCTTGACGAAAACGCAAGAGGCTCGAAGGCATTGCAAAACATGCGAGGAGCGACCTCGACTTCAATGGTAGCGAACCTCGTACCGAGTGCCTACTCCGGACTCAGCCTTACACGAGGCCTGACCTCAGGCACTGGCTCCTGTGGGGCCTGAACGTGCTTGACTTCGAGAACAGCCTCCTGATAGAGTGCTCGCCTCTCATCGCTGGCTTCCTCTGAAGACTCAACGGACATAGGAAGCTCCAATCAAGGATGCCAACGTCTGCGAGCACCTGGCCCGACTTGAACCAACCTCTGTCTTTCAGAGCTGCTGGTTGCGGGACGTCTCCCGACTTCTTGCAGGCACGTAGCCATGCTGGGTCTACCGTGATGAACAATACAAGAGAATTTTGGCTCATGCATCCATAGTCAGACTGGAGACTTCCACGTCGATGACTTGGCAGTGCTGTTTGCACTCCTCGTCCGTGGTTGAATTCGATGTTGGCTTGCACCTATCAGTGCTGGTGGCCAGACCGGCAGACAGCGCTGTGCCCAAGGAGGACCAAGACTCGTTTGAGACCACGTCTCTGGTCCATGACCCGCGGTCCGTGTGTCTGAGCGGTGTAGGGCTGTGGTATAAGGGAGTGTAGAAGCAGAGAGGAAAAGTTAAAACGATGGATAACGAAGTGGAGGAGAGGTCTGCACTAGCGCACAGCAGACGTAAAAGGTGTGGAGGAAAGCGAAGGAGAGACGTGGCCTCCAAGGGCAAAAGCACACCGGTGAGGCGCGGTGAGGTGCTGAATAGGAAACGCACGGGAGACGCGGGCTTTATAAAGCAAGAGTGGAGACGCGCGTGAAGAGGAGGTTGGGCGTTGCAAATTTAACGACGAGAGTCGGCTAAGGCGTCTTAGCGCGGTGGGCCCAGGCGCGTGCGTCATTGATCGTGAACACCATCGTTCGCGGTCGCCGGTGAGTGCTCCTCAGCAGCAAGATACACAATGGTAAGCTTGGAGCCATGCGTTTAGCTACAATTCGAATGGCTGTTGACAGTGTGTCAGCCACCAAAGCGCGGTGCTGCCCCAGCAAAATCCCGTCTGGCACCGAAACGCGCCTCTAAGCTTGCCAAAGAGAATGGATTGAGTGCTGACCAAGAGGCCGAGATTCGTGAAGCCTTCGGTCTCTTCGCTGTACATCACCCAGATCATGAGGACTCGAAGGAGGGTGTTTTGCGCAAAGACGATGTGCGGCGATGTCTAATGTATGCAAGGCTTGTGTGGATTGGCACGACTGAAAGCTGACACAACGAAGCTCCCTGAACCTCGCGCCCGAGAAGTCCGAGATCCCCTCCATACTTGCGACCATCGACCCACTCAATACCGGCTTTGTCGACTTCGTACCGTTCCTCTCCTATGCCGCTATTGCCATGCACTCGAAAGAAGCCGGGTCAGACGAAGACATGGAAGACGAGGATGACGAGTACCGAGGCGAGAGCAACGCAGAGGAAGTCAGCGCAGGGTACCAGCTGTTTACTCATGGTGGCCCTGGACCTATCACATTAGGGCATCTGAGGAGGATAGCGAAAGAATTAAGAGAGGACGTACCGGACGATGTCTTGAGGGATATGATCCTCGAGGCGAATGGCGGCGTACGAACCAAAGGCAAGGATGTTGGCGGGGTCTCGTTGGAAGAGTTCGAAAGCGTGATGAAGCGGGCTGGGCTGTCTTTTGGATGATCATTGGCTTCTTCAACAGCATCAACATCTCATCGCCTACCTGGGACGCCGCGCGTACCTTGGATTCCGCGTCGTGACATTTGGCTGGCGCACGCGATGGTCCGACGCAGCAACTCGGCCTGATGGTTCAGATCATCATTTGGTCAAAGTATGCAGTGTGCACCTTGTCTGATCCATGTGCGACTCGCGCTCTTAGCGCCATCTACCACCTGAAGCCGCTTGATAGATTCTGGTCGTGGACATTAGCGGAGACGTGGCATTCAAACTGGTCCGGAGGTAGTGCTACCGCGTTTTCTAAAGGGAGCCAGTGTATGCTCGCTCCACAAGCAGTGCTTTGGCAGTTTCGATATCCTCGGGCGAACCCATGTAAAGATAGTTGTGCGTAGTACTAGCGATTCCCAAGATAGCCACCACGGAATCACTACGAACCAATCATCGAGTCGTTAGCCGCAGACGTCAGCCTTTTGAAAGTTGGACAGTTTGAAAGTTGAAAAGTGGATGGGCTTGGCAGGGATACACGATCAGCAAAGAGAACACGACGCAGGTCGCAGGTGCAACAAGGAGGCGCAACGAATTGAGCACCCACCTTGCCATCTCTCCCTTTTCGCACAGGCACTGCAGTATGTCGTAGTCCCCCGAGAGCACCGTAGCACCGCAACGCAGACTAACCACGGACTGCAGTCCCGCTCGATGCACCCGGCCTAGGACCCTTTTCTTACTCTCTACCCTAGTGGCATGTCCAGCGGCGTCGAAGCACCCGGCCAACGACGTCCCGGCATCTGGTCCTACCTCAGCTTTACGGGCCCTCGCCGCCGCGTCTCTGTCTCCCTGCCTCGCAGCTACAACCCCAACAGCGACCCTCACGAGAAGCCCGACCGTCATTCACGACACCGCCCGACCAACTCTGCGGGCTACATGAGCGACTTCAAGGGCTCCGCGATGATGAACCAGGGCCAGCGCCTGCGCTACCTGAAGACGGGCGGCATCATTGCCTTTGTCTTGCTGGTGCTCTACTTTGTTGCACCGCGCGGTGGCCTTTCGAGAGGTGTGTAGGCAGCCAGCCGTGGACACGGAAGCAGATGCTGATTGTAAAACACAGGCCCCGCGTCGACAGGAGGAAACACAGCCGAGGGCGGCGCGAAAGCAACATGCACCAAGTCGTACTCCAAGGACAAGCCGCTCGTCCAGTATGCGCTCATGATCGACGCCGGCAGCACCGGCTCCCGCATCCACGTCTACAAGTTCAACAACTGCGGCCCGAGCCCGGAGCTCGAGAGCGAAGTGTTCGAGATGACGCCCAAGCGGGAAGGTGGCTCTGGCCTCTCCTCCTACGGCGACGATGCCGAGGGTGCCGCGAAGAGTCTGGATGTGCTCATGGACAAGGCAGTTGCGAGCGTGCCCCCCGAGTACCAGCGATGCTCCCCCATTGCCGTCAAGGCCACGGCGGGTCTCCGCAAGCTCGGCGAGGAGAAGAGCAACAACACGCTGCGCGCCGTCCGCAACCGCCTCGAAACCGTCTACCCGTTCCCTCTTGTCTCCGAGGAACGCAACGGTGTTGAAGTCATGCCCGGTGAGATGGAGGGTGTCTATGCCTGGATCACCATCAACTACCTGCTCGGCAAGATCGGCGGCCCTGACAAGACGCCCACCGCTGCCGTCCTTGACCTTGGCGGTGGCTCAACGCAGATCGTTTTCCACCCAACCTTCCCCGACACGCCTCGAGGCGGTCTTCCTACCCAGCTCGCCGCGGGCGACCACAAGTATGCACTCAGCTTTGGCGGCCGCGACTTTGCCCTCTACCAGCACTCGTACCTGGGCTACGGACTGATGGAAGCGCGCAACAGCCTGCACAGCACGATCCTCGATGCCCTCTACCTGCAGAACAAGGAGTCGGGCGCAACAGAGTACCTCAAGTCCCCCATTGTCAACCCTTGCATTGCGCCGGGGATGAGCCGGGAAATCGACGTCAAGATGCCCAAGGGCCACGCTCTGGGCGAGACGGTGACCGTCAACATGACGGGACCCGCAACCGCCGCCCCCACACAATGCCGCGGCTGGACGGAGAAGATCCTGCACAAGGAGGACGCGTGCAAGATGGCGCCCTGCGCATTCCGCGGGGTCCACCAGCCTCCTTTCGAGCAGACGTTCGCCACCGAGGCTGTATACCTGCTGAGCTACTTCTACGACCGCACGCAGGACCTGGGCATGCCCGAGTCGTTCACGATCCGCGAGCTGCAGAACCTTGCCGACAAGGTGTGCCAGGGGGAGAAGGGCTGGGACGTCTTCACGCCCGTGCCCAAGGCGCTCGAGGAGCTGCGCGGACGACCCGAGTGGTGTCTGGATCTCAACTTCCAGCTCGCCCTCCTGCACACGGGCTATGGCATGCCCATTGACAGGGAGGTGCGCATTGCCAAGCAGATCAAGGGCAACGAGCTAGGCTGGTGTTTGGGCGCCAGGTATGTTTTTTTTTTTTTTTTTTTTTTTTTTTTTTTTTTTTCCTTTCTTTTTACATCAACTCGATTTCATTCCCATCTCAAACCAATACTAACAGCTGCGCAGTCTTCCCCTGCTGGAAAAGGAGTCGGGATGGCAGTGCAAGATCAAGGAGGTCAACTAGACCCGCTCTTCCTCGACTTGGCTGCTGTAACGGCAGTAGCTTGTAGGTAGGCCTGTCTGTGGCAAGCCCATGCTTGTAAAGCATAGCGTTGGGGGGCTCAACAGTTCATCGTGCATGGAAAGGCGTTTTGGTTGTGTTCTTGTGAGGCCCTCTCCTGGCTACTAAGCCAAGCTGGGTGAGGGTCCCGATGGAGAGGTCATGTGTTGGTAGAGAATGTCACCAAATACCTATTCTTGTCTTGCTGGGACTGGAGTTGTGAATCATGGGTACATCTACGCTAGGTCTGAGTCTTGAAGGGGGAAATCTAGGGTATCACATGCCCTGCCAATCGAGCACAACTACATCAAGATGAGAGAGAGAGAGAGAAAAAAAGTCAAACGCTTAAAAAGACCCAATCTGGCCTTTGGTGTACATGGTCTGTCTCCGCTTAGCTCTCTTCTTCTGCTCATGCGTCATGCCCAGCAGATTCGCGCCGTTGCGCCCGCCCTGGGCGCCGACCCTCGACTTGGCCCTCTTCAGCTTGAGCTTGCCCATCCACCGCCTGCCCTTTCTGACGATTGTCTGGCTCATGAGCACGAGCACAGTCAGGACCATGACGGGGACGGCGATGATCCAGAAGAAGCTGTCCGAGTGGTGTTGCACGCCGTCGAAGCGGGCAAAGTTCTGGCCAAAGTAGCCGACCAGGAAGGTGAGGGGGAGGAAGAAGATGGTGACGGCGGTGAGCACCTTCATGGACTCGTTCTGGAACGCGCCCATCATGTTGAAGATCAGGTCGATGAGATTGTCGGCTGCGCGCCGCATCTGGTCCAACGAGGCGGTGATCATGATGCAGTGGTCTTCGACGTCGCCCAGGTAGGTGTGCGCGAGGGGTGAGATGGCGATGGAGGACATTGTTTTGCGGGTGGCGAGATGGGAGTTCTGGTGCTGGATCCAATTCTGCTGCATCGGGTCGGATTTGTGGTCGCGGAGTGCATTGATGAGGGACACGATGGGTTGGATGGTGTTGCGCAGAATGGACAGCTCCGAGGTGAGCAGATAGAGGGATTGCGAGTGGTGGATCTCAGGGTCCTCGAGCACATCGAGTTCCAGCTCGCCCATGGCGTCTTCGTAGGCGGCGACGACGGGTATGGCAAGATCGATGATGGCGTCGATGATGGCTTGCACAATCATGGAGCTATCGGCGGAGCGACGGAGGATCGTGTCCTCGGTGTTGAGACGCTTGAGGATGAAGGACTCGATGATGTCGGCGGAGTGCTCGAAGAAGGATATGACGCTGTTGTCGGAGCAGAGGAAGATGCCGACTTGCTCCACGCTGACGGTCAGGTGCTTGTCGGTGAGGGCAGAGTTCTGCTCCAGGTATAGGATGCGCTCGAGGTTGGGACCTCCACGATAGCGTTGCAGGGTGCGAATGCCGGCGGAGCCTTCTTTGGAGGTCGAGAGACGGGATGTGCTCGCACCGTCGAGGTTGGTGTTGTGCTTGTCGAGGCTGTCTGGGGTGTGCTCCAGGTCCTTGGGTTGGGTTGGTCCGGGGTGGAGGCCGAGGGCGTGCTTGATGTTCTTGATCCAAGTCTTCCTCTTCTTCTTTTGGGCGTGGTGCGCGGCTCGAGAGCGTGATCGCGAGCGTGCGTATCTGGGCAGCTCCTCTTCCGAGTCCGAGTCGCTGTCCGAGTCGTTGCTAGGGTTTCGAACGAGCTTGGAGAGGGTCAACAGCACTGGTGTGGGTCAGTAGGTGGTCGATGGGACCAGAGTGCAGCCTCGAGGGTGGCGGCCGTGGTGGTCGGAAACGGGCAGGCTCGGGCGATTTGGGACCGACTTACTGAAAGCTTGGTCGGAGTACCAGTCGACCTTTGTGCGCTGCTCTCGGCCTGTCATCAGATCCTCAATGGCCAGGCGATGCAGCTGCTTGTGGGTTGTCAGCTCGCCGATGACGTCGAAGTCCAGGCCGTTGACGTTGACCCAGCGACAGTCGACCCAGTCCTCCTTGGGCTTCTTGACAAAGTCGTGCAGCGTGTCGTTGTCCAGCTCGTAGGTCTGGATCCTCTCGGCGGAGAAGTCGACGACGGTGATGTCGCATTGCTGGCGCAGGTGTGCGAATCGGGCGGCGGCCTCTTCGTCTTTGACGTCGACACCGGGCTCGGCACCGGGCTCCTCCCACGTTGCTCTGGTGGGCGAGTGGTAGTGACGGACGGTGTTGGAGCGGGTGATGCGGCGGCGCAGCGTGGTGTCGACGGAGGAGCGAGTGAGGGTGGGGCTGAGGAGGTCTTCGATGTTGGGCTGGGCTGCGGTTGCCGTTGCTGAGGTGGCCGACCTTCCACGGCTTCTGCTCTGGGACGGGCCATCGAGGTGGGTGTCGAGATGGAGTCCCGGGGCGGGCGTGGGAGGGCTGGGGGGCGAGGCAAAGTCCTGGATCTTGGAGGCTGGTGGTGAGGCCATGAGGCATGGAGGGTGCAGCGGTGTAAGGTCGTGGGCCTAGGGTGGGTGGGTACGGGGACACGGCGGGCAGGGCAAGGGAAATAGTAAAATAAGAAGAGGAGAGTTCAGGGGCCATGGACAGAACCAGGCTGTGACGAGGGAGCAGAGGGTATTCTGCAATTCAGCACACGCACCCATGGTTGTGTACACAACACAACGTTGAAACGCTTCGGCTGCGTGTGGCCAGGGAACCATGGACATGACAGCGCGCAGGTGAGGACTGTAGACGAGCACTGGGAAGAAGCACCGAGTGTGCACGCTGCACTTGTCAAGCATTGGACAGCCACGCACTCGGCCGGCCAGTGGAAGGCGACAGAGCACCAGCACCCAGCACCCGCACCCGCACCCAGCAGCCAGAGGGGAGGGGAGGGAGGTGCGCGGAAGGATGCTGGAGAAACGGCGCTCCCTGGCTGGGTTTCTGCCTGGGTTTCTGGCTGGGTTTCTGCATCATCATGGAGGCATGGACGTGGAAATGAAGGGTCGAGGCTGCTGGTGCTAGACTCATAGAGGCCGCTGCGGGCTGCTGCTATTCGCGGTCCGCTAGCCCTGTGCCGGCCGACACGTCCACGCCTCTAGGCTCTCGCCCATTTGCACCAGCGCAGCCTCATCGAACATCGTCTAGCCCGTCCATACTATTCCACCACCACCCGCAGAGAGCCCTCGAGCCGCCCACCAGCGCGTGTCCTCGCGCTCCCCTCTTGCTCTTGACGCGAACCCAAGACCCAAGACCGAAGACCCAGACCGAAGACCCAGACCCAGACCCAGACCCAAGACCCAAGACCCAAGACCCAAGACACGCTCCTGCCGTGCCTGGCCTGGGACACCCCTAACACGCAGCACACCCGCCTCACCTCTCGACCGCCCTCGACGGCCCCAACCCGCCCTTGGACGCCCTCGACCGCCGCCTCGACCGTTTCTCTGCACCGCCGCCTCGACCACCTCTGCAGCGCACCCTCGCCTGCCTCTGCAGCGCACCGCCGCCCGTCTGTCTGCGCCGCCCGTCTGTCTGCGCCGCCCGTCTCAGCCACCCGGCCTGTCCAGCACCCACCACATGCGACACTAGTGCGCTGCACCTCCCCTCGGCTCCTCGTCGTCCAACCCGCCCACCACCAGCACACCACCCGCACCCGCACCCGCACCCGCACCCGCACCCTGCAACCATGCGTGAGGTCAACTTCAGCATCCCCAACGCCAACAAGGCTTCGGTCGGCATCACCACCGCCCTCTACGACCGCCGCGCCCTCGACTGCACCTCGACCCTCCCGCTCATCAACTCGCTCAACCACCTCGCCTACCTGACCACCTCGTCGGCCCGCATCCGCGACATCCTCACCGTCGACGGCGGCATCGAGCGCCTGATATGCATCCTCAAGGACGGCCGCAGCAAGGACATGATGGACATGTGGAAGTGGAACCTGGCCTTCCAGTGCATCTTCAACATTGGCGTCCGCGGCTCCGAGAACGTCCGCACCCGCGTCGTCGAGGCCGACATGGTCCCCGTCATCGCCACCATCCTCGACAACTACATCAAGGTCGTCGAAAAGTACAGGGAGAGGGCCGAGGCCGACATGCATCGCTCTGCACGACTCGGCGCCTCCACCCGACACCACTCGTCGCGCTCCGGCGACACCCCCTCGCCCTCCACCCCCAGGTCAGACCGCTCGCGCCGTGCCGCCATCCCTCCCCCCATTGAGATCCCCCAGCTGCCCCCGCACCCTGGCCTGACCCAGCCGACAATCCCCCTTGTCGACAACCTGGTCGACGGCCAACCCATGCCTGCCTTCACCCTGAGCTCTCCCCCCGAACGCACCACCTTCAACCGCGGACGGCCCTCGCACCACCACCACCACCACCACCACAACCACAACCACAATCACCGCCCCCACCACGACACGCGAGCCCCGCTTTTCGCGGCTGCTCCCCGCAACCTCGCACAGCCCCTGGCCACCGCCCTGCCCTCCATGGACACGACAGCAGATGGTTTCGCCCTGCGACCCGTGCGAGACGCCGATCGGCTGCCCTCCATGCTCCCGGCCCTGGCAGGGGAGATGACTTCCCAGCCCCAGTCGCCCACCACGCCCAGCGCTCCACAGGCACGCCAAGCCAGTCCGCGAGCGGGCCTGACCCGAACCCGCCGCCGACCCTCGATCCGACACCAGCTCTCCATGTCGGGAGAGTCGGATCTCGACGCACAGCAGGAGGAGCTGTCCATGGACGCTGTTGCAGCCGCAGGCCCAGCTGCAAACGAGCCCATTGTCGGCATCCAGAACGAAATCGACCTCTCGGACATGGTAGACAATGCAGAGATGATGGACGCTGGCACAACACCCGTCCCCCTGGCAGCACCTTCGGACGCAGCCGACGAGAACAACGAGACGTTCAACATTACACATCGCCCTGCCCTCGACGGCAGCTTGATCAACCCCACAAACACGCCCCCCACCGCCGCCACCATCCCCGGCTTCTCTCCCATGCAGCCTGCCATGAACGTGGCCAACGCGAACCCCCCACCGCCATGGTACCCTCGCTACGCCCAGGACCGCAATGCCACCGCCGGCGTGCTGGCTGCCATGCCCCGCGACGAAGATGTCCTCATGTCCCTGCAGCTGCTGGCCTACGTTTCCAAATACTGCAACCTCCGCTCCTACTTCCAGCAATCCCACCTTGTCCCCAAGCTGAAGATTGGCTCCGACCTGCAGCTGCTGGACGGACAGGTGCCAGCACCCAAGACCGACGCGGAAGCGGAGGAGGAACGGGAAGAGTACGAGCTACCAGACGACTTCAACATCTTCCCTCTTGTCGAGCAATTCACCGTTCGGCACCACACCTCGGACATGCAGTACTGGGCGAGCGTTGTCATGCGCAACCTTTGCCGCAAAGACGACTCCCGAGGCGGCATCCGCCAGTGCGCATACTACCAGTGCGGTCGCTGGGAGGAGTACACACGTCAGTTTGCAAAGTGCCGCCGCTGTCGAAGGACAAAGTACTGCAGCAAAGAGTGCCAGAAGAGCGCGTGGGTGTTCCATCGCCACTGGTGCGTAGCCGCAGCCTAGGCACGAGACGACGTATTTCCTAACCATCTGTTTCCGCACAACCTACCGTCACATTGTCATTGGATCTTCATCTATGGCCGCATTCTGCATGGCGCTCGTCTCTTCCACCGTAATCTTTGAGGGTTTCCTACTTTAATGAGCGTCACGACATGCGGATACCACAACAGACTGCTTCTCTCTTCTCCGAGGACATGTATGGGAGCTGGCAAGCATATTTGCGAAGAGGGCGATCACACGATGCATCGAGTCGCAGGACTCTCACTATACCATATTGTTTTTTTTTTTGTTTTTTTTGTTTGTTTTTTTCTTGTTATTTTCTTCTCTCTTCTTTTCCAATGCGAGCATCCTTACCCGGGCGTTGGAGTAGCCTGTAGCTGGTTCAGTGCAATTGAATGGCATTCGAACATTTGCTGGACAATCACTTCGCTTGCGCTGAGGTTTCTTTGCGCCCTGCTTGCTCTTGATCGTAGTAATTCAGCCAGCGCTGCGTAGCATAGCGTAGCGTAGCGTAGCATAGCAGAATCCAGAGGATCCACTTTAACGTTGATACCCTTACCCTCTACGGATTTGGGCTGGGACCTGACAGGGTGCTGACCACGCGACTGTTCTCTGTCCATGGTTCCCCGTTCCCCGTTCCCCGTTCCCAGTCCCCAGTTCCCCGTTCCCAACACGTCTAGATGCACGTCTGTGGAGTACGGTATTCGGCCGGGTCCGGGGCTGTGGAGTTGACAGCGGCACTTTCCCGGCATCGGTACTTCCGTCAACGGTCTGCAGCGACGATGCGCAGGGATCAGTACAGCATGCACCACGGGCGTCTGCAGAGTCAAGGCTGTCCGTCCCCATCCAGCCGCCGAGTCTCTTGCCCAGCTCCGCGCCTCGTCCGTGTCCAACGGTCCGCGGCAGCCTGTTCGCCTCTGCCCCTACGCTCCCCATGATCGAATCTGCATCGCGGAGGGAGGGCCTCTTCGCAGCCGCGTAATCGCTAAGCAGACAAGCCGCTAGATCGACTAGACGCACCCAGCACTCGACTCGTCGCGCAAGCAGTCTGGTCCTCATCGCACTCGCTCTTCCCACGCGGGGCATGTTGGACGACCATGCCGGGTGCCGGAGATTCCAGCGGCAGCGTGCGCAGACGGCACTCAGCATCGTACGATGACGACGAACTGACGGCGATTCACAGCCCACGGGAAAATGCTGGTGACAAGGCCCCTGCCTCGCGAACCTCGGCTGTCGCGAGTCCATCGCGGCCGATTTCGTCACGTCTGTCTTCAGACATGTCGCCGCGAGTCCGCTTTTCAACCGACGTCGAACGACATGTACCAGCACAGAGAGAGAGCGCGGCAGGGAACAGGACGTCCAGCGACGGAGCAGCCCAGGCTGGGGCATCTGCGGACCCAAAACCCAGACTTGGCTCTCCGAATCCAACCATGGACACCCGTCAAGTAACTCCAGAAGGTGCAGAGACTCCAGGCCAGAGGAGCGGTTCTGCCTCCTCACACACGTCGCCCCTCCCGCCACCTCTCTCAGGCAAGCGCTCGCCGCTTTCTCTGAAAACTCGCAACCGAGGTCTGTCCATGCGCAGCGCTCTCCTCAGAAGGAACGTGCACCATCAGGCGCAACCTCCCACAGCAGGCATCGAGTTGGACGAGAACATGGGCAGCTCGCGTGGAGACACGGAGACGTGGAGAGTGTACAGCAACAGGGACGCACTAAAGAGTGGAGACACTGTCGTGTCGGTTACCCCTGCACGGATCGAATACGCCTTCGGAGCATCAGATGTGTCCAAGGCGAAACTAGGGAGAGGACCAGTTGCCTTACCACTCCACAACAGTAGGGCTAGCAAGAAGTCAATCTACGCGAAGCGAGTCCGTGAGCTTGCCGAGCAGGCACGCAGATTCATTCTGCGGCAGCACGACACACCACCAAGCCTGGACGGACGACACATCCCCCTCGATCCAACACGAAGAGAAGCACTGATCGATGAGCGAACGACACAACCATACGTGCAAAATTGGATACGTTCGACGCGCTACTCCGCCTGGAACTTTGTACCGCGCCAACTCGTTGCGCAGTTTTCCAAACTCGCAAACTTTTACTTTCTCATCATTTCAATTCTCCAAATGATACCCGATCTCAGCACCACTGGGAAATACACCACCATTGTACCCCTGTTGTTTTTCGTTTGCCTCTCCATCGCCAAAGAAGGATACGACGATCTGAGAAGATACCGGCTCGACAAGGCGGAGAACAGACGTGAGGCAAAGGTCTTGCGTACAAGCCCATCGTCAGGGTACAAGAGCGACTTGGTGGACGATGGAAGTGTTTCTTCACCCGAACCGGACAGCTTGCTGTGGGAGACCATCAAGTGGCAAGACATTCAGGTTGGAGACATCATCAAGTTGGATCGTGATGATGCTGCGCCAGCAGATCTGGCTTTGCTGCATTCCAGCGGAGAAAACTGCGTGGCCTTTGTCGAGACCATGGCTCTGGACGGCGAAACCAACCTGAAGAGCAAGCAGACGGCAGCATCCATGTCGAAGCTCATCAAGCAACAAGAGGATGTCGCTCGGGTCGCAGCCGAGTTTGTCATCGAAGATCCAAACCGCGACCTTTACAGCTTCGAGGGCCGCGTTCAAGTAGGGGGCAAGCAAGCACCGCTGACACTGAATGAAATCATCTTCCGAGGTAGCATCCTCCGAAATACTCCAGACGCTGTTGGCCTTGTCATCTATTCCGGCGAAGAGTGCCGTATCCGTATGAATGCCAACAAAAACCCCCGCATCAAGGCCCCGGCGCTTCAAGGCTTTGTCAACCGCATAGTCATCATCATCGTCATATTCGTCATCCTCCTCTCCATCTTCAATGCAGTTGCCTATAAGATATGGCAACGGAAGGAAGATGAGCTGTGGTATCTATCCGGCTCCTCTGTCGCCTTCTTTCCAAGCTTTACCTCCTTCGTCATCATGTTCAACACTATGATTCCGTTGTCGCTCTACGTCAGTCTCGAGATTGTAAAGCTGGCCCAGATGTTCTTCCTGCACACCGATATCGACATGTACGACCCTGTGTCAGACACGCCCTGCGAGCCGAGGACCTCCACAATCAACGAGGAACTTGGACAGATCAGCTACATCTTCTCCGACAAGACGGGTACACTTACAGACAACTCGATGAAATTTCGCAAGATGAGCGTGGCGGGAGTGCCTTGGCTTCACGATGCTGATCTGACGGACTCGAAGAGACAGAAACCGAAGAACAGGCCGCGCAAGAAGGGGAAAGAGCCAGCGAAGGGTAGGAAGAGTGTTCGGTCAACCAAGGACGTCATCTCTGAAGAGCACGGCATGGCCACGCTTGATCTTGGCGAGCAGGCTGACAACGCCGAGGAAACGACTGGCTCCAAGTGGCAATCGACCACACGGCCTCACAAGGCATCTCGTGAGCTTTTGACTGGCGACATGCTACGATACCTACAGCGGAAGCCGCACACGCCCTTCTCAAGGAAAGCTCGCATGTTCCTCCTGTCCCTGGCACTCTGCCACACGTGCCTGCCAGAAGTTCAAGAGGACGGTAACACGCATTTCATGGCCTCATCTCCCGACGAACTTGCGCTCGTCCAAGCTGCTCAAGACATGGGTTTCTTGCTGATCAATCGCGATGTACACACCATAACGCTCAAAATTCTTCCGTCTGGAGGCGAGGGTGAGCCCATTCTCGAAACATACGAGATCTTGGACGTGATTGAGTTTTCGAGCAAAAGGAAGAGGATGTCGATTGTACTGCGCTTCCCAGACGGACGTGTATGCATCATCTGTAAAGGGGCTGACTCCAACGTGATGCAGCGCCTCAAACTGGCTTCGCTTGCGAACAAGAAGATGGTTGAGATTGAGCGTCGTGCAAATCAGAGGAAGAGCGTGGAGGTTCAATCAGCTATCGCGCGTATGAGCGAACAGATGGAGAGAAAGAGCAGCATTGGCGGCCACAGAAGCCTGTCGGTCGCACAAGCTGCTCGGGCTAGTATCAGCGTGAGCAGGCACTCCATGGCTCGGAGCAGTGTCGGCGGTCGGCCTTCAATGTCCGCAAGAGATGAGATGGACTTGTGGCTGCGACAACGAGAGAATGACTTTGGCCGCCACCCAGTCGAAGACACTGTTTTGCCTGTGCGAACCCCCCGCCAGTCAGACTTGGGACGGTTTTCTTCTGTGGCATCTTCGGCGAGGAGCTCCATGCAGTTGGAAGATATGGAAGCCATGGTTGACGAGCATGTCGCAGTCGATGAGTCTGCAGTCCTCGAACGCTGTCTGCAGCACATCAACGAGTTCGCCACCGAGGGTCTTCGCACGCTACTATACGGCTACCGCTACCTGACAGAAGACGAGTACCAAACGTGGAAGAAAGGCTACCTCGAGGCCACGACCAGTCTTGTAGATCGAACACGGCTGATTGAAGAAGCTGGTGATATGATTGAGCAAGATCTCGATCTATGCGCCGCCACGGCCATAGAGGATAAATTACAAAACGGTGTTCCTGAAGCAATCGACAAGCTTCGCCGAGCCAAGATCAAGATGTGGATGCTCACAGGCGACAAGCGCGAGACAGCGATCAACATTGGCTACTCGTGCCGCCTGATCAAAGAATACTCCACCGTCACCATCCTCGACCACGAGGCTGGGCAAGTCGAGCAAATGGCCGCTGCAGCTGTGCTATCCATCACGCAAGGTGCTGTGGCGCACTCTGTTGTTGTAGTCGATGGCCAAACCCTTTCGCGCATCACCGAAGACGATACGCTTCAGATCCTCTTCTACGAGCTAGCCATTCTCGCCGACTCCGTCATTTGCTGTCGCGCCTCTCCCTCGCAGAAAGCTCTGCTCGTCCACAGCATCCGGAAACGTGTGAAGAAGAGCATCACTCTTGCTATTGGTGACGGCGCGAACGATATCGCCATGATCCAAGAAGCGCATGTCGGTATCGGCATCACCGGAAAGGAAGGATTGCAAGCTGCACGAACAAGCGATTACTCAATTGCGCAATTCAGGTTCCTGACCAAGCTTCTTCTCGTTCACGGTCGTTGGAACTACATCCGTACATGCAAATACACCGTCGGCACCTTCTGGAAAGAGATGCTCTTCTACCTCACCCAAGCCCTGTACCAACGCTCCGTCGGCTACACCGGAACCTCGCTCTACGAATCCTGGTCTCTGTCCATGTTCAACACGCTCTTCACGTCACTCCCTGTGATTTTCATGGGCGTGTTCGAGAAGGATCTGAATGCAAGCACGCTCCTCGCTGTGCCGGAGTTGTACACAAAAGGCCAGCGCAATGGCGGCTTCAACTTGAAAGTATATCTCGGCTGGATGTTCATGGCATCCGCAGAAGCGATGGTGGTCTACTTCTGCATGCTAAGTCTCTTCGGCGATGCGCTGTTCACGGAGGACAACTCCATTTTTGCTCTTGGGAGCATCACGTACACGGCTGTCGTATGGAGCATTAGTTTGAAGATGCAGTACGTAGACCCTGCCCCTCCGTATGTAGAAGGCGCTAACACGATTCAGATTCATAGAAACGCACTCCAAGACGATTACGAACGGCATTGCAATCTTCTGTTCTGTCGGCGGTTGGTTTCTCTGGAACGTCATTCTGTCCTCCACCTACAACCCCGAATCTACAATTTACTACGTCCGCGATACTTTCCTGCGCGGATTCGGCGCCAGTCTAACATGGTGGCTCGTCCTCATCATCATCCTCCTATCCGTCATCGTGTTCGAACTCGGCGTCCAAGCACTACTGACCGCCTTCTTCCCGACCGACGAAGACCACTTCCAGGTCCTCGAGAAGGACCCAGACGTTAAGCTGAGGTTTGAGGAGGCTGCTGCGGCTGAGTTGCAGCAGGGCTGGGATCGCAAGACGAACAAGCATAGAGATGAAGAGGAGAAGGTCAGAGAAGTCGTCGAGGAGATGAAACAGAAAGAAGAGGAGAGAAGAGAGCAGGAGGTCAAGGATCTGCTGAAGAGTAGAGTTGAGATTCTCGAGATGGATGGTAGCCCCGAGAGAGGCGAGGCTGCAGGTACGAGTGTCGATGTGAACAAGACGTTGAGTACGGGGTATGGGAAGGTGAGGAAGTAGTGAGATGGAGATGCAGGTTTGCATATTCACCGCAGTTGGTTTGTTTGTTTCGAGCTCTTATACCATGTACATGCAACGCAATTTCTCCATTTTCTGATACTGGCCAGGAGCCCTGTTTTGCTGCCAGCGCAACCAACAAGGATCCGTGGCATTTAATACATCTTACAGCATCCATAGTACCTGTCCACATAGACAAACCCATTCTCTACGCATCTAACCCGCCACAAGTATAACAGCGCACTTCGACCCTCGTCGTTTCCCTGCTCCAACATGAATCAACCAGGCAGGACCTCTCCTCCCATCTCAACATAACATAACATCACATGACAACCCCATCCGCAGAGGAAAGCCCCCCCCCCTTCAAACGCATCAATACCCTTGCTAAACCTCGCGCTTCGACGCTCTCACCTCTCTGCAAAAAACAGTACTCTACCCAGTAGCTATTCTTCTTCGGCAGCTTCTTACTGCCTGGCTGTACATTCCGTCCCGTAGACCTGGCGACGTAGATGAGATAGACTGGGTGGGGGTTATCATCTCTCCCTCTCCAGGACAGACGACATACACGCAGTATCTGGCAACATGCCACGAGCCACGAACGAGCTCCAGTCAGAGATCGCTCAGTGGCCAATGTACGTTTCTTCCTAGGATGGAATGGTGCTGTTGTGGTGCTCGTGCACGATGCCTTGTCTCGAGATTCATGTGCCGTTCATTCTCCTCCTCTTCCTCCTTCTTTCTCTCCTTTCCAGCTCCGCGACGAAGAGGACGGGTAAGTTGGTAGATGTTGAGAGAGGAGTGGAGGACGAGCGGTAACGAGCAGCAATGAGCGTCGGGCTATGCAGAGTGCGAGACGCAAGGAGATGACACCCACGTGGACGTTGGGAAGGAGTGTTGGTTACACCGAGGAGGCCGAGAGAGCGGGTTGTAGGTGGGATGTGGTGACTGTGCGACATGTAGGATGAGGGCGAGGACATCGCTGCTGCTGTGCATGGTCATGGTGCGTGTGTGGTGTGTATGGTGTAGATACGAACTCACACAACCCACACCCGATGTATACGACGCACTCCCTAACACTAACCCCGACCCCCACCCCCACGACTCAAGGCGGTGGTTCTGCAAACCGACGACCTGGCACTCTACATTCCCTCAGCCTGTACCGCGCTCGACTTGCCCCGTCCACTAGGCTAGCAGATCCCACCGGATATGAGAACGTCTAGGAGACAGACAACGCTTCTCGTCCATCATCACAGCCCACCGCTCATCCAAACCACCGTCGTTCCACCGCCGTTCCACCACAACATCCACCTACCCTCAGACCAAGAGATGGAAACCCCCAACCCATCCATCCCTTAGTCTCTCTCTCTCTCACACACACACATCGGGTCCACTCCACCTGCATCCAGTTCTCTCCACCACACCATCCATCTCGACAGTTTCATAGTACAGACTTGAAACACCCCACAGCACACCCACATGTAAACCCAACACCTCCACACCACGTCACGTCACGTCACGTCACGTCGCGGATACAGATAGTTACAGATAGATACATCTCGTCGCCCTACCCAACCCAACCTAACCAGACGTAACGCCCGCCCCGCACACTGAAACAGATGCGCGGTGTGGAGAAGCAGTGGAAGACTGGGTGATGTCATGGGGGATCGTATGAAGGCGATCGAGATGACTACTTTGACGGGTTGGGGGATAAGGTGCTGTCAGTGTTTCGAGGTGGGATGGGGGGGGGGGGGGGGGGCGGATGTCATGGGACGAGCGAGAGAGAGAGAGAGAGATGTGTGTCGAGTGGGGAGTGGAGAGTAATAGGGTAACAAGTGTGGGAGGATAGAGAGAAGGGTTGGGAATTCACTAGGTTTTTGTGAGGGAGAAAGGATGGTGATGTTAGAGCGGTGATGGCAACGGTTCGAGATAAAAGGATAGATGATGGGTGTTCCTCATGTAGAGGGACGGAGTATTCATTCTACCATAGCATGGGGTATGCTCCTAGCACTATACCGATGCTGATTCGTCTAATTCGAAGTATTGACTTGACTGTAGTCGACCACTGATAAACGCCCAGCGCGCCAGTGATGCGGAAATGCAAATCTATATCGCTGGAAAAACGTGACAAGAAAGGAAATTCGTCGAACATATGTGGCCGTCATCAGTAGCGGGAGGATCTCAAGTTGTGCAGACGCCGCATGAGTGTCACACCGAATCTCGAAGCTCGTTTGGCGCCAGTGCAGTGGAGCCGAGCGTCGTGCATCCGCGGACGTGCGAAATCGCCCAAAGGAAGATAGGCGAAGGATTTGGTCGTACGTGTCGTATTATGGGTATTTATAGAATGCGGTGCCTGCAGCATGTTAGTCAGCTGACACGATAGGGGCTTCACAACACCAATGTTGTGTAGCTGGGCAAAACTGACTTTCTGAAGGCTGTCTCGAGGCTGACGGCGCTGAGTTCTGAGTCGTCAGGCAGCTCGTTGAGGAGTGGGACGAGGCCGGCGAACTTGTCGCCGCCCTTGTAGGCGAGGACGGCGGGTACGCCTTCCTCTTCCATCTCGGCGTCAGCATTGTGCAGCTTTACGAAGCGCACTGTGTCGTTGCGCTTGGCCACTTGACGCATGTATTCCTCGACCATGTTGGAAATGTCCGACTGTGGCATGTTAGACGTGTAGATGATGAATAGGTCGCGGGAGACATACTTGGTCGTTGTAGATGAAGACGACAACGGTAGTGTCCGAGGACGTTTTCTCGATGGCGTCGAGATAGCCCTCACCATCTACCATGGGCATGCTGCCGTATATCCTCCTGCTGGGGCTGTTTGTGCGTGACCGTAACCGCTGGCCGGCGTTCTGCAGCTCGCGCAAGCGCGACTCGCGCCATTGCTTCATGAAGCCACCGTCATTCTCCTCGTCTGACGACGCCGGCTCGTCGTGGTAGGCTGTGACGTTGTACTGCTGTGGGGGCGAGTTCTTCTTCCACGTGAAGTGCCTTGCCTGCTTCTTGGCCTGCTCGAATGCCTGCGCATCTGCGATGACACCCTTTGGCCCTGTGTTGGCTTCGGAGCGGATGTGCGAGGGCATGTAGTAGTTGGAGCGCATGTCGGCGGGAAGGTCGAGCTCGTCGTCTGTGTCGATCTTCTCAAAGTAGTCGTTGGCGGCGCCTTCAGATTCGGGGTCGGAGAGGTCGCTGTCGTTGGTGCGGTCTTCTGGGTGTCTCTCTTCACGGTCTTTATCTCGCATAAGCTCGTTGAATTCGTCCTGGGCGGCAGTGGTCATTGTGAAAGGAAGTCCGGCCGGGTCGCGGGCGGGCGTGGTATTTGTACGTGGTGCTGCGGCGTGTGAAGCAGGAGCGTCTGTCCAGCATCTAGGGTATGAGAGAGGGATGACAGCTTGGCGGGCTTGTTTTCGAAGAGCAAGCCCCGTTTCAGCTTCATGATTGGACGCACCGGTGGCAGATGCTGGCAAGCCTGACGACGACCTTGAGGCCACGGAAGCAGATGCTCGGGCACGGTGCTTCGCCAGCAAGGATGGCCATGCATGTTGGTTGTTTTAAGGCTGAGCTGCGGCGCCGCTGCGGCGCCTCCGCCTGACTGACATGCGACGTCTCCTTGGATCGTCCAAGTTTGGCGAGCATGCGGCACGACTCCTGAAACGAGCTCATAGTCACGAAACAGAGATGCTTTGATGCATCGAATCAGACCGTCGCCCGTCGCAGTCGTAGTCAACGCATGCTCACTTTCGAAACGCCTTCTGGTACGCGAACTCGGCATCAACCGAGTCGTCACATCATCATCACCATCATGCTGGAAACGCTGCCAGACGCATTGAGGCTGACAGGCTCGAGAACCTCTGCTGCTCATGCAGTGGCCTGTTGATGTTGCCTGCGCCATGCCCACGCAATCTGGTTAATGACCGGTTTCATTACAACACTCGTTGCATTCGACAGCTCTGACAAGAATGCCAGCTACCCCGGACACCAAGTGCTTCCAACGCCTTCCAGAAGCGCTTCTGCCGCGTCCGTTCTGCTTCAAGCTTCTGTCTCGAGAGCCTAGCGCACCGGCGAGAACACGTTGTAGGAGTCGACCAGAAGAACAGGCACAGCCATCCTTTGACACGCACGTGCTCTGCATGTCACCGCCCTTTGCCCGAGATCAGGGTTGAACAACAGCATTCTCGGACTGCACATGGGCACTTGCTCAGAGCCAAATGTACCGACCCCTTCGTGAAAGCGGAGGCTGTGGAACGGCTGCTCACTGCTCACCAGAGGCTCTGTTTGTCGTCATTCACCCGCCGTCTGCAAGCAATATGTCTGCTCCTCCGGCCTGAGGCGCCGAGTACGAAGTCGAGCGTCCACAGTGACGTTGGTATCCACCGTGTTGTTGGTGTTATATGATATTAAACAATTGACTGCTATCTACTATCTTGTTGGTGTCCATATACACTTCTAAACAAGCCAATCATGTGATATTAAACAATTGACTGCTATCTACTACCTTGTTGGTATCTATTTACCCTTCCAAATAAGCCAATCATACGACATAAAACAATCAACTGCTATGTACCAAAAGTTATAGTTAGTATCTACGTGCACTTTTAAACAAGCGAATTAGATGATATGGCAACATTCAACGGCTATCTCCTATATCGTCAGCGTCCACGTGCACTATCAAACAAGCCATATAGATGATGTGGAAGAATTGACTACTATCTACCCATGTATCCATCCCTCGCATACAAGCACAGCATCCTACATGCAATCGAAATCAACAAAGTCCTACCGCAGGCCACCGAACCACCTCCTGTGCCGAATTGTACATGAATGCCGTCTTGCGCAACCCCATCAAATCGTCTGCTCTTGACTGCACATAAATAAAAAAAGAGATAAGCCATGTTGGGAAAGTGGTGAAGGTGCAAATGAGCTTTGATAGGGAGGGATGGATTCGATGGTACTATGAGAACAGCCAGGCCGGATCCCTGAGATGAAAGACGAGTACAGCCCGTTTTGTGGAGAGGAAGAAGAAGATGGGAAACAGTGGTATGGAAAGGAAAAGTATCGCAGCACAAAATGGTCCCGGGCGCCTGTCCACCAAATTGACGCAATAGCCGTCGCTCTGTAGCTTCCACGAGTGGTATATTATGTTGGCCGATGCAATGTCGCAAGGTCCAAACTTCTCCCGGGGGAGGGATGTAGTGGGTATGTTAAACAGACAAGTTTGGAATGGGAGTTCGTGGGACGGCCAGATTAGGGATACGTGCATGCGGCCGTAGTCCAACTGTGTATCGCAACATGACGCTGCATGCTTCAAACGCCGCTCGCTTATGCCCAAATACGCAGCTAGGAGGAGGGTCAGTCAACGGCAAAGGGAGGTGTGCTGCAGGCTCGACCTACCATGGAGTCCCATGAGCCAGTGCACAGACTAAGCGCATCGTTGCTAACACCAAGACAGCTGACACGGTTGTCGTGCCCTTGCAGCGTACCGACACGCTCGCCACGGAGAACGTCCCAGACCTGTGATTTCGTTAGGAACGTCTACAATCTATATTGTTTGGCGACTGCTTACCTTGCACTCAAAGTCATCGTAACCAGCAAACAGCAGGCGGCCAGACACGGAGAAGGCAACAGATGTGATGCCGCAGACGGGCTCGGGAATCTAGAAATGTGCGTTAGTGGTCGAAGCCTTCGTATCGTGACTGGTTATGCCATGCGTACCTGGTATGAAGCTAGCTCACGATCGGCACGGATGTCGAACAGACGGCAAGAAGCATCGTCAGAACCGGTACCAAAGGCATTGCCGTTGGGGAAGAACTGGATGGCGTTGATGTCCGAGTCGTGGGCGGCGAACGTCTGCACACACTTTTGCTGACGAATATCCCATAGCTTGGCAAAGGCATCGCAGGCGCCGGATACGAATTGGTTGTGGTCGAGAGGGTTGATGCTCAGGCTCATGACATCGCCGAGATGGTCGGCAAACTCGTGCACCTTGGAGCCGGTTTCCAGGTCCCAAAGCACGCAGGTCATGTCGCCGGAAGAAGTGAGGATTCGCTTGTCGCTGATGAATCTGCAGCAGGACAGATAGCCCGAGTGGCCAGAGAGCTCGCGCGCGACGCGTGTAGGACCTTCTCGTGCCGACAGGTTGTAGATGGAGCAGATGTTGTCGAGACCACCGCAGGCGACGTAGTTGCCCGAGGGGGAGTAGGCGCAGGTCATGACCCACGAGGAGCGCAGGGGGATGGCGTGCACCTTGTTCGTTGTGTAGGCGTCCCAGATGATGAGCTTGCCGTCTTGCGAGGCCGAGACGAGGTGTCGTCGGTCGGTGGACCAGTGCATGGCGTAGATCTTTGCGAGATGGCCCTTGAGTGTGCGCTTTGTCTTCATTGTGAGGCGCGGCAAGGCCTCGACACGGTCGCGGGCGACATCGCGGACTGCAGGCAGTGGTTAGCAGGGTGTGAGAGACAGGAGGAGGTAGTGGTGGGTGGTGGGTGGTGGAGTAGTGGGCATGGCAGAAGGCGTACGGGTTGTGTCAGCGAGCTCGTCCTTTTTCCGTTTTATCCTGTCCTTCAGGGCCTCGGCGTCGCGGCGCGCGACCTGGATTTTCTGCTGGATGGATTCTTGGTTCATGTCGGCCATGCTACACGCTGGATGCGGGTGGAAAGAGGGTGTGGTGTCGCGGCGGGCGCGCGGGCGAGAGCGAGAGCGAGAGCGAGAGCAAAAGCGGCGAGAGAAAGTGCTGGTGCTGGTGCTGGTGCTGGTACTGGTGCAGTGCAGGCGCAGGCGCAGGCACAGGTACAGGTGCTGGTGCAGGGGCAGGCACAAGTGCAGGTACAAGTGCAGGTGCGGGCAAATCCAGGGGCGCCTCGCAGGGAGCGCAGCAGCCCGGGCAGCGAGCGTCTAGCGGAGGCAGCAGGCGGGCAGAGGCAGCAATGGCGGCGGGCGCGCGCGTGGCAGCTGCAATTGCTGGCGCAAGGAGGGCGATGGGGCGGCGTGCGGGTGGTGTGGTGGTGGAGAGGACGGCGGGTGGTGGAGGAGGTGAGAGCGAGATGCGCACCACCCAGACGAGCCAAGCACCGGGAGACACCAGCTGGGGTCAAAGGAAGCTGCCCTGTCTCTGCCGACTACCGCGACAATGGGCTGCGCGGCAATGCGGGGCGGGCGGCGCTGGCGGTGTTGTGCTGTGAATGTGATTTGCCGCCTGCGTGCAGTGCGCCCTGTCTGTCAGCGATAATTGATTCCGCGATGCTGTGCTCCTGTGCTCCGGTGCTGCTCCACGACAACTGCGCGGCCTGTTCTGCGCTGCACCCTGCACCCTGCACCCTGCGCCTGCGCCTGCACCCTGCACCTGCACCTGCACCTGCACCTGCACCCTGCACCCTCGGCCTGACGAAGAAGGCGCGCGCAATCTCCTGCAACGCTGGACCGCACCTCCTCTCCTGGCCTGCCGGGCGCCTGATTCGCTGACTCGCCCGTGGCTTCCTCGCACCCCGGCAGCCAATCTGGACGGGCCCGCTGCTATGCCCAAACCGCCTCACCACCACGCGCCGCGCCCAAGTCTGTTGTTTTCGTTTGGCACTTCGAGAACGGTCAGCAGCGCCACCCATCCCCTGTTGCCGTCATGTCTGCCGTCGCTCTCTCTGCTGCTGTTCCTATGACTGCTGCTACCGCCACAGCTTCTGCTGCTGCTGCTGCCACTGCTGCCACTTCGGCCGCCCAACGCTTCGCCAGCCGCCTGCCAAAGATCGAAGTACGCCAGCCTCCCTGAGCGCTTGGCCGACCGTTCGCAGCGCTAATCCCCCACGACTCAGTTGCACGCACACCTGACTGGCAGCATCAGCCGCGACTGTCTGCACCACATCTGGCACACGAAAATCGCCCAAGACGCAGCTTTTGACGTCCCAGACCCTCTGCTTGCCATTCCCTCTGGCAAGGTTGACTACGACCTCGACACGTACGCGCCCTCGACATTTGATATGATGCCACGATTCATGTTCCGTCTCGTATTGCCCACTGCCACCTAACGCATGGCTGGCCACTCATACCGAGGCTCGATTCTGATACACGTTCTTGCCCTCCCTTGCATCATTTCAAGACCACCGCGGCAATGAAAATATACCGTCATCACCAACTGACGATCGATGCAGCTTCTTTCCGCTGTTTTCGTCCTACATCTACAAGCTATGCAGCGATCTCCCGAGCATAGAGTATGTCTTCAATGCCTGCCGGGCAGACCCACATTGACAAGTCAAGGTATTCGACGAAAGCAGTCTTGCAAGACTTCCAAGCAGACGGTGTAGTCCATCTTGAGCTGAGAACAACGCCGCGAGCAATACCTGAGATAGGCGTCACCAAGCACGATTACGTCAAGACGGTCCTCAACGTCCTCAACACGTGGAACAACGATCCTGCGTCGTCCATGCATGCCTACCTGATCCTCTCTGTCGATCGCCGCAACACCTTGGCTCAAGCCGAAGAAGTCGTCGACCTGTGTATTGACTACCAAGCAGCAGGCGTCGTCGGCATCGACCTCTGCGGTGATCCAGCCAAGGGCGATGTGCGCATTTTCACAAACCCCTTTGCTAGAGCCAAGGTTGCAGGCTTGAAGATGACCCTGCACTTCGCTGAGGCAAATGTCTCGGCTTCTGATGCCGAGCTGGAGACCCTGCTCTCGTGGCGACCAGATCGACTGGGCCATGTCATACACGTGAAAGAAAAGTACCGCAAACTCATCGAGCAGCGAAACATTGGCGTTGAGCTGTGTTTGAGCTGCAACGTCCACGCTAAGATGATCACCGGTACCTACGGCGACCACCACTTCGGCATGTGGAGGCATACGAAGGTTCCAGTGGCCCTCTCCGTACGTTTCGTAATCTACCGACACAACACAACTGACATTTCTAGACCGACGATGTGGGCGTCTTCTGCAGCCCGCTCTCCGCAGAATACGCACTGGCAGTGCAGCATTTCAACCTCACTCGAAGCGAAATCAAGGCCCTTTGCATTCGTGTCGTCGACTCGATATTCACGGGCGAGGACGAGAAGCACCGCCTCAGGTCGCTCTACTCGGATTGGGATGGCTGGGCAGCTTAGGATCATGAAAAATCTCACGTAGCTTCTGCATCTCCTTACGGCTACGTGATTTCCATGCGCTGTCCTACGCGGTTCGTCTCGCTGCCAACTGACATCATGATGATAAAGTAGCGTGACATGTCCACCGGTTCCCGAAACTTGTGTATTACATCAACGGAGGTGTTCATAGTAGACGTAGCTAGGGGTTATTAATGTGTAAAACGAGAGTCTATTAGCGGCACAGTTAAGGTATACAGCTTTCTAGTTTTAACTCTTGTTCTTTTACGAATATAGGTAATAGAGAGGACCGCAAGTTTCCTAGCATAGAAGAAGACAAAGGGACTGAAGACTAACGAATTTCTCTTTAATATAGTATTACCTAGCGCATGAAACACTAATTGGTTTAAGAGATCTATCTCTGTGGGTTGGTTTGCAGCACCTTTGCCTAAGCAGGCCTTGCTTCTCCTTTTAATCTTCTATATTTGTAGTTAATAGACAGAGGTCAGATGTGTTAACTAAATCAATGTTTCTACTCACCCTAGAAGCCTTTGTTAGCTATGGTTCAAACATATGCTATCACAAGAACGTCTTAGATGACTGCAATGTAACCGCTGCTCTAAGCACCCACTATGCTTATTCTGAACAAATGGCGCAATTCTGCTGCATGCGAAAGTACAGGAATCTCCTCCACTGGCGCACGTTTGTGGCGCTTGCGCATCTATCTAACATGGAAGCTACAAAGAGTACAATGGCGTCGAATGTCGTCCTCTTGGCCCTGACAGAGCTGGCCAGGTACGTAGAACCATAATCACCAGCTTCTGTCTCTCCACTGCAAGATGGACAAAGTACAGATTCAAGTGGAGTACTCACTGAATGCAGTTTGGTGTTCTTTTACTTGGCATTGCCGGGGTGTCACAGCATTTCTCCTAACACACCAATGATGCTTCGCCTGGATCTCCCGGCCCCTCCTCTCGCGCTCCTCTTCCATTTGCATTTGAGTGATTATTTACGGTTCTGTTTGCCACTTCCTTATCGATAAAACGGCCTCATGGTCTAGTGGTATGAGTAAGTTTACAATAACCTCCATGGTGGCCGACAAAGCTAACACACAACTGTTCCTGCTTTGGGAAACACTCTCGAGTCTGCAGGAGGCCCCGCGTTCGAATCGCGGTGGGGCCCGTTCTTTTTGACGATTTTTGGGCTCCAAAAGGCCACCAGAGCAGGGGGGGATGAGAGGAATAGCGAACGCAAGGCAAGGGAAGCTCTGCCTACACCGCAACAGTCTCAGCTTCTCGCTGACTATTGTTTTGCCGCTTGGATTGTGTTCTCATTCTCTTCATCTTTCCATTTTCAGATTTTTTTTTGATGTCATTCCACGACCGCCAGAACAACACTGCACTGGATATCAATCAACGAAATAACGATTTCCCTTTGCCGCTTGTATTTCCCTACGACTCTTTCCTTTTTGACATGTTACAAGCTGTTGTAGGCAAGGTAAGCTGCTTTAGAGAAGGCGAGTCTATCACTCCGAGGCAAAACAGTACAGAGATAACGATCTTCTTCTTTCAACACACTGCATAGGAAGCGAATGATACAATCCTTTTGAAAATTTCAACTATAGGCGGGCCATGTCCACATAAGCAAATAAACATCAACCTCTGCTCCTAAAACGGCGACCGACGTATTCCCAGAGACAACACGACGCCCTGCGCCGACGACGGTCCCAACGCCAACTTGACAATGAAAAGAGCGTACATTATATCATTTACAAGACGGAGGAAATAGTTTTGGGGGTTGTTAGTACCTGCGAGGATCGTATCCATCATACCCGCCCATCACCCTCTCGTGCCTGTTATCCCAGCCGCTGCCCTTACGCGCAAACCCGCCCAACGGTTTGCGTCGGCTGTCTTTGATGTGCTCAATGGCCTCGGCGAGTTCTTCCAGGTGCAGACTCTCCTGTGTGGGTCGGTCGGAGAGATACGGTTGCTCGCGACGCGAATACATGGCCGGCTCATGCATGTCTGCCGTGTACGACAATCCGCGTGAGGGGCGCGGTGGGTAGCATGCGGTGTCGAAGGGATTGCTCATTGGCACCTGCATACTATTGCGGCGGTCCAAACCTGGTCGCGCGGCGTAGCCTTGCTCATCACGGTATGTGTCGCGGTGATGCAGGTTGCGCAGGTAGTCGTCTGGCGGCGAATAGCCGCGATTTGGCTGTCGACGGTCCAAGTCCTCGTAGATATGACTGGGATGAGGTGCTCCGAAGCTTTCCTGCCTGGGAGGCAGGTTTCTGGAGCGGAGGTTGGTAGGCGCGCCAGTGACATCTGACGGCCGGCGACTTCGGTGTGCGCGGCGTTCGGGCTCGGAGAAGACGCTGTCGTCCGCTGTTTGCACGGATGAATTGTCATTGAATGATGCAGTGCCGCTATTACGGTCCCAGGAGTTACTACGGGACATGGCTTCAGCCGAGAACTTGTCTTTCCGGTAGTCTGGTGACGAGGCATTATGGCCACTGCGACGGACACGCTCGTTAGCGCGTGTAGATTTTTCTGCCGCAGGTGCATTCATGTGGATATGAATGGGTGGAAGCTGCTGTTTGGAAGACCGAGGAGAGCTATTCTTTGATGACGTGGGGCTATACCTGCCCATGGGGGGTGGGTCGATGAGATCTGAGTCCCGGCGTCTTCGATGCGTCTCAGTGTGAACATGACTTCTACTGCGGCTCCTGGTCTTGCTATGCGACTTGTTGTGTCGAAGCTTCTTCGACTGTCTTGAACGACCACGCTTGGGTTTCCCGATATGGGCAAACTCGCCGTGCTCAACATGGTGAACACGAAAGCGGTCAGAGCCTGAGTCGCCAGTCTCGGAATCCCACTCATCGCTGTCCGATTCGGAAGAGAGCTCCTCGTGGCGACCCTTGGGCTTCTTCTGGCTCTTCGGAAACGATGAGTTCGGAATTCCGACGTCGGGGTGACCAGGTCTCATCGCAGGACGCTGCATTGTCTCTGGGGTATGTACCAGGCATTGCTCGAGGTTGCTGTTGTCCGTGTACTTGTGGGCGCTGCATACCGTGAGGAGCACCAGGTGGAGGAGGAGGAAGTGGGTAGACTGATTGGGCCCCAGGCGGTGATGGCAGTTGAACCATCCCAGGAGGAGGGGGAGGGGGAGGGGGTGGAGGAGGGGCAGCCTGACCATCTTGGCCCTGGATATTGGGTGGCGGCATGCGCATAGGTTGACCTGGCTGCTGCTGATGTACCATGGGTGGCTGAGCCATGTGCTGTTGGTTTCTTGGCTGTGGCATTTCTTGTGCTACATGGTTCGGTTGCTGTGCAAAGTGCTGACCCGGTTGCATAGGCTGGGCCTTCATGCCTAAGGGAGCTGCAGCTCTTACAGTCTGCGGATTTTCGTATCCAGATGGTCCGGTCTGCAGTATGACCGAAACTCGTCGGAGCTGTCGCTGCCGGCGATTGATGGCCTTCCAGTCAATGTCTATGCTAGCGATGGTCCATTGAAGAGTTCTGTTTATATTCATGAGCTCCTGGTTCTGCTCTTCGACAAGCTCGTTGATCAGTCTTCGACAATTCGAGGAGGAGATCTCATTCAGAGAACGCTTCACAGAACCCTTGTTCCTCTGAAATCTTTTTAGCTCATTCTGGAGGTCCTGGACTGTGACGTGTTGTTGTTCGGCCTCAACATCCTCCCAGCTGTCAGCGCCCTTGGGTTTCTCGAAAGTAAATAATGCTAGCTGAGGGTTGTAGTTGGAGGAAAGGCTCTGATGAGCTTGCTGCCCTTGCATGCCTCTTTGCTGAACCATTGCGGGTACTTGCTGTTGAGCCATTGGTGTCTGCCGTTGTTGTCCAACGTTCTGATGTTGTGGAGGCATTTGGGCTGAGAAGGCCTGATGCTGACCCTGAAATTGTTGGGCCATGTTGATAACTGATGCAACCTTCGAGGGCAATGGAGTATGGTAGAGGTGTCAGATGCTAGACAAACATCAAGCTCACTATCAAACTGGAGGAATGACTGTTACAGTGAGAGAAATTGATAAGGCGGTATTTGAGAGAAGGGTAAAATGAAGCGCTCATGAAGACCCTATATACACCTAGAGTGTCCTATTGTGTGACTTCGGGACTCGTACGTCGCCCCCTACCCAAAGCAACAGTAACACCATCTTAATGCAAGCGGGGAGGACGTCCTGGTCAGGACCAGACCTCAAGGTCGATTCGCTACCATCCCAAAAATTTAGATAGAGCGTCACTAGTTGCAAACGAGTCGTTCGCAAGCCTCGTTTGAGGAATGGCCATGATAGCACTGACCGGCCAAAGCCACCAGGCTGAACCGAACGTGGACGAAGCAGGCAGATTGGCAGGGTTCTCCACCAGCGAACCGTACTTGAAACGCAGGACAGAGCCTCACATGCTCACCGGAGGACTGATGAGTCCTTCAAACGTGCATGCAAGCGAGGCGACATGCAGCAGACGGGCTCGTGATGGTGGTTGCCCGGGCCCTCGGATCAGCCTGGAAGCCGAAACTGAATTCGACAGATGCGACCGCGCATTTGAGCGTCTCACTAGATCCGGTGTATGGTATTGGCGTCAGTCTAGCGGCAGATCATGGCAGTCTCGGGTGTCAAAGAGCACGGTTTGTGTAGATGGCAGCCGTTGACAGTGGTGGAGATAGCGCTACCTAGTCATGCCGCACTGGCCTCTCGCTGTCCTGTGGCGCCTACATTCTTCCTTCGACTTCCCGTCTTTGACGCCCTCCCGAGAGCAGGCAACTGACCTCTAGCTCAGAAAAGACTTTGCCTTTGCCTGATATCTCTGGTCGGTTTGTGGCTTGCGCTGTAAGACGCGCGCCTGATTTCTCTCCACAGGCATGCCTGCCCTTCGCAACTGCCAACGCATCTAACGCCAATGAGGTCACGGACGTCAGGTTTGCCTACGCTGAACATTCACGGAGCACGGCGCATGTACGAACATGCCCATCGAGGCACGAAAGAGCGTCTTTTTTTGCACACACTTACAATCCAACACGTACGACCACTTCATGCAGGGTGAGGAGACTTGCTTCACAATTTCACACAACAACATAGACCTCGGAGCATTTCAACCACGTCACTCCCATGACCGTCCTGCAGCAGAGTCAGTTCTACGCAGAAGGATCTCGCATGCAATATGACAGCTGCGAACTAGTTCGCAGCTTGCATTGCTGATCTCTGCTTGCCTTTCGAAGCCACGGCTTGCTCCACCACCGTATGGAAGACGTCCCGCAGCTGCACGTCGTCACGTCCTCCAATACCCGCCTCTGCCACAGGCCAATGGCCACATCAGCGGCACAACAACCGACCGTGGTAAAAGCAAGGATCCCGTTTGGAGGACACCGGAAGGCTTGCATGTCTTGCGGTTGTATGCCTCCAACTGACGGATCCGGACCTCAGCCTGGCGGCTGCGATTCGCTCGACGATAAGCACATGCTTGAGATTCCCATACCATAGGGCTAAAAATATAGGCATCCTTGTAAATGGTCAAGTTTCTGTCTCACTGTGATATCAAGTCGAAGAATGCTCCACCGGACGGGGTGAGCCGCCCTTGTTGATCTACCACCGTGTCGTCCTAGAGTCCTTCGCTGGGCAACATCTGCTCAAGCCGTTCCATCGGGGATACTGTCGTCTCCCGCTTCGGCTCGATAGGAGAGCCATAGTCTCTGGGTAATATATCGTGGAAGGTAGCCAGCTGATCAAGGGCCCCACCTAGCCGTTGGTCAGTACGCACCAGGTTTCTCAGAGCGTGTCCTGGACACCACTGCAAAGTGGATACTCTTAGCAGGCCTCGTACTTGTTGCCTGGTTTTCTTGCACTCTGTAGACGACACCACTTGATGCTCTTGACGAGAGATGCGTGCAGTAGTGTGCCTCAAGACAGGTTACCACGTTGTGGATTTGATTCGCATTCTTACAGAAACAGCACAGCCCTTCCCCCACGCCATGAAAACATTCCTTCAGAAGCAGCGTTCCCAAAGAAAAGTAGCACGGCTGATAGTAGAGCCATATGACGTTCACGTGGCCGGTCAATTGACAGCGTCGACTTCGATGGCGGCGCAGTTGATAATAGCAGCCATCGTATAATCTCAGCTAAGGGAGAAGTACCGATAGAACGTGACGCATCCGACTTCTCCTTTCCAAACCCCAAGCAGCGAACCAGAACGGCAAAAGAAAACCCAGCTTCTGGATCACGTAGAGGCTACCTTCTCACCTGTGTGTGATTTACCACAGCAAATGGGAGATTTACACGTGCTTACGTATCTGCCTTGCTCTCTTGACAAGTGAAGTCAGTCTCACACCTCAAGCTCTGTCCTTGCTCCGGATTCCTTTGTCTCCAAGATAAGTAAAACCCACGTCGATATCTGACTTTCGACATGTCTCGACATTTCTCGTGTCCACACGATGTCCGTTTCCAAATCGCTGGTCGCTTGGACTGTCTATCTAACAATCAATCTCTCAATCAATCTCTCAATCAATCTAGTCAGACACCGACAATACCAGTCTTACCGTCCTCCTTCCTCCCCCTCCCCCAGGAACATGCATACAGAACTCCGTGAACATGGAGTCTGTACACGACATGCTAGTAGGGAGCTAGACGTACACAGTACGTGAGAAGAGGTCCTTGTGTGCTGCGCTGGCTCGGTTTGCGGTGATGTGTTGTTACACGCGGATGCTTAGCAGGGACTGGGACTTAAGTTTTTGGTGCGCGTTTATAGAGGGTGGGTTGACACGTTTACTGAGGAGGTATGGTTGTGCTGAGATGGAAGGAGGATATTCCTTGTGCCAGCAGCACGTGTCAGGGTACCGTGTGGTTGACCAGCCAGCCTCAAGGTGTTGTGTACATCACGAGGACATATCGGAAAGCAACGAGGTGGTGAATATTATGTTTTATTTTCGTTCTTTCGTTCCGTTCAGATGGGATGGAGTCTTGACGACAATCCCAGCTCGTTAAAAAGGTCGTCCTATGTACAAAGCACACCACGCGACCCAACCACTCATCCTGTCCGTCGTATTACTATTACCGCATCGCTGTACCTTGTGCAAGAAAAGCAAAAGACGTGCAGCAAGTGCCCGTGTAGCGGGGTGCTGCGGACCACGTGTGGTGGATACAAAAAAGGGGGGTTGTTGGAGAAGAAGATAAAAGTAGCACAGCGAGGGTATGAAGATGAGTATCGTACACGAATCATAGGCGGTGAAACAGATGCCGTAAGAATGCTCCAGAAATGCCAGGAAAAAGGGTGTTCAAAACGATAAGCGGACCCAGATGGAAGGATAGGCGCCGGGAATGTCGAGGACCAAGGGCAACAGGGCAGAGGGCAATGACATCAAAGGGCAACAAAGCGCCACTTCCAAGCCTCAGCCTTGTGCCACCCAGGGGTGACTGTGGCTTTACCGCAGCGGTAACTGCACGTCCTCCACACCCCTCCTCAGCACGTCCTGGATTCTCCACCTGGGCGGCTGCATCTCCTTCTCTTCGGGCAGCTTGCCCGTCTTCTCTACCGTCTCGTCTGGCTCAGCACCACCCGCAACGCCAGAGCTGAACTTGAGCTGCAAGATGTCGCCAACCTCGTCGCACGCGCTCAGCATACGGTCGAGGTCCTCCTTGGTGTGTGCAGCACTCACGCAGAAACGCGCACGAGAGGAGACCAGAGGTGTGGCAGGGTAGCCGACGACGACGACGGAGATTTTGCGCTTGAGCATTTCGTGTGAGAAGGCGGGCATCTTAGCGGGGTTGTAGAGCATGACGGGAATAATGGGCGAGTCGTCGTGGCCGTATACGATGAAGCCGAGACGCTTTAGCCCGAGACGGAGGTAGCGGCTGTTAAAGCTGAGACGCTGGAGACGCTCTTCGCCCTGCCCAGGGATGATTTCGCCGTTGATGATGCGGAGAGCGGAAGCGATCTGAACAAGGACAGGCGGCGTTGGGGACTCGGCATAGAGCATGGCGGCGTTGGTGGTACGTAGCTTGTCGATAATGGCTTTGTCTGCTGCGAGGTAACCGCCGTTGGCACCAAAGGACTTTGTAAGCGTGCCCATGAGCAGGTCGACTTCGCTAGGTGCGATGCCGAAGTAGTCGCAAACACCACGTCCGCGGGGACCGACACCGCCGACAGAGTGAGCCTCGTCGATGAAGAGGAAGAACTTGTACTTCTTCTTCAGCTCGATGATGCCGGGCAGATTGCACATGGTGCCCTCCATGGAGTAGAGACCTTCGACGGCAACCAGAATCTTCTTCCAGGGACGGTGTGTGCGGGGCTGTCCTTGCGAGATGGCTTCACGCAGCTTGCGCTCGAGGTCGCGCATGTCGTTGTGCTTGAACATGGTGACCATGGCTCCCGAAAGACGGGCACCAAATCGGATGGAAGAGTGGTTCAGCTCGTCGGAGATCATGAGGCAGCCCTTGCCGACAATGGTGGGGAAGGTGGTGGCATTTGTGACGAAACCCATGGAGAAGACCATGGACGCTGGCTTGCCAACGAACTTGGCAATCAGATCTTCGACCTCGACGGTGAGCTCAGAGGTACCGGCGTCAGCGCGGGGGCTGGCCATTGTGATTCCGTGCTTCCTGATGGCGGCTTCAGCTGCGTCGGCGCAGGGACCCTCTGACTGGGCGAATCCCAGGTAGTTGTAGGAGCTCAGGTTGAGTGTCTCGGTCGTGGTGCCTGTCATCTTGAACGTGTTGTTGCCGTCGTCGGATTTGCGATCAAGCAGGGTGATGAAGCGTCCAGGGACGCCGGTTGTGGGGCGCGAGAAGCAGTCGTTGATCCTCATCTTCAGCCTGCGGGTGTAGAAGTTGTCAAAGTCGCTGTTGAGAGGGGCGTAGCCATCCTTCTCCTGCAGGTGGCTGTAGTGCTGTCGCCTGAAGCGCTTGCCGAAGAAGTCGCGCACGTGTCCGAATACTATTAAGATGAGGTAGCTGATGTAGGTGGTGAGGAGGAAGTAGTAGGGCGGCTCGTCTTCGATGGGGTCGCCAAACTCGCCCTCGAACTTGCTGGTGTAGCGGTGGGCGTGGGAGCCGAGGGGCCCAAACTGAGCGTGTGCGCGGGCCAGGCGGCGTTGCTCGTCGGGGGTGAGGGGCTGGAACAGGGTCTTGGGCTCGGTGGGCATCTTCTCGCCTGTGGCGGTGGTGAGGCTGATGGAGGGCAGGGAGATGGAGGCCGTGTTGATGTGCTGGGGCGGCGAGGGCGAGTTGAGGAGGGCCTGCTGCTGGGCAACGAGGGCTTCGCGCAGGGCGGCGGCGTCTGTGCGGGCCTTGGGCGAGGCGCCCCCGAAGAGGGCGGTGAACTTGTTGCCTTTGGTGAACGAGGCGCGCCGCGGCTCGTCGCGCTTCTCGTTGAGGGCGTCGGAGGCGGGGGAGATGGGGGTGGACGTCGCGAACGGGTTGATGCTTCTGGTCGGCATGGCAGCGGTCCCAGGGCGTGCAGAGGGGGAGGGAGGGACAGGGGGCAGCGTCACTGGCGACTCGAGTCGTCGGCGGTCAGAGGTGCCGGTTCACTCGCAGGCAGGCAGGCAGGCAGGCAGGCAGGCAGGCAGGCAGGCAAGCAGGCAGGCAGGCGGGCAGGCAGGCGGTGAGCGGCACGGCGAGGGTGTTTGGGTGGAAAGGGGGTGACTGCTGGCGGACGACGATCAGCACACGACGCGAGGAGGGCAATTGGCGGTGGTGGAGAGTGCAGGGTGGTGGAGAGTGCAGGGTGGTGGAGAGTGCAGGGTGGCGGAGAGTGTAGAGTGGAGGGTGGTGGTCGAATGCGTGCGTGCAGCGGAAGGCGGAGGTTAGGGCGGTCGTCAGAGGCAGAGCAGCTTATGATTATCCATATGCTCATGCACCGACTGCCCGGCGTAGTGCCGCGCACTTCCGGAGCTCGCTCGCTCGCACGCCCGCATCGTCCGGCGCACCCATGAAAGCACCATGCACCACCAAGCTGCGAGGAAAAGTCCACCTACGTGATTGACCTTGCAACGGCAAGTGTGACGCGGGCAGCAGGCAATCTCCCCAGGAAATGTCGCCGGGCCGTGGCTGCTTCCTGGTCGGTTGCGGTGCGGAAGTGGGTGGAGGTGCGTTCGTTGCGTGCCTGGCAGGGCGGCCGTTGTGCTTCACAGCGTCAGGTCAGATCCCAACCTCGCCTTGCGCCAAGCCCAATCGCGATCTTGTCGTCGATTTGGAGTGGACGTTGACGTTGACGTCGGTGCCGCTGGCTGGCGCGAGAAGGGCCCGGACGGACGGACGGACGGACGGACGGTTGACTAGGTGCAGGCGTGCCAGGAAGCAAGGAAAGCAAACAGGCTCGTGGCGCGTGCAGTGGGAAGCTCAACAGCAGCAGCAGCAACAGCAGCAGCAGCGTGGGCGACGGTTGCAAAGGGGCCTTTTGCTTTTCAAGGCGCGAAATGAGCAGCCCCATCCCCCTTCCCGCCCTCGCCACTCACTGCCGCGCCCCTGACTTGGGCCCAAAGCGACGAAGCTCGGCTGATCGCGCCCACCGCCCAGAGCCTCGATGCCGCACCACCGTTGTCGATGCGCCTCGTCGCCGTGTACGTCACGACATCCAGCAAACGCCCTCTTGTCCAATTTCTCTGCAACCGCCTGCCAAGCCTCATTTCGTCGTAATGCCACCGGATCGCCGCCTATTGTACGGTCCTGTTTTGTACGAGCCCCAGCTTCAGCACCCTCATCAACCAAGCAAGCGCTGGCAGCCTGCCTGCACCCCTCAGCCCCCCGCCAACCACCTACCCCCGGCCGTAAGCCTGCCCCCATGGCAGTAGCACAGCCTGCCGCCGTGAGACGTCGTTACCTCGAGACCGGTGCGCCGTACCACTCACTGCCCTCACGTTGGAGCCTCTCGACGTTGGCGCCGATGTGCGCCCGACTCGTCCGGATCGCTGCTGTGAAAAACCGCCGTCTCCGTCACGGAGGAAAGAAGACGCGCACTCATCGCTTGCAGAGCTCCTCAACGCTCATTCGAGCACGAAGCGAGACGGGAAAAAAAAACAAAACTAAACAAAAACAAGAATGAAACCAAAACTAACGTGACAAAGAAAAAATGGTAAAGGGTTACGCAGAAAATTCTTTCATCTCTCCTGTATGAGGCCACGTCGTCCAACGTCGAATCACATCGTTGCAGTCCAGACAGGAAGTATTCTGACTTTTGCGTAATTCTACCCAAACCCGACGCAGGCCAATCACACGCCTGCATGACGTTTCGCTTGTCGATCCCGTGATAGCACATTGTGATTGCCATCAATATATCGTTCCTTTGGGGAATACGGGTTAATCTCAATCTCCACATAATCCATTTACAGCTTTATAAGCTATCTAGGCATGCCCTCTCGTTATCACTACTACTACAACTGCTGCCGCCGCTGCTGCTGTTGCTGCTACTGCAGTTGCTGCTACTGCTACTTCTGCTACTACTCCTACTACCATCTCTACTACTACTCCCACTACTACCATAACAACATAGCATCATCCGTGCCGTCACTCTGCAATGCCTACTGTCGACCGTGGACTGTGTACGTTGAAATGATATGTTTTTGCTAACTCTGATGCAGAGATATTTGACTGTTGAGAACCCAAGAAAGCAAGCTTTCAGCACGCCCAGCGGCTACGTCCAGATCCAACCTCCAGAACATGCCACAAACAAACTTGCAGCACACCTTGTGAAAAAAAAAGCTTCCTCCACCAACAAAGGGTATGGAAAATCGCAACAAAGGAGACAACAGCTCTTGGCAGCAGAATGGCAATGAAGAAATCGCCCAACGAGCTTGATGAACAAGACGAAAACAGAAAAAAAAATGAAAAAAAAAAAAAAAAAAAAAAGGAAAAAAAAGATCCGCTGTGAATGCACCACGTAGCAACCTCCAACACCGCGACCCGACAACCACGCACTGAGGTGGTGGCGCAGGTTCCACCAGTCCGCCGTTCTGTATATGTCCCATCTTTCAAAGATAACCCCAAGCAACGCCGTAGATGGAATCGATCCCAGGTAGCGTGGCCGTTCAGATTGCGTTACCAAGCTTTGTGTAGTGGGAATTGAATGGGAGCATGCTCTCACGTCGATAGCGATGAGAGACTGAAGAGGATGAGGAAGAAAAAAGAAGAAATCAAACAAGAAGACGCAGCTGTATGTCGAGCGCTCGGAGCCAATATATGAGGGAAGGCAAACACACATTAGGTAGGACCATGGCCAACAAATACAACCCCGCCACACCCTCTCCTCTGTTTCCATGGAGACTTTGGGTGCGACGCGGTGCTGGCGCCAAGGCAACAATGACAGGGTATTAGCGCAGGCGAAATGACAGAGACCAGAAACACAAGTCCATGCCGTCTTTACATCTGGTGGTGATGATGTTCGGGCGACAGACTCGAAGGGTCGAGTGTACCAAAAGACACCAGATTTTGCATGTCTAGGTCATCAACGCTCTCTTCCATCATAGGCGAACGGAAGGGATGGTTGAGATTCTGCTTTGCGTACATATCCGTCATGTGAAGCGTCTCATCCGACATGCCGCTATCGTGAGGCATGAGGTAAACATCCGCAGAGCCATCACGGCCGAACGAGTTGAGCGGCGGTGACTGGTTGGCAATGATGGGATCGTGGTGACTCATCGGTGGCATAGGGGAATTCATCGCCGCCGAGTGAGGTGGCGGCCCCATCGGTGTGTGCACGTACGGTGGGATGTTGTAGTGCTGACCAAAGTTGGAGGCAGGGATGTTGTCGTTCTGAGGTCCAGATGTGTAGAATGACGGTGTGCCATACTCAGACGGCGAGTTGGCGGTCGTGGCTGACATGGGGTACTGACGGTAGTCGCCCATGCCGTAACCAGCAGAGGTATCAATGCTTAGATGCGGGCCAATGGGGCCTGACGAGCTGTGAGGGATGGGGGCAAAGATCTCCTGGTTCGGATTGTACGGTGACGGCTCGGGCTGGATCATAAAAGACGGCATAGGGTTACGCAGCATCGAGAAGTCAACCGCCACAGGTACCGAGCGAGAACGCTGGCGTTTGTGACCACGCGGTGGGAACGGACCTGGCGTGAGGTGGGAGTCATGAAACATACCGCTGTGGGGGTGTACCACATGGTTGGGTTGCGATGCAGGACGGAAGTTGATTGGTGAGACGGGTGCCGAGACCGCGGTGGCATGCGGGTCGTACATGTTATGGCGGCTCTGAAACGCTTCCAGTGAGACAAGTTTCGCCAATTGTCCGCTCAGCACCTTAGGATGCCCACCAAGATGGTGAACCATGACCTGCGATGCCTGCTGATCCTCGGTGAAATCACCACACTGGAAGAAGCCTCCCGAGCCAGAAGAGTCCATGAAAAAGTTTGGTGGACGATTGAGTTCCACAACGAGGCCTCCTGGTCGCTGAGAAGCACCCTCTGCATTTGTGGCCATGTCTCCATTGTCGAGGCTGATGTTCTTGATGTAAGAGAAAGGGTACTCGATCTTGTATCCTGCTGAGTCGTTGTTGATGTAGTATGTGATGCAGCACTTCTCTGGCGAGTAGAAGATGACCAGATCCATAGCGCTCTGGCCAACTCTCCTCCAGCTTCCGACGCTCAAGGAGCGGACCGAGAAGTGAGTGATGACTGGTAATCGTTAGTGTAGGTTCGTAGGCAAGCACAAAAACGGATCCAGCTTACCAACTTTCGAGGAGCTGGTGTCAGTGTTGAGGAGCATGCCGCTGCCATACGGTATGCCACCAGCGCGACCAAGGAAGCTGCTTCCTATCGACTTGCCAGACTCCATGGCCTGTAGAGCAAGGTATCGTCGCATGGATTCAGGTATGTCGTTACAGTCGTCACCGTTCTCGATGCTTTTCTTGGCAATGTTCTTTATTTTAGCTCGCCTACGTGACATGTTAGTAGATTGAACTGTGAGGTGGGCGCGGATTGTCTGCGCACCTGTTCTGGAACCAAATCTGCACTGAGCGCTCCGTCATGTTGATTTCAGATGCTATTCTCTCGCGGGTAACGGCGGTGGGGGTGGGGTTCTTGTTGAATTCGATCTCTAGGGTGACTAGTTGATCCTGGGTAGCCCTCTGGCGCTTCTGGTTCCTTTGTTGCTGGGTAAGGGTGCTCTTGCGTGGGGGACGGCGCGCGGCTGAGCTCGAGGAGGTTGTGGGAGTCTGGGCGGAGGGAGAGGGAGTGGAGGACTCCATAATGTCGTCGAGGGATTGCATCTTGAAGAGGAGTGTAGACCAAGACGAGGAGTGGTGAGTTGGTGAGTGGCTCGAAGGAATGGGAGAGATATACGAGGGCGCGGTCAAGCCAAGCACCTGTCTATCAATGTTCGTGAGGAGTCGTATAGGGCAAGGGATCCAAGCAAGTGGATGTGTGAAGGTACAAGAGCGTTACGAGGCGTTGGGCGGGTCCAGTTGGGCGGTGTGCACAGGGGGGGCACGTCTAGTTCGAGGCTCAAGCTACCGTCCAGGCGCGTAGGTGGTCTTCAAGGAAAGAAGTCTGCTAGCCAGGGAGCAGGTATCAAAGTATGATCGTCCAAACGCGATTCTGGTCTCGGAAAGGAGTGGAACGGGGCTGGGGGAAGCTAAGGAGCGGACAGGCAGGGCCTAACGGATGGGGTGGAGTGGAAATGAATGTGGGCAAAGGCCGAAAGGAATGGCGGCACTTCGCAGAAGTCGACAAGAGAAGTGAACGTGACGAGAGAGGCAATCGCACCAGATGTGAGGTTGACACGGGAAGGCGATGGATTAAGACAAAGTCGTGGAGAGGAAGGGGGAAATTAAAGGGCATCAGCAAGACGAGTAGGGGGAGAATAGGCGCCTTGCCCGATTGAGCGCCTCGCTCCTGCCACCAAGCGCGCCCGAATACCGGCTGCATCCACACACAGCGTCAGGATGTAAGTTTAGCACACACGGCTGGCCGTTTATAACACGCCAGCGCCAAAGGCCGGCGGTGACGCGGGAAACGCTTACTTGCTCCTGCGACTGCTGCTGGATGCGGAGCTCCCGCTTGCAGTGCCTGATCCTTTTGATGCACGTCGACGCCTGTTCTAGAGTTGATGTTCAGCGTTCGGTGTTCAGCATCCAGCGCACGGCGGTCCACGCCAGGCTGAGCGCGTGCTGTCCTGAAGGCCAGGGGGCCACTGCGACCGCTGGAACCAGGCGCGTCGCACTCGGACAAACCCAAGACGTTTTCAGGAGACCTTCACTCAGGGTGACAGGGTACCTCCCATGCTGCAGAAAAGCTCGGACGGCGCAGCTCTCGATGCCTACTCTCACAACAATGCCTCGAGCTCTCCAGCGGTGCTCTAGCAAGAGCGTTGAACGGCCGAGATGGTCTGTAAGCGTCTGAGTAATCTGAAGCTCGCACACATGGCCATTCCCAGGCGACGCTGAATGCAGCATGTAGACAGATTGCGCGCCTGTGGTATCCGACGTTTCCTGCAGCGTGAAAGGGTATCCTGACGATCCCCGTCGCAAAACGAGCTCGCCGACTGCCACTGCGGTTTGGAAGTGGCAGCGCATAAACACGTCGTTGCGTGAGGAGCGCGGCAGACACCGTCTAGCTCGCTGGGCGCTATCCAAGCGTCAGGTACAGGTACCAGAGAACACGAGGTCCACTATTATCACCACCGGCGGACCTCGTCGTGTCACCCCATGGCTGCCAACTGCGACGCACGGCCTGGCATCTGCGGCGCGATTCGGTCTTTCGACTGCGTACCGCATGCGCCGCATCGCAAGGGTTTCCCTCCAGCCTTCGGCGGCAGGAAGACCCGCATTGGCATCGTGAGCATGTCGCAGGTCCTCAACAGCCCCTCGTCGCTGATCCCTCGGGTGAGCCGAAAGCGAAGAGATCCTGATCGAGCATCAGTGCCCGTGCTGTCTGATCGTGCCCGACTTGATCCAATGGCTCCAAAATATCACGACTTGGAGAGACAACTGCAATTTCTCTGGCCCTGACGTCTTCGTTCGGGAAACAGACCAAGTGGGCGTCTAGTCGCCCTACAGCTGTCCATCTGTGTACCAAAGACTTCCCTGCTACCGCGACACCAGGCACGGCAGCGTGAATGGCGGAGAGGCACTGCAAGCGAGCAGATAGCGACCCAGGATCCGGATTCCAAACCCCTCCACTTCAACGCGTCCACGCCGCCCGGCACCGAACGGAGTTTTCAAGCGCCCACATCCCGAAGCATTCTCCACCACTCACGTGTTGCCCTGACCCGTCTTCTCAAGCATGCCTGTCTCTGCTTGCAAGTCTGCGCTCGATTTGCTTTGGTGCCACTACCGCACTTGAGGCTGCCTACCAAAACAGCCCTCACGTTGTCATTTCGGCGGACAACCATGTCCTGTCATGCTCTCGTGTTTCAACGTCGCACCATTGGAGGCAGAGTGCAGCCCTGCTAACCACTGGTTCGAGTCCACCATCAGGATGCGTACGCTACCCTCAAAAGCCGTGGAAATCATGTTCGCTCCCATGACTGCGAGCGCCATGCGCGTACCCACCTGCGCTACGCGACTCTTTAGAAACCACTTGTGACGTGCGAAGACCTCGAGGCACGCTTCCAGAAGGTCTACAGAAGGAGGGTCATCGCTGCTTTCCTAGCTTCGATTGACCGCTAGATTGGGCATCGATACATGCCGCACTTCTACTGATTCATGTCGTCTACACGGCGGTGGCTTGCGTCTGCTTGTCAGGCTCACGAAGAGTACTGCAGTTCGATGCCGACGGACCGAAAGATCTGCTCTCTTTTCTTGAGGTCCAGGCTTGCGCCAAGGCTGAACAGCAGCTCTTTGATCCTGCCTTCCCATAGCACTCCTACGTGCCAATCCTGGTTGACCCTGGCCTTCAACACCCCAGAAACGTCGTCGTCGGGGGAGATGGCGCGCTGCTCCCAATCTGGGCGCAGCTTCTTCACGGCCCACTCGACATCTGTGTTGCTGCGTCGCCGCCACAGTTCGCAACCGAGCTGAAGCTCGCTTTCGTACGAGTAGAAGTTGAAGTCAAAACGAGAACAGAGCGCCAGACAAGATCCAGCTTTGACCGAGTAGGTGGAAGAAAGATTACCCATCAGCGGGTTCAGCGTAAGCGTCATGGTATACGGAAAGCCTGGGTGTCTGGGCAGTGTTGTGAACCGCAAGCCAGTGCTGATGCCTCCGCTCTTATTCAAAAGGCCATAGTACAGCTCCGCTCCTGCGCTGAAGCGACCATGCACCGGTTCCACTTGATCGACAGATATCGGTTCTGTTGGCGCGTTCCTGGGGTCTGCGCCGAAATTATAGAGACCTCGCACGCCCATCAAAGCGGAATCCGTGCTGTACATGTACTCTGTGCTGTATTTGCCCACATCGTTCTGTAGCAAGGCAAGGATTGTGCCCCCATTGTTGAGGTTCGAGTCGCTGACAGCGGCAATCCGGAGCTGACGCGTGGGCGTGAGGCGGCGCAGATACAGGGCTTCCAATCTCGATTGAGGAAGGAACACCCGTCCATACAGCAGTGTGTCTGCCTGTCTCAGCTTGCTTCAGGCCCATGTCGTTGGGAGCTTACTTTTGCGATCAACCCGCTTTCCAGCATGCCAGAGCTCCCACCACCAGTTCTCATCGGGCCTCCGCAGCTCTTGTACATGCTTGTAGCCTCGTATGACGTTCTTCAGGTCGATGTGGGAGCTCTTGAACTCCTTTTTCAAGGGCAGTGACGAGTAGAGGTACGACACTGAGCCATCTACCACACCTACACTTCCCAAGGTGTACGAAGTCGCAAAGTTGGGCGCAGCAAGGGACGAGATCTGTAATCGCAGGCCTTGTGGAATCTGGAAATCGAGCAACTCTGCTTTCGTCAGCATCGACTGGTAGGCAGCTTGCAATGAGAGGTACCTCGTGCCGTGGCATTCAAAGCGCCGTAGGAATTGTCCAGGTTCCAGTGCGAAGCTTCGTAGAATGCATTCTGCACATTCTCCATGAAGTCCAACATGTCGCTGTCACGAGCGGAGCATGCTGAGGAGCGCGCAAAAGGTTCGAGGGCTTGGAGCTTACTGGCGAGAGGTACAGCGACGAGTGGTGGAGCTTGAGCCGCGGCTGCATCGCGCTAAGGGTCGGCGGTCGCTTTCCCCCCGCCGCGCATTTGAACTTTTTGCGACTCAATAACTTTTGTCTCCAGGAACAACACCCAAGTCCACAAACCACAACCACACCGCCAACATGCCCAAGTCAAAGCGCGCCAAGGTCGTACATCTCACCCAGACAGACAAGAAAGGCAAAGAGCTTTCGCAGAAACTCTTCGCCAATGTCCAGGAAGCCGCCGAAAATTTCGAGCACATCTTCGTCTTCTCTGTCGCAAACATGCGAAACTCGTACCTGAAGCAAGTGCGCGCTGAATTCTCTGACAGCCGGTAAATCTAGGTCTCGAGTCATAAGGCACAAATTTTCATAGTAACATTTGCGCAGATTCTTCTTTGGCAAGACGAAGGTCATGGCCAAGGCCCTCGGCATGACGCCCGCTGAAGAGCACCTCACCAACCTCTCCGAGCTGACCAAGCATCTCGCTGGCAATGTCGGTCTCTTCTTCACCAACCGTGAGCCCGCCGACGTCCTCGAGTACTTTGCTGCATACTCGCAGACGGACTTTGCGCGCGCCGGTGTCACCGCCACACACACGTTCACAATCCCTGCTGGTGTCGTCTACTCGAGAGGTGGAGAGGTGCCTGCAGAGGAGGATGTCCAGCTGCCTCACAGCGTTGAGACCACCATTAGGAAATGGGGTATGCCCACCCGGTTGGACCAGGGTAAGGTCACACTGGATGCACCCTACACTGTGTGCAAGGAGGGACAGGTTATGAACAGTCACCAGACTGCGCTGCTGAAGATGTTTGGCGTGGCTATGGCCGACTTCAAGATCGACCTCAAGGCCTATTACTCGAAGAAGACCGAGTCGGTGACTGAAGTTGACGCCATGGAGGAGTAGAATACTCCAGTGATCATTGAGAGTCGATATGCATCTGGGCGGCGTTCCAAAGGCGTTGGTTTGGTTCAGTAAAAGTTCAACAATTCGGCTACTATTGTCGGGTCGTCACAAGCATAGCTTCAATATACCCTTTCATGTTGATCGTCTCCGTTTCTCGGCGTGAGCCTGCTAACTCTACAATAAAGCTCGCACTGTTCTCGAACGTCTACATGCTGAACACGCCGCAAGCTCCCTGAACACTATGTCTTGCACCTGCGACCTGTGTGCTTCTGGACGTCCTTCATCATATCGACAGCACCCCACGACGGTCCTCCTACCTCACTACAGCAATTCCACAACCCGCACGCCTCACCGTCTACGAGTACCACACTTTCTCGGTGCTTCTGGGCCGAAGAAAAAAACACGACATCCAGATCCCCCATCAAGCCAGCGCCAGCCCAGCAAGCAGTCCACCAACAACGACACCCACGACCCCAGCCCGATTCGCAACAGCCGCCGCCGAACTCTGCTGAGCCGGCGCCGACGCAGAAGCCGACACAGCCGCCGAGCTGACAGCACTGCTCGCGCTCCTCGACGCGCTTGAAGACGTGGGCGTAGGATGTGACGACGACGACGATGATGATGATGCACGACTAGCGGAACTCAACCCAGCCGACGAGCGGGACAGCGTCGACGGCAGGATGATGCCAGAGATGGTAGTCGCGGCGCTAAACGCATCTGTGGGCTGGATAGCGGGCAGTGTGGTTTGTATTGGGATGACGAGGGAGCTGTAGGCGAAGTAGGGTGCTTCTGAGGGATTGAACAAAGGCCCCGTGTCTATGAAGTGTCTGTCAGATACCAAGTTTTGCAGCTTCATTGAACGCGGGTTCCTTTCGAGGAGAAGAGTGAAATCCATGGCATGACGCGACGTGACGTGACTTACAACTCGATTCCAACGCAACTGCAGCACCCGCGAGGCCGAGCACGAGCAAGGCGATGGAACTCCGCATCTTGTCCGCAGGTTTTGTGAGTATGCCACGTACAGATGGTATGCAACGACAGCAAACCAGGCAGGAGGTAGAGAAGAAACAAAAGCCGCCGTTGACGTAGCAAGAAGCTACAGAGCACAAAAGCACAGCGTCAAGTACACAAACCTATAACGCACCGCAGTTATCCATTGCCGCCCACGAGCCTGCGACTAACCCCGTCCTTATTACACTATACCAGCACGCCCAATAGCGCGCGTATTAACCACCATCCAGTCAGCTCCATTACGCTTCCCAAGAGGCCGCTCGAGCAGCTTGTTACGAGGGCTAGGCCCTCGTGTTAGCCGGGAACCGGCTAGGCGCGCTCGGAGAACACTTCAGTGCTGGGCTGGGCTGAGAGGGAGAGTTATTTACAGCAACTGTTTACGAGCACACGATACGAGGATTGTCAGGGCAAGTGGGAAATGCATTGGTTCGCGTGCTGCGAGGTGGGTGGTTTGGATTGGGCGGCGTTTTTTTTTGGGGGGGGTGCTAGGGCGGCGGCTGTAGCGCCGCTGTGGGTGGCTGCATTGCATTGCATGACTTGACTTGCGTGGCTTGGCAGGTACGGGAGCGTGATCTGCAGGGTTTGTTGTTGCGAGGTTCGATGTCAACTCTAGCAGTCCCTCTGTTTCTGCATGTCATCGGTTTTGAACGGATATTGGCTACGAACGACATCTCTTGCCAAGCGTACCCCGCACGGGAAGTAGATGAAGCAGAATGAGAGCGACGACTGGTGAGTCGGAAGGCTGTTTTGCATGTACGCGAATACAATAGCACTTTGCTTTGATACCTAAACATGAGATTTACCTAGCACCATATTCAACAAAAGACTAGAGGGGTGTCATTGCATAATAGCATACTCTGTCTCTTCGCCTGTTCAACTCTATCTTGCTGGACCCTCTAATGTGTTCCTCCTCGAAACTACTCTCGGGTCCCTCTTACCCATCGTGACCTCCAGTGCCTGAATCAAGGCCCTCTCATCGTACCTAACAAAGTTCTCTCCTTCGTTCTTTCTCCCATACACTCTGATAGCTTCGATTCCGAGGCTCCTCAGCTCCTCCTTGTCGACAGCTGGTGTGCCAGGACCCGTGAGATGAACGATGTGGGTGACGTAATGTTTGTACGTGCTTATGGAAGGCGTCTCGAGAATACCCTTCGATTCAGCACCAGCTTTCGCAATCGCAGCCACAAAGTCCAACGCGGAGTAGGGGGTTGATGACGGTCCTGTTTCGCGATCGAGCGTTGAGTTGAGGATTAAGATTTTGTAACGGATCTGCGGGTTGCTGAGGGCTTCGCCGATGCCTTTCAATACGAGAGAGGGAACGATCGATGTGTAGAGGGACCCGATACTGTATATGACGGCTTGGGCCTCGTTCAAGGCGTTGAGCACCATAGGGTTTGCAGCGAGTCGAATTTCCTGGCCATAGGGGTTGATGTACCACAGTCTTTCGATTCGCGCGGGAAGCTCTTCCTCGTCGGCTTTGGAGAAAGTGATGTACTGCTTTCGTAGGGTGGGGAGGGAGCCGGGAAGGTTGGCGTCTTCGATGCGGTCGTGCTCTTCAACTTCGTCGTGAGAGGAAGATGCGGCACCAAACTCCAGCGCTGTTGACATGGAAGGGTGGGATATTGAGTTTTGGCCGGTAATGATTTCACCGTTGGCTAGGCCGACCGAGATGTGATGCGTGAAGTTTGTGTTGATGGCGGGTAGGACGGAAGTATGGCTTGGTACTGAACAGATGCTGGAGAGGAGGTAGATGGCGGACTCGAACGAGCCAGTAAAGAGCCGTGCGCTGTAAGAGTTAGCAGCTGTACTGACATGATTGTGGAGCACTTTTCAAAGTGGTCGATGAGAAACCAAAGGAGTACGTCGAGTCTCCAGCACTCACCCGGTCAAGAACAGATTGCCAATGCTGGCACCTGAGAAGTCGAACGTCGATGATGGTCTACGACGCTTGATGATCTCAAAGGCCACATGGTTGAGGATCGAACGTATCAGTTCTTTCTTCGCCGTTGAGATGTTCATCCAGAGTGCGTGCTGCGCTTCCACGATCTGGATCCACTCTTGCTTTGCCGATATCTGCTCTTTCGGCAGACGGTGGTTGAAGAAAGCTTTGATGGCTGCTTCTTCGCTGTCGTCGTTGTCTGGGTCATCTGGGATCAAACGCACGAGACGGCCTGGTGAAGGTGAGCGTTGCATTCAGAACACCACTGGCTCCGAGACACACATACTTCGCACATCACCTATTCCTGTTGCGCGTCAGCCGCGTTACTTTCAAGTTGTGCAATACCTACCTGGGCCACCAAAGACGCGTATCAGCTCAGAGGAGCTCCCGCCATTGTCACTGATAGGAATCACGTAGCTCAAAGGGCACCTCTTGTCTTCTCGCACCGTTTCGAAGACATCGACAAGGTTGTTGGCAGCACTTCCTCCAGAGAAGACGACCAGCCCTTTGGCCCTGACAGCGCCGTTGGCGGTTGTGGTTGAAGTGCTGCTGTTCAGGGTTAGAAGAAAATCCGGAGCAGAAGCCATGATGACGCAAGAGGGTCTGGCGACGTGAGAGTGACCACAGAGGTCCTTGTTCGCTTATATCAGGACATGTTGTAGGGACAGAGTGTTGCGTTGGAGCATGGCAAGATAGGCTCACATGCTCGCTTGTGGCTAGGGAAAGAGTCATGCACACTAAGCGGTCCCTTAGGGCAGCAACCACACCCTGCTGGATTAGGCAATATTTCGCACTTTGGTGGTTGGTGTTGCACGGCAGTGGGGTGGGTTCGACAAAGTGTTTTTGTATTCTTGGTTTGAGGATTTTGTACAGAGCGAATCCTCAGCTCGAACGCACGATAAGAGTACAAAGTAACGCCCTCGTTCCTGCCGTGCAGGTAGCTGTCTCTCCGACGTGGCGTTGCGTCTGGTAGACGAATACAGCAGATTCAAGCCCAGGTGCAGGCCAGACGTCTCCTCCCACACTGCACGAGAAGGACGACAGGCAGCCTTCTTCCTCTGCTTACCCCTCTTGAACCGCCTCTCTCTCTCTCTCTCTCTCTCTCACTCTCTCTCACTCTCACACACACTCTCTCGCTGCATGCGGTCTACGACTGTTCGGCGGCAGCAGCCTCCTCACGCTCCTTCCTCCGTGCTCTCTTCTCGAGCAATGTGTCGCGTCGGTCGGCCAGGTACTTGAACTGTCGGTGCTCGACGCCCATCAGCCAGTAGCCAAAGCTGCCGCCAATGCCAGCATAGACGGGGTAGACCCAAAGCGACTCGCGGTTGAAGAGCGGGCGCATCTCAATGCCGAGCTGCCAGAGTCGTGCGGCGATGCCTGTGGGACGCAGCCGTGGTTAGCAAGCGCTGCGCAGACCAGACCAGACAGTGGACGTCGGGTGCCTACCGAGACCGCTCCAGAACAGGACCTTGTGGACCATTGTGGCGTTGCGGGACCGTGTGCGTGCTCAAATCGGTGGGGAGGGGAGCTGCAATTGCAGAGGGTTAGGGTATGACGGCGTGGTGGTGTGGTCGCGATCTCTCCTCACGTCTGTCTGGGCCGGCGTCGCCCTGGCCGTGCTGCGCAGAGCTCCGGCCTGCCAAGCAAAACAAGAGCGTCACGTGCCATCGCGGTCTCGACGTCGACGTGATTGTGCCGGCCCAGCTTTCGCGATTACACCACCCCGGAGTCTAATCTCCTCACACGCCCACAGTCATGCGACCCCATGCACTCGCTTGCACATGACCGCTCTGCACCGCGCCTGACCTGGACTGCCTCCCGTCTCTAGCACGAGCATCCATACATCCATCCGTCCATCCACCCACCCTGGCTCCCTGCAGCTGCACCTTCGCTTGCCATGGCAGAAGTCGGCCGCAAACGCACGCTGGACGGCGACATCCCTGCCGCACCCCGCAAGAAGCTGAGGCCCTCGGAGCTGCCTCTCTCGCAGACGCAGCGAACAGCCATTGACAACCTCGCGCACACGTTTCGCAAAAAGGGACATTATGACAGCATTCGCAAGGACCTGTTGGCGCAGTTTGAAGCCAGTGTACGTCGAGTCGAGACTGCATAACCTCGTCCAACCCCAGGCTCTAATCTATACTTGCAGCCTGCCAAAGCCGACCTCCTAGCCGCCCTCGAGGAGCTTGTTGACCGCGAGACCGACCGCAACCCGTCCCTGCTGTCCAAAGACCCCAGAGTCGCCGCCACCCTCATTGAAGGCGCTGGCGAGCGCAGCGACATCTACGGCAAGATCACGCAAACGGTAAACTCCCTGCTCGACAAGTTGATCATCGAACAAGGCCTGCCCAAGATGCGCGAGCACCGTGTACAGGAAGTCGGCGCTGAAGCCGCAGCCGACGAGGAACGGCGCGGCAGCAAGACAGAAGATCAATGGGCGCAGGAGGCGGAGGACCGGCGAAAAGAAAGGGAAGCTGTGCTGGAGCAGGAGCGCGAGAGGGAGCGCGAGCGCGAGCGTGCAGAGAAGGCAAAGCGGGAGGAGCGCAAACGTCGCCAAAAGGAAGAAGACGAGGCTCGCGAAAAGGCACGTCGGGAAGAGAAAGAGCGAAGGCGCAAGGAGCGTGAAGAGCAGCAAAAGGAAGACGAAGAGCGTCGACGAAAGAAGAGGGAGCGCATCGAGAAGGAGGAGGAAGAAGAGCGCGCAAGGATCAAGAAGGAGAGGGAGGAGCACGAGGCCAACCGAGAAGCTCGTCTCAAAAAGATCCGCGAAGAAGACCGCGAGCGAGAGAAGCGCCTTGAGGCTGAGCTGAGCCAGAGTCGTCCTGGGCGCAGTCGTGGAACTCGCGCACGTAGCAGGAGCCGCGATCGAGACCGCGATCGAGGCCGAGACAGAGACCGTGAACGGGACCGCGACCGTGACCGAGATAGGCGCAGAAGCAGGAGTCGCACCGTGTCACAAGATCGCACCGGGTCGATCAGACCCGAGGACATCAAAGTGGACGACGATCTGGCATTGCAACTACTACTACAAGAGAGTGAGGAGATGAAAAAGTCAAGACAACGGCCTGCACTTGATCGGTCTGAGTCGCTCGAGCCACCTCTGAAGAAAGCGCACCCTCCACGGGCACTTGTGCCACGGGATCCAGTGGCTGCGAGACTCACAAAATTTGACAGCAAGCCGCATTCCCCAGTCACCAAATCGCCAAGCAAGGAGCCCCCAACGCCTACGACACCTGCGCTTGTCAATAAAGGCGAAGACACCCCTATGGAAGATGCACCACCAATTGGTAACTCGGCAAAGTCAGGATGGGACCGGCCACCGCCTCTGAAGACCGACAAGTCTCGCGGCCACTCGCGTTCACACAGCGTAGTGCAGAGTGCCAATGCCAGGAAGCGCAGCAGGAGCCGGTCAAGGTCACGCGGTAGCCGTTATGACAGGCGAGCCTCTATCGTTGAAGATGACCGCCGATCTCGCCGGGACGACGACAAACGCTCTCACAAGTCCCGGAATGATAGCAGACGGCGGGGCCACGATGAGCGTGATGACAGGCGCCGTAGCCGATCTCGAGACACCCACATCAGCCGCCGCAGATCTCGAGTTTCACATAGCCCAGAGCCGCGACAGGATCGTGACCGTAAAACCTCTCGTTCACGATCTCGAGGCACGCATCGAATTCGCGAACGCTCCCCAGCTCGAAGTCGCCGCCATCACTCACGCTCGAGGAGCCCCGAGAACATCGATAGATACGTGCCTCGGGGCGGCGAAAAGCGCGACGACAGCCGAGACCGCAAGCGCCCAGACAGCCGTGAACGAAAACGAGATGACAGCCGAAACCGAAAGCGAGGTGACAGTCGCGAACGCAAGCGTGATTCTAGTCGACCTCGCCGCCGCGATGACAGCCGAGACCGTCCACGCAGTTACAGGTCTCGTGAGTATGATCGCTGGGATGCCAGAGACGGGTCTGCCAGGGATAATAGGGAGAGTAGGGGCGCTAGAGATGCTGGCGAGCGTAGCAGTCGTTTTCAGGACTCCGACCGTTACATACCTGGCAGTACTGGTGACGACGACAAAGATGCAGACCGTGATGACAAGCGGGATCGCAAGGAGAAGGGGAAGGAGAAGAGCAGGAGTAGGAGCAGGAGCAGGAGCAGGAGCAGGAGCAGAAATAGGGACCGAGACCGAGACCGGGATAGAGATACCCGAAGGCGTCGCAGTCGATCAAGAAGCCGAGATCGGGGAAGTAGAAGACGCCGTTAGCTGGGTCTTCACGAAAGCAAAGTTCAGGCCCTGTATTACTAGCGAGATAAATACTTCTAATAGTGGGTATCACAGCTCCCACTTTGTACCAATAGAGATAATCATCTCAGTATTCACAGCTGAACCTGCATATAGTGAAGGCCGGTAAGCTCCAAGAAGTGAAGGGACTACGCCACACTTGCCGTGGAATGACCAACAAAGAAGCCAGACCTAGTCACATCAGCAAGTCTCCAAATAGTTTAGTTGATCTTGGTTCCAACAGCTCTTGTATGTCGGCAAGTATCTGAGGCGCAGCCTGAGCCATACATCTGCTATCTTGCGTCAGGCTCGAGACACACATGACGTCGCCGGTCACGGAAAATACCATGATGGCGCCACAAAAGCTGTGTTCATCAATTCAAAACCCCAGTACCTGTCATCTAAGCCGCACCAGACACCTCATCGACTTCGGTGATTTCTTCCAGAACCACATCAAACGCTATACGAAGTGGTTGATGCTGGTCGCTCATTGGACAAGCTAGCTCTCTGCAAGCGCCGGGGTCCACAACCTGTCACACCTCAGAAACCCACTTCTCAACACCAATTGGTCACGCCTGCGCCTCACTGCACAACTAGAGGCAGAGTCATCCTACGGCGGGAGCTCCTCGAATCTCTGCTCGTGGATTTGCTCAGATGTCCGACGGATTACGGCGGAGAGCCAACCGGAGCGGAAGGCGGCTCGAAAGTAGCATGTTGGAGAGAGTCCTGGCCCTTTATTGTGCTCATGCATAGCTTATGCGGGTTTGACATGACAGATATTAGCTCTAGGGGCCCTTCCTGATGCTGAGAGTCTACGTCTCGGTCTCTTTGTTTCGTTGTTCAGCCTCGCTGCCACGACAGCTTGTGAAGCATTCAAAAGCGTCGTCCCTTTACTTCAGCCATTCCACATAACCACATTGATCGAGAGCACTCTAAACATAGCAGACTTGTTTTGGCTTTGTGTAGTCTAAGCGGAGGTGTGCATACCTCTAGTCAGGTACAACATGGACCCTCGATACAACACCTACCCACAGCGACAGGCACAGCAGCCTCAGCCCCAAGTAGCACAACGTCAGCACCAACGGTTCTCGTGGCAGGCTCCACTAGAGCCAGACACGATGCCATCAGCACAAAGGCTACCAAAACACCAGCAGCAGCCGGCGGTCAACACCATAGCCCCCCAACATAGCAGGGGGTTCTCATACGCTCCGACTCCGATTGAGCATAATGGATCAGCCTACTATACATCATCATCGTCGGAAGACCCGGTCCATCCGTCATCACCGGTCTTCACACCTATTGATGATCGGCCGCAGTCCAGGTTCGACATGTTGAACACTCCAGCACGGCGCCAATCACAACGAGCTTACGCACCCTCGTCTCACCCACATGACGAAGACGCCCTTCTGTCACCGTCGTCACCGGAAGCCCAGACGCTGCCTTTCATGTTAGTCGAGTCATTAGTAGGAGGACAGGACGTATCGACACCACAAACGCAGCAACCTGAACCAACACCACAGTCTCTAGTGCAACAAAGCAAACATGCGCGACAGATGAGCAATCTAGCACCTATAAACACAACCTTCACACGACCCACGATGCCCGCAATTCCCCAAAGCCCACGCTCTGGCACAGAGCACCAGAAATCGCCAGGAGCGCTCCCCTACAAGACCCCAATGTCGCCCATTTCAGCAGCGCCCATTCGGAAAGACACACCGAACTCATCCTACAACTCGCACACACGACACCAGCCATACCCAGACGAGCCATACTCGCCACACAACTTCTCAACGCACAACCTCACGACACCGCACGCTATCTTCTCCCCTGATGCGGCCCACGGGCCTAACGGACTCGACTTCTCCCTGCACCAACCGGGCCAAATCCGACACCCCAATATGGATGATGGCATGCAGCACACGTGGAAAACCAGCCTGTGCGCCTGCAACAGCGACGTATCAACCTGCCTGACAGGACTCTTCTGCCCGTGCATCCTCAGCGGCCGCACCGCGCACCGACTGACACAAAAGAGCAAAAAGGCCGACGCCACAGACATGCTAGGCTACAGCAGCACAAACGGCCACTGCGTCGCCATGACGCTAGCATGCGGTGTCGGGCTGGGCTGGGTCTTCCCCCTGCTGCAGCGCACGCGCATCCGCCGCCTGTACAAACTGCAGGGCAGCTGCGGTGACGATGTGCTCAAGGGTTGCTGCTGTTGCTGCTGTGTTGCGGTGCAGAACGAGCGCGAGGTGCGAGGGCGAGAGGAGAGCGCGAATCGGTGGGCGGGGCCGGCGAGTCGCGATGTCTACACCAGCGGTGCTGGGATGGAATATAAACCACAGAACTGAAGGGTCGAGTGGCGAGATGTAGATGGATTTTTTTCTGAGATTGAGAAGCGCGCACGTGAGCACCCTGATTTGCTGTTTGAATAGTCTCGACGATACCCATCAGTAGCGTTCTTTACGTGTTGTACTTCCTGTTGTTTTAGCGAAATGTGTATAGATTTCGATATCCGAGAGATCCATGTCATGTCGTCAAGGGTGAATTTCACTCGTTACCTATGTTCGTTATCACTTTACTTTACTCATATAACGCCAGTCTCTGTAGTGATGATGCTTGCCAGTATGCAAGAGATGACTGGAAAAGGGGCACATTTCGCTTGGTTAGGCAGTATGCTGCAGGAGCGTGTATGACCGCGGCGAAGCTGTCCTTTTCGTATGCGCTGTTAGTCGAATGAGTGCAAGCACGAGTGCGAAATACATATATGTGCGTCAGAACGGTTGGTCATTGTTGATACCAATGCTTGTCCACTGCCTGCTTCTCTTCGTCCACCTCGAGTTTCCCTTTTTCCGCGAGAAAACACCTGAAATTACCTTACTTGCTTAGTGACGAAACAAACCGTCTCTGCGATATCCAGATGCTTCAAACAGATCATTGCATACATGACATGATCCGACTGAACCTAGTCCTCATTCCCTTAAGAAAACGTTAGTCACAGCCTCCAAAAAACGTGAAAAGCAAAGAAATCCAACTGCAAGGGTCTAGATGTTCGTACTTAATCGATGAACGACGGGCACAGAGCTCGGCGGCAGGCCGCCGTACTCGGTGATGACCATGTCGATGTACTTCGCAGGCGTGACATCGTACAGAACCTGGAGGTGATGCAAACTCTTCGATTCCTCGATCCATCTCAACACATCCGAGGTGTCTGGCTTCTCTTCCTCTCCGGACGCAGCCTTATCGTCACTTCTGTTTGCGTTCCTGCTCGGCAGCATTGATTTGAGTGGGAGCAACTGTCGGCGCTCGGCTTCAGAGAGCAGTTCCTCGGCAGGTGCGACTTCGTTGCCGACGATGGAGTCGAGTGCGACTTTCTCAGTGAACTTTACGGACTGACAGAGCACAATAACGGGGAGGGAGTGCGCGCTTGCGAGCATCGATACGCTGGCTGTGCCGACGCGGGAGTATAAACGACCGTTGGACATCATTGCGTGCGCGCCGAGGAAAACCTTGCTCGCGTCCTTGATGGCGTGGGACGCGCCAGTGATGAGGTAGTAGCGTACTTTGACGCCGGCGTTGGCGAGTTTGCGAGCTAGCTGCTTGCCCTCGAATAGTGGTTTCGAGTCGACGACGATGACGGAGAACGGAGTGCCGGCTTTGTGGGCGTGTAGGATGGCTTGCTCGACGATAGAGCTCGATGCGTATGTTAGGATAACATCCCCTGGCTCAATCTTTGTGGCGGCGAGATCACGGATAAGCCTGTCAGCTGCTGTCACGCGCTCGCGAATGAAGACATCAATCTCCTCCAACAGGTCTCGCTTTGCCTCTGCTTCTGGAGTAGAGGGGTCGATCTTGATGATGACGTCCTTCAACCATCGGATGGCATTTCCCATGCTGATACTGAGCGGTCTGCAGCTTCTGAGGTATTCGATTTGTGGGCTCAGGTGGTGATTCGTCAGATGCCGCGCGAGACTGGTACCTGGTGGTGTATGATATGATTCGATCACGGCTTTGAAGGACAGAAGCATCGCCACCATACGAGCAGTACTGCCACAGATTGTGTAGCTGCTGTACTGAAGTCCCAAAGAAAGGACTGCCGGGTGCACGTCTTTTGAAGCTCCAGTCATCGACTGTTGTTTTGGTTGACTGTACAAATGTCCGAAAAACAACCCAATGCCAGCTTGTCTTGACTCTCTCTTGCTCTCCTTCTTGAGTTCTTTCTGAACCGGCACGTTTGACTGAGACGGTCTTCTCCGAATTGGCATAGGCCTCGCTTGATCATTCTTCGCACCTTGTTTGGACTCCTTCGTTTGCTTCTGTCCATCCTTAGACGACCCCTGCTCTTTTGAAGGCCCCGCTGGCCCTTTTTGCTGCGCTCTCCGTGCCTGCTTCTCTGCCTGCTTTTGCTTCTTTAGCTCTGCCGGAGAAAGCTTCTTTGGCGCGCCATCCTCGGCAGGCTTGGTGGTACTGGATTCTCCATTTGTGGTCGCAGCTGGTGTGTCCTGAGGCTGTGAAAAGAGTGCAGCAGGAGCAGGCGCTGCTTCTGCTGTCTGATCAGACATGGTCGGTTAATCACGGAACTCGGCTCTCTTTTCCAAACGTGGCGCGTCGACAGGGTACGCTTTGCGTTGATGTGGTGGGGTAAATCTGGAGATCTCAAATGTTGGCTCTCCAAGCGGAAGGCGTGGTATCAAGTGATGCTCGTTTCCAGATCGAGTTTGGTACGGCAATCCAAGGCGTATTCTCAACACTGCGCTGGCGTCGCGGAATTTTGATAGGAAGTCGTGAATTCTATTGACTCAGAAGGTCGCATTACGCCGTAACAGTACTAGTGGACTTGGCGGCCGCGTCCCACACTTTTCCCCCACTAGCGCCCCGCGGACGCTGCTATACGTCACTTTACATGCATCAGGGTCTGAACACAAGGCTGCAGCATTCCTATACATCTCCTGGCTGCAGCTCAAACGATGATTTGATTAACCTTTTGACTCTTCTCTGACTCAAGACCTCGAGACATTGATCGCCATGACTGACAAAGCCTCATCCATTACCGACCTTCCACTCGACATCCTTGTCCTCGTATTCCCGTATCTAGACGCGAAGAGCTTCCTTTCCCTCTGCAGTACATGCAAAGCTTTTCAGCAACCTTCAATCCGACTTGACCCAGCGTACTGGAGCTTTGCCACACGCAGCGCTTTTCGTGTCCCAAATCAGCCGGTCGTCCAGCATGATGGCGTGCGTTGGCAAAAGCTATATCGTCGCATGCTCACTCAGAGCCACGTCTTTACCTGGGGCAACAATGGTCACAACCGTCTAGGTCATGGATACGAAGAAACGTTTGTCGGAGGCTCTATGCTCTTGCCTAGACGGCCAGGGAGAATGAGATTCAGAGGTAGAAGCACTTGCGCTTTTCCCACGGAGATGGAGGATACTCGACAGCTGGGCGTAATCGCTGACATGCAATGTGGGTAAGTGCTTTCACCGCTCAAATTGAATGTCAGGACAGTCGATGGTTAATTCTAAACAGTGGCTGGTCCACAACACTGCTCACATCGGACGGTACGCTTCACACAGCCGGTGTCCTCGACGGACAGGTGACCCTAGCCTCGCACGAAAGACTGGCACCTCTTTGCTTCCCCGCTGGGTATCCCTCATCAGCTGCCGGATCTCAATACCAAGAGCCTGCCACTACTGTTCGCCAATTTTCAGCAGGCAGATCACATATACTTGGACTTTCAGACGATGGCAAGATATGGTCATGGTATCATGCCAAAAAGGCTGCACTGCAAGTCAAGTTTGCTCATGTAGAGATGCGAGAGCAGACTGCAGCGAATTCTTCGATCAAACAAGCTTCGACCTTTGGACATGTTCGGCAGGTTGTCGCAGGATGGAGCCGCAGCTCTGCCTTTGTGCACGGTACAGGCATCGTGGTTTGGGACGTAGTCGAACGAGGGACTAACGATGGCGATACTGACACGATGCTTGTTTTGGAGAACGCTGAAGTGCCGAAGACAAGCTATCGACGTCCTAAAGGTAAGGAAAGAGAGACGGATGATCAGATGGCTCTTGCCGAGGAAGTTGGAGCTGTCCTCAACTACATCATCCTTGAGCACTTTGTTGTCCTTTCCACCGACACCGGCAAAGTGTTCTGCGGACTCTTTGGCGACAAGAACCGGGTCGAAGACATCCTTGAGCTGCGCGATCTGCGAAGTGAGAACGATACAGCAGTAGATGTTCAAGGGTCCTTCCGGCGCTTTGCAGTATTCAAAAATGGAGAGGTCATCACCGCTGACCAAGAATATCTGCATCAGTGTTGGAGCGCCCGAGGTACAGACTCGACATTTGGCGGTCTTCACAGGATCCCGGCTTTACAACAAAACGACGTCATTTCTGTAGCATTTGGTGATTACCATTACCTCGCGCTTCACTCAAACGGCAAGATTACCTCTTACGGTACTGAGTTACAAGCTTGCGGCGCGCTTGGTCTTGGGGAAGAAGGCCCACAAGGTAAGGCTCGAGGTATTGTTTACGATCGCTTCCAACGCGACGGTCGCCTCCTACCTCACGCATACACATACGGGCGCCAAGTGTGGTTCGACTCGAGAAAGAAAGACTGGATCCAGCAAATCATTCAGAATGGCGGCAGTGATCCAGAAGAAGCGAGACAGAGAATGGAGGCTTTCGAGGACGAGGCTAACGTCCAGGGAGAAGTCAGCGAATGGATCGAGCAGGAAGGCCGCGAATGGGACAAGGACATTTGTGATGATGGCCTCGGTGCATACTTCGCCCTTAGAGTTAGTGCTGCAGGTTGGCATTCTGGTGCATTGGTGCTGGTCAACGATGAGCTGGCTAAGAAAGAGCCGTCCTATTCTTACGAAGGTAGATCATTTCCTCGACTTCAACTCAGCGACGGCACCGAGATGCCTGGATCTGTGGATTTTGATGTGTGGAGACACGGACAGCCTGAGTGGCAGCTCGACGCTGTAGCCTGAGGAGGACAGAGTCACAACTGCGCCGAAAAGGTAGAATTGACAAAAGTTCGTATTCTACACACTGTGAGGCTACTGGTCGTGGCGTATGCATGTCGAGATACAATAACGTGCGAAGGGTTACAGACTACAACGTGGTTTATACTTAATCAATTAAGGCAACCTTCGTATTCCCGCAGGTTTGCTCCTTGTCACAACGATTTCGATTGAATGCAAACACACCATAAGCAGGTTACCCTTGGGTTCACGCTTCTCCCGGCCAGCATCTGTATCATCGAATAACTGCCGCAGGTACAGCCTGCACGTAACCTCCCTCCCGATTCTTTCGCTGGGCCGCTAGGGATGCTCTGAAGAGGCCAGAGGCGTCGAGTGCAATATTGGCGTCGAGGGCGCGAGATTTGGTGTTGGTAATTGGTCAAATTTCGTGTATTGTTCAGCTTCATGACAAAAAGGACGACAAGTACAGATGGATGATGTAGATTCGGAACTATACAAGCAGCAACGAGAGGGTCGTTCGTCGCCAGAATACTAAGATGACAGAGGTGGGTTGGGAGATGCAGATAGAGCTCTTCTTTACGCGTCCTTGTCCATGGAGGCCTTGCCGCGCTCCTCCTTGTTCTCAGCACCAGGTCGGTCGGTGGAGACGGTACCCTTGAGCTTAGCGGTCTCGGCAACACCCTCGCCCTTCTTGGACTTCTCGGGCTGCTTGGAGATCTGCGACGTGTGGTGGGTGTCGTCGTTGGACATGCCCTGCTGCTTGCCGGACATCTCGTTGAAGCTCTTGGGCTCCTTGCGGGGGTTGGGCTGCCCATGTTAGCATACAGTCGTGTGCTAGTACAGACTGTTGCGTTCACCTTGTCAGACTTGTCAGGAGAAGCCTCGTTCTCGTTGTCAACCTTTTCCTGGCTGGCTTGTGCCTTCTCCTCCTTGTGCTCGGCCTTCTTGTCCTCGGCCTTCTTCTCACGGGACTCGGAGTGGGTGCCCTCTTCCTTGTTGTCAGTCTTCTCCGACTCATCCTTGGCCGAGTCCTCGGCGTTGGCATCCGACTTCTCCACCTTGGGTACCTCAACGTTGGTCTGGTCGGTAGCCTCCTCCTCCTCCTCCTCAGCAGGCGCCTCCTCCTCGGGTGCCTCCTCGTGCTTCTCCTCGTGGTCAGCGTGCTCGTCATGACTGCCGTGGCTCAAGTCCTGGGTCAAAATGACGTAGAGACCACCGACGGTCGAAGCAACAGCTGCGGCCATCCTGCGCAATGATCAGCCACGTGTCGCGGAGCTGTGCGCGCGTCCAGACCATGTCGGCAGGCAAGACTGCTCCAGTGGACGCTGATGCACTGCGTTTGACTTACCATGGAACATCACTGCTCTTGGCCTCGCCGTGGCCGTGACCACTGGCATATGTCCTGCGCTGGATGCTCTGGCGGAGAGGCTGGGCGACACGGATGGCCGGGCGAGCGGCGCGTGCGACGGAAGATGCGCGGAGGGCGGTGGACCTGATGAAAGACATTGTGAAGCTGTGGAGATACCAATTGACTGCAGCGAAGAGCAATTGATGACTGTGACGGAGGTTGATAGGTGAGAGGTTGTGGGATCAGGTCACTCGGCACGTCATGTCAACGAAAAAGACCCGTAAACAGCTAAGCCGGATCCGCTTCGGCTCGTAGAGCTTTGCCAACACCTTAGGAACGGGCGTGAACACAGCGTCTGAATATATTGAGAGATCTTCTGTTGGCTCCTGTTCAACTATCTGGTCGGAGGTCCGGCTACTGGGAATGGCTTCAGCAGTTGAGGTATGGACAGCTTCGTGCTGGAAGCTCCATTCAAGGCAAGCTACGTCAGAGCTGTCAAGGGATTCGAGATGCTATGCAGAACGCGCAGGTCCGGCTCGTGACAGCAGTCGCGTACATGTAATGCGACAGTAGTCATGTATTATTGGAGATGAGAACAGCTTCAAGGTGTGAAGCGGTGCAGATGCAGGTTCACGTCTGCCTGCTGGAAGTACTTCGTATTGCGAAGTCCGGTGAAGTAAAAGCCCGTGCGCATGAAGCTCTGGGGCAAATGGGGCACAAGCAGCAGGCAGGCAGGCAGGCAGGCGGCAACTGGACAATCGACTTCCATAACAATCTCTCCACTTCACTCTTCAGTGCACTCAACCTGCTTGCTCTCCTCTAAACAGCGCGTTTCTCTCACGCGCCTAGAAACATATTTGTCTCCGCGCCCAACATCAACACCCCGCCATAGCTCGAGTGCCCCGCCACGCCGCACTCTCCACCAGCGCGCCGCAGCTCACGTTCTCTAGACTGCGAGCAGCCTGACCATCATACAGAGCCAACATGGCGCCCTCGTCGGTACCACCAAACCCGACCGCCCACAATGTCGCCCAACTGTTACCGAAGCTCACCGATGCGGACCCCGACTTTCGATTCATGGCTCTGAGCGACCTGCACGACACGCTCGTTGTTGCCCACGCGGGCTTCTTGCAGCATGACGAAGTGACATGTGCAAAGACGGTCGAGGGCCTGCTCGGCACTCTTGTAGATACCAATGGCGAGGTGCAGAACCAAGCCGTAAAGTGTCTGGGGCCTTTCGTGAACAGGATCCCGGATAAGATCCTGTGTCCCATGATCGAGAAGCTGTCCAACCTACAGACAGACAGTGCTGTCGACCAGAGCATACCTTCACTCGCCCTGCGAGAAGTCGTCGTCTCACTGCCACGGCCCGTCGCTGGCGTTGCGCGAACAAAGCCAGTCCTTGACGCCTACAGCGCCATCAGCAGAGTGCTCATCCCGCGCTTGGTAGGATACCATGTCATCCAACCGGCACAGTCTGGCCTCCCCAAGGTTCCGCAGGGCATGCTGCAGGCCGACCTCGAGAAGGGCACAGACAGCAATGCTATTGATGTTCTGATCGAGATCTCACGTTGCTTTGGTCCGTTGCTGCAGGATGCCGAGATTCAGGCACTGCAGAAGATTACATTCGAGATCCTCGAGAATGACCGAGCGAGCTCCATGATGAAGAAGAAGTCAGTCACAGCCATCTCCACGCTGGCAGGCTACTTCCCAGACCAACTGCTGAGCAGCTTCCTGTCACGCGTCATCGAGCACCTCCGGGATGCTCACCTTGTCCGTAGCAAGCGCAAGCTCTACATCACCATCCTAGGATCGATGGCGAGGTATGATTTCTCAGTTGATATGGCCAATCAACGCGCTGACATGACTAGGTCAATTCCTCGTAAATTCGGTCCCTACCTGAAGACACTGGCGCCCTTCGTCTTGAGCGCAGTTAGCGAGCAGGAGCAGGACGAGGACATGGACGTGTCGGACGACGAGGGGGAGCGGGACCCTGAGATTGATGAGGTGCTCGAAGCTGCTTTAATCACACTCGACGGTTTCCTCGCTTCGTGCTCGCAGGACATGCGCATGTACACCAACGAGACGATCGACGCTGCCACACGCTTGCTGAAGTACGACCCGAATCTTGCTCAGGACGACGAGGAGGACGCTATGGATAGTGATGAGGAAGACGCGCTAGAGGGAGACGACTTCGAAGAGGAAGCTGGCTATGATGACGATGAGGACGCCAGCTGGAAGGTGCGCAGGTGCGCAGCCAAAGTCTTGTACACATTGATCTCCACACGAAGCAATGGCGATCTCATGGACGATGGGACGCTCTACAACAAGGTTGCTCCAGCTCTGATCGCACGCTTCAAGGAGCGTGAGGACAACGTGCGTCTCGAAGTGCTTGCGACACTGTCCAACTTGGTGAAGAAGTCTGGTGATGGACCCAGTCCCGTCAAATTCTCTGACGAGCACCCACAAGGAGGGACAATGATGCCACCTCCAAGCCGTAAGCGTCGCAGGGGGGGTAGCGACGCCAGCATGCTCGACCTGCACGCTAACTTGTCCGGCTCCATGGGTTATTCTTCTCCTGCGCGGACAGGAACACCATCAGTCGGTCCTCGAGCTAGTCTTGCCAGGCTCAGTCCTGACATTGTTAAGGGCATAGCACAACTCCTCAAGCAATCGTCTTGCCCACCATCGACAAAGCAGGCATCCATCGTACTGATCAAGGATATCGTCATCACTCAGCAAGGTGGTCTTGAGGGCTACTTGGCCCAGCTGCTTGAGCCTGTAGTGGAAGCTTCGAAGACCAGCAGTGGGCTCACAAGTAGCGCATCAGCAACGGCCAACAGCCTTCGCATTCAGGCTCTGCAACTCATTGGTGCGATCGCCGACACGCATCACGCAAAGGATATCCAGCCATATATGTCGAGTGTTATCCCTACTCTATTAAAGGGAGCAACAGAGAAGTACAGCAAGCTGTCTATAGAAGCCCTTGCTGCAACAGAGCAAGTGATCAAGGCACTCACTCCCCCAAGGTCTGCAGCATCAGGAGCACAGAACCAGCAATACCTAGAACCGTTGTACGACACACTGGTAAGTCGCATCTCTGCCAACGACGCAGATCTAGAGGTTCGCCAGAGCGCTATTCATGTGCTTGGACTGTACCTTGGTAGAAGCTCTGGTACAGAGGGACTGCTTTCGTCGCAGAAGCGAGAGGCTGGCCTCGAGCTTCTGGCAGACCGTCTAAAGAACGAGCTTACCCGTTTAGCGTCCGTTCGTGCCATCGACTCGATCGCTGCTCATACGAAAGCTCAGAACGAGATGTCTGCAACATGGGTCCGAGGCGTCGCCTTGGAGCTGGGCGCTCAGTTGCGTAAAGCCAGTCGTGTTCTCCGCGGTGCAAGCTTGAGTGCTTTGAGAACTCTGGCGCTGAACGAGCGGTCTAGGAGCCAACTCGACGGCCAAACCAAGGCACAGATTGTCAACTTACTGCTGCCACTTCTCAACGCTTCTGATCTTCACCTACTCGGCCCTGCTCTTATCATCCTAGCCACCTTCATCCAGGACGACGCCAAGTCAACATTGACCCCAGAACTCAATGCTGCGCTGTGTCAAGTTGTGCAAGGCTCTATTAGTGGGTCGTCTCTAGATGCGTTACTGAAGCTCGTGCGAACAATTGGAGAGCAGCAAGCCGGTCAAGCACTGATGAAATCACTGCTCCAAGAGGTCGGTGTCGCTGGTCATCCAGAGGTAGTAGGCAAGGTCATTGGTAACCTCCTTGTTCACGGCGGCGCTAGCGTCGGTGTCAAGCTTGATCAGTTCGTCACTGAGCTGGAGACAGCCCAAGACGATAAGCGAAGGTGTCTCGCCCTGGTGGTGCTAGGAGAAGCAGCGCTCCGTCTTGGGAGGCAGTCGACGATTGACCCGAACCTGTTCATCAAACACTTCTCTATCAAGTCTGAGCAGGTGCCACTTGCAGCCGCTGTTGCTCTTGGTCGAGCTGGAGCTGGAAATGTTGGCCAGTACGTTCCTGTCATCTTGTCGACAATGGGTCAGCAATCTGCGCCTCAGTATCTCCTTTTGCACGCTATCAAGGAGATTTTGCAGCAAGACGACACGGAGTCGGAGATCATTCCGTACGCTTCAACACTATGGCAGAACCTGGTTGCTGCGTCTCAGCTTGAGGACAACAAGGCAATCGGTGCAGAGTGCGTCGGCAGGCTTACTATCATCGATCCCAAGACGTACCTGCCTCAACTACAGGTAAGACTCTTGTCCAGTGAAAGACAACGTTTACTAACCTAAACAGGGATTCTTGAACGATCGTAAAGCTGCCATTCGCGGCATGGTCATCTCGGCGCTGCGTTACACGCTTGCCGACACTGACGAAGCCTACGATGAATATCTACGCCCAATCGTGGTTCCGATGCTTGTGCAGATGTTGAACGAGGAGGACCTGGATAACCGCCGTTTAGCTCTCACAACGTTTAACTCTGCCATGCACAACAAACCAGAACTCATCCTTCCCGCTCTGGACCAACTCCTTCCACTCGCCATGAAGGAGACCCATGCCAAACCCGAACTGATCCGTGTAGTGCAGATGGGCCCCTTCAAGCACAACGTTGATGATGGCCTCGAGATTCGAAAGTCTGCATACGAGACCTTGTATGCGCTCCTTGAAACCGCCTTCACTCGTCTCGGACCTATGGAGGTGTCTGACTGCTTTGAGCGCATCGTTGCCGGCATCACTGACGAGCATGACATCCGTGTTCTGTGTAACCTCATGTTGACTAAACTCATGGTCATTGCGCCGGACCAAGTGCACTCACGGCTCGAGACCATCGCGTCGAACTTCCGCACTGTTTTGATGGTGAAGCCTAAGGACAACGCAGTCAAACAGGAAATCGAGAAGATCCAAGAAGGTGGCAAGGGCGTTCTGAGGGTATCCGTGCTACTCAACAAGCAGCTTGGTACCGAAGGAAGCGTTGGTCAGGACGATCCACAAAGCAGGACTTGGGCACAGTACTGGGAGTGGGTCACGAAGGAGCATGGACAGCGTCTCAAGGATGCAGTCGATGAGCTCAAAGAGCGCGACCGTTAATAGATGTTGTTAACAAGTGGCACAAGAAAGACGTTCAGTAGCTGGATATGATTTACGAAACAAAACAGACAAGCAGTTGATAATCGCCGTCTTCGGCGTACATAGCAGTCGCATAGCGTGGTCATTCAAGTCAGACAGTCAGACTACGAAAGGTCAACGCAGAAGACAAGGTGTCGTATAGCACTCTTAAACTGTATTCCAATCAAGCATTGTGCTACGACTCGGAATTGACTGCGACGCCACAGTCAGAAACATCCGTGTCATGTACGTCGCCATCGTCACTGCTGTCATCTTAATCAGGTCTGTCGTAACTCCCATCCATCTAGTCAACATGTTCGTCCGAATGCCCCAGCTTTATCAGAATCTATACCATCCTGCTCACTGTCATCGCCCACGCCCTGCCTCTCTCTCAGCTGCGCCTTCAGCCCATCTAGCACAACGCCAAGCCTCGACTTCAAATCCGCATTCCACACTTTACTCAACTGACTTTCCATCTCTTCAATCTTCGCCCGCAATTCTGTCGCAACCTTGTCAACTCCATGACCTTCTTCGTCGTCCTCGTCGTCTGCATCAGAGCTGCGTGGCCCAGCCTCAGCCTCAATCCCACCACCAAACGCCTTTGCAAAGTCGGCCGCCATTCTAGGATTTGAAATCGCAAATACCACGTCTCCCAAATTCGGCCATGTTTCGACTGCCACAGTCATCTTACTTTTCTTCGCACTCGAGGACGCACCGGACAAAACGCGCGACCAAGCAGAAGCCACATCTGCAACAGGATTACCGTATGCGCCGCACCCCCAAGCTCCAAGGACCAGTTTCTTCACCCCCTTCATTTCGGCAATCCGCAGCACCGCCCTCATTTTCCGCTCCATAATTTCTCGATCCTTCTTCGCTAACCTTTTCACCTCGTCCTCTTCGCCCTCTAAATCTGGAAACCGCAACATCCCTGCGCTGATGACGTCGATGTAACACCGTTCCCCTGCGCCCAGTTCTGCTGCGCTGTCGCCTAAGGAACCGAGCGAGCGGAAGACGAGCACGTCGGAGGTGAAGATACCGCCGTACTCGGGCAGGCGGTAGAAAGATTCTTTCAGCGAGGGTAAGAGTGTGGTGCGCGCGCAGAGGAATTCTTCCTGGGAGGTGGCGCCAGTGAGGACGCCGCCGCCAGGACGGAGAGGCGAGGCCATGTTGAGAATGCACACGTTGGACGATTTCTTGACTGATTTCGTGGCGGTTGTGGAGAGCACTTGCGCAGCTGTGAGGCTGTCCGTAGTTATAATTCTCACTGTACATTTTCTTCCCGGTGGCCTTGGGACTTCAAGTCTCGGGTCCAGCGTGAGACTCGACAAATCCTCGTCGTTGGATTCGTTCATCCTCTTCCCGCTTTTCTTAGCTCTGGAACCGATTTTGCGAACAGCTCCATCTTGCTCAGCATCTTCTTCGTCGTTTCGGCCTTTTGCTTTTCGTCGTCCTTGGCCTTTTCGCTTGATGTACGCCACATCGTCGCCACCCGCATCTGCCTTTCTCACGTCGTTGCTCGACGCCGGTTCCGGATCAGCAATCAGCTCACTCGCATCGGCGCCACGTCTTGCTCTCGTGTTCGAAGCCAGAATCGCTGGAACAACTTTGTTGACAATGTTGCGGGCTTGTTTTGCGCGTATGTCTTTGCGAATTGCAGGAGGCGCAAGGCCTTGAGATTTTTCTGTACGTCCCATGTTTAACGAAAGCGAACAAACTCGATGAGCAGGTCGATACTCTGAGGGTCAGAGATGATTGTTGGTGTAGGTTTCGTAGCGTTGGAATACCATGATGGTCGATTTGGTGGTCATAGGATCCCAACACGGCAGGTTTAGCCGGGTAGAACTCGGAGCTTTACTAAATCGGTTGTCTAAGCTAGTAGATGAGAGGCTTTTTGCAGTGACATTGTTAATGCGACTGTCTTTGCCTTTGTTATTCACCTTGGACGGGAACTGACTATGGTTCTAGTGGAGTAATCGTTATACGAACAAGGTAGGATCCAGTGTTCCATTTCGCAGATCACGCAACAATGCTGACATGGAGTCTACTTTGTTTCTGGAGGCTGGTAGACAGTATATCTTGTATCCTTAAACATGGCTGAACGGAAGATAAGCTTGTTATTGACCTTAATAGCCAACCACTTGTGATGGTGGCTTGTAGTATACTGTCGGTCGCTAGTGAATAGCAATTTCATTCATCGATAGATCGGCCTCCATAACTTCCCCATCCATAATCCCGTGCGTACCATAGTATAGGCTTCCCCTAAAAGCCGCGGACGGCTGTGGGTGTCTGGACGAAGAAGATACGGAACATCTACTCCATCCAATGTGGGTCTTCTTCCTTGAGAAAGACAGCCAACTCTCGTCTTGCTGCGATCTCAATCGTAAATCATACTCTCGACACAATGTGCACGCGTTCCTGATCTTGCTTGGTGATTCGGTCCGCGTTATTCTCTTCCGTTTCTCGCCTGCTCATTGCCGAAACTTGTTTGCACTAAGAACACTATATGGTACGATTTTCAATGAAATCTGCGATATGCCAATTCTGGTATTGCATACGGAGAACACTGCGCAAGGCTCGGGGAAGGGTTCTTTCTTGAAGGGGATCGTGCGAGCGGAGGAAAAGAGCGGGGCGGTGTGTACAAAAGGTTAGGCTAGTGCGTCATACCCTCCCTGTTCACTGGCTGTTCTTAGACCACATGAACAACAATTTTGACATCTTGTGGGGAACAACCACTCGGACGGAATCTGGAAACCTTCTCCGGGTCGCTTCCTGGAGATGTGTGGAGACTCCGCATCTCAACGCTGCACACATGCCTGCTCATCGACGGCGTGTCAACAGGAACCTCGAGACGAGTCCCTTGGCAAAGTTTGACAATGGGGAAGTTAATTGATGAGCGCGGCCGTTTGCACTGCTCGAATTTACCACCGACACTCAGAACTTTGCAGCGATGTCCGATCTTAACAAAAAACAACCTGATGCGCCTAATCGCAAAGATGACGTGTCCGTGGACATAGAGCGTCGAGGCTTAGGAGATCTGCCAAACTGTCTACAAGCTCTCAGCTCTGACGAGTACATCAAAATTGGTCGAAAGGCAACCCTGAAGATGGATCTCATCCTCTTGCCGTGCCTTATGGCCATGTACATTCTGTATGTGGAACAATCTGGGCGCCGGTTGACCCATGCATATTAACAGTTGATTAGCAACTACCTCGACCGGAACAACATTGCGTCGGCAAAACTGGCGAACATCATGGAGGATCTTGGTCTTTCTAATACAGAGTACCAGACATGTGTCTCTATTCTCTTCGTAGGCTACAGTATGGGCGTTCACTTCACACTTGTTGTCCAAGACCACTAATTGTTCTTTCCAGTTATATTCCAAATCCCATCCAACATGGCTCTTGGCAAGATCAAATGGCCGGGTGTGTACATCTGCAGTGCCATGGCTGTCTGGGGCATCATCTCGGCTGCACAGACTGGAGTCCAAAGTTTTGCTGGTCTAGCTGTTTGCCGTTTCTTCATCGGCCTGGTGGAGGCGGTCTTCTTCCCCGGAGCGTTGTTCTACTTGTCCTTGTTTTACAATCGCAAACAATACGCCCTACGTGCAGCGCTATTCTACTCTGGGTCACAACTTGGGAATGCTTTCGGTGGTTTGCTCGCAATCGCGCTACTGAAGCTGGATGGCAAATATGGCCTTGAAGGATGGCGCTGGGTAAGAACGTCCCCAGACTGCAGGATCGTACCATACTGATTGGCTTCTCAAGCTTTTTCTTGTCGAGGGTGTAGTCACAATTGGACTGGCCATCGCATTCGCCTTCGTCTTGCCGAACAGCCCGTCCGACATGAAGAGTCTGACGGAGACCGAACTTGCGTGGGTTCGTTGGAACTATGAAAGCGACCAGGGCCAACAAGACAATCGATCCGAAATCACTGCCTTGCAAGGGCTGAATCTTGCAGCGAAGGACCCCAAGACGTGGCTATTCCTCGCAACAGTTTACTGTCTCTTCATCTCAGCGGGGGTTACCAATTTCTTTCCGCCGGTTGTCGCGACCTTGGGCTACGATCGGACCACCACGTTGGCCCTTACAGCACCGCCGTTCGTTTTGTGTTGTGTGGTCATGCTGATTGTAGGCTTCCACTCCGATCGCGTTGGCGAACGTTACTACCACATCGTCTTGCCGCTGGGCGTGACCCTCATCGCCAATGTCATCGCGGTCTCAACGCTGAGTACAGCCGGCCGGTACATTGCCATGATGTTGATGCCGCCATCTTTCTATGCAGCCTTTACTGTCCTTCTTTCTTGGATCACGGGGACTTTGAACCAACCTGTTGCCAAACGTGCGTCCGCCATCGCACTCATCATTTCAGTCTGCAATACTACAAACGTCTGGACGCCATATCTGTACAACAACGCGCCTCGTTACTTTGTAGCGTTCACTGTCAATCTAGTTGCCTCCGCTGCTGCCATTCTCGTCGCTACGATAACGCGGTTGTACCTGAGCAAGCAAAACCAAAAGCTCGACCGAGGAAAGCCTACGGGCAGAAGTGGTCCGACAGAAGCACAAATTGCAAGTGGCTATCGATATCAGTTGTAGATTTAACTCAAGACCCTGGAAGAAGTATGCCTTACGCTACCGCAAGTTTCATCTCATCCGAAGGGGGCTGTATTACACATTGTACGTCATCAATATCGGAGTATGCAAATTCAAGAATTAGTCTCAATCATCAAGAAAACGACAAAGGATGTTCACCTTTTCGTCGTTCAGACTGTCGCTTTTCAGAGTCAGTGCTTTCAGCCGGTGGGAGCGACAGGTTTACCCTGAAACAAGCTTCCAAATTGCTACACTCTAATTTAACGATCAAGTACCGACATCCATACAGAATGGGTGCGCAGTTGTGTCGCCGCATGCGCAAATCGCCATATCGGCTTCAGTGGCCGCAATATGTCATTTGACAAGGTGTCACATCGTAATGAATGCTACACAACACACACGACCTCGCCGGCTTACTCGAACATAAAGAGCAAACCAACCCGGCCTGGACAGTAACTCACTATCTTCTGCAAAACAGCAGCAGCTTTGCTAGTCAGAGAACAATGTTGTCCTCGAATTCTTTGCTTGCCGCGCTCTTCAGCGGTGGCACAAGCGCAGCCACTCTCTACGTATCGCACTACTCTGGCACAATCAACACTCTGAACTTCAACAGCAACACATTGAAATTGAGTAGCTCAACTGCTACCGGCAATGGATTACCTAGCTGGCTGACATACGATGACGCAGGCAAAGCGCTGTACATTGCAGACGAGACTTTCTACGGCGCATCGTCTGGAAACCTGGCTTCATTTTCCGTCGATGGAAATGGTGCTCTCAATGCCACTGGAAAAGGACCCACTGCACTAGGTGTCGTAGCAACAAGTCTGTATGGCGGTACAGACGGGCGATCCTTTATCGCAAACGCACACTAGTAAGCTTATGGCGCATTCACATCAAGACACGTGATGTGGCCTATACTAATCGCACGAAGTCAAACATCTCAAATCTCCACGTTCAAACTCCCACTCACCGGCGCCCAGCCCCTGCAAACACTCAAATACACGATGAGCGGCCCAGGCAGAATCCCCAGCCGCCAAGATGCACCGCATCCCCACCACGTCTTCCCAGACCCAACAGGCGACTACCTCCTGGTGCCAGACCTCGGCGCTGATCTGATACGCATTAACCGCATCGAACGCAGTACAGGCAAGCTGACTGAATGCGGCACTGGCAAGCCGCCCCCCGGTACAGGACCTCGCCACGGCGCATTCTGGGGGACAGGCGCAAATACGACGCTCTTCCTTGCGAACGAATTGAGTAACTCGTTGAGCGGATGGCGCGTCACGTACCCGTCGAGCTCGAGCGGGTGCATGACACTGACGCTGAAGGACACTCTGACGCCGTATCAAGGCAACGCGTCGGCGCCCTATGGAACGAAGGTCGGCGAGGTGCATGTCAAAGGCAACTTTGTGTACATTTCAAACAGGAACGATAAGAAGTTCAGCTCGAATGACTCAATCACGCAGTATACTGTGTCTGCTAGCGGGGGGATTAGCTGGGTGGATAATACGAGCAGTTATGGCACGTATCCGCGCACGTTTGACATCAACCGGGCTGGGGACTTTGCTGCTGTTGGCGATCAGACGACGAGCAATGTGGCGATTGTGGTGAGAGATGTGGTGACAGGCAAGTTAGGGAGCATGGTTGCTAGTATGAGGATTGGAAATTCGGGGACGCCGGAGAACGAGGATGGGTTGAGTGCTGTTGTGTGGGCTCAGTAGCTGTGTCGTGGACCATGGTTTCAGTGACGGAGAGTTCCCAGGATAAATAGCTTCCAAGAAAACTAACCACCTAATTTTTGGAGGCATCCAAGGTCGCGCTCTGAGCGTGTTGTAAGCTAAAAGAAACCAGCAAGAGACTACAGTTTATCTGGGACTTTAGCCTAACAACTAGAGAGCGTCAAAGAATTCCGGCCTTCCCCAAGACTAGATGTGAACGTCTGTTCATCCTAATTTACCAGGACTCTTTGCTGCACGACACGCGCCAGTGCACAAGTTTGAATGTCAGTCCTCTTTGATCAGGCAACGCACGTTGCGATTAGAATACGCCAAGGACAGTGTTTGACGCAGTGACACACACTTGATTACGATCATCCTAAATTGTGACTATGGTGTTTTAAGGTATGCTCCCATACAACACTCCATGGTTCTGTGTAGTTTGGTTCAATTGAACAACATGACTCGGTACTGCACAAGCTCAGAGGCTTGCGTGGGAGCGAATTCTCGCCATGAACTGGACTTGGTGTGCTCACTCTGTAGGATCGTCCTGTTTGATGCATAGAGCATCAATCGAGAATACCAGCGGCTCATTCTCTGGTGTTAAGTGCGCAAGTGCAACTTCAAGGCTTCTCGTGACTTAAAAACGAGCATCGCCGACAAGGATGGGAACTTTTCGATTAGTGTCAGCCCAGGTGTAGGATAACGCGGTAAAGTCAGGCGGCTAGTCTAGGGAGACGTGAGAGATTGTACAATACAATGCACGCGGATCACAGGGCCAGAGGCGCCAGCGTTTAAGTGTGCGCTTAAGCAGCAGATATATGAGTCGAATTATTCTGTTGGGGATCAGCGCTTAATAAAAGAACAACGAAATTTTGAATCAGCGGGTTAAAATGGTTAGGAGGCGGCAAAATGGGTGAGGGTGTCGACAAACCAGCCAAGCCGCAGAATGTGCTCCGCTCTTCAGCCAGCTTCGAAAGCACACCTTTGCAGCGTCACGGGCTCAATCATATAAAACGCAGACCCTAGCTTTGACCAAAACCTCACCAACAGAAGCGGACGAGTGGGTTGTATAGTGTTGTTGAGAGGCACGTAGGGAAGTTCTGTCATATCACGTGACCACACGTGATCCAGCCACAACCGAAGCGACCCTCCGGCGCTTCTGGATCTTCCATGCCACCGCTCGCGACGTATTACAATGAACAAAGTCATGCAGTCACGAATTTTTGATAGAAGCTATAAGGTGCGTGACGGTCAGTCGCGTACTGTTTAATTCTCTAACAAAACTCAGAGCGCTATCAACATCCTCCAAAGTCGACGCCGTCCAGAGAGACCTAGTGTAGAACCGGGAAGCAGTTTATCGGGCTTAAGCCGTATTCCTGATGCGACAGGAAAGCCAGATCTCAAGGGCAGCCCAAGCATAGTTGGAATGAAACAATGGCTCCACCAAATTGGTTACTCTGTATGTGTGCAGAAGCAGCCTCTCGGACTCTACTGATGAAGAAAAGACTACGGACGTTGATAGCCTTAACATCATTCACGTTGCAGGAACAAAAGGGAAAGGGAGCACATGTGCATTCCTTGAATCTTTTCTTAGAGTGTCTGGAAAAAGAAGCGGATTCCCACGGAAGACCGGGCTTTACACTTCGCCACACCTGATCTACCCCGAAGAGAGGATTCGCATCGATTTCCGACCAATCGCAAGACACCTTTTCGCAAAATACTTCTTCGAGGTATGGGAGGCTTTAACAGATAATAGCAACAGTTCAACAACTCTGCCTCGGTATCTCCAGCTCATTGCTCTTGTATCGATCCATGCGTTCATCAAAGAAGGTGTAGAAGCGGCCATCTTCGAAACCCATCATGGTGGAGAATATGACGCTACCAACATGATCGAGCATCCTGTCGCAACTGTCATCACCACACTCGGGATGGATCATGTTAAGCAACTAGGTCCCACGATTGAGAATATTGCCTGGCATAAAGCAGGGATTTTCAAGAGCGGGTCCCGTGCATTCTCGTCTCCGCAAAAGGCCTCTGCTGCTGAAATCCTTCGGAGCCGCGCTTACGAAAAGGGTATAGATGTCCAGTTTGTCGATAATGACCCTTCCCTTCCAGCAAACGTACTTCAGTTGAAACCAGATGTTCAACGAACGAATTGTTCTGTAGCACTTGCTGCTGTTCATCATTTCCTTCAAGAGAAGAGCGTCAAAGGTGCTACCCCTTTATCGTCCTCAGATATAGTGCAGGGTATAAGTCAATTCTCCTGGCCAGGACGGTTTCAGATAGTTCATGAAGGAGCATTCAACTGGTTTTTGGATGGTGCACATAATGAGATGAGCGTTAACAAGGCCGCAGAATGGTTCATCGAGAGCTCACAGGAGCAGAGGTACTTCGCCAAGTCACATGCTGCAGCCATCTGTTGACTCTTATAGTGCTCCTCTTGTACGAATCTTGATTTTCAGTCAAGTCTCGGAGCAAAGAGACGCGACAACCGTGCTCGAACAATTGGCCAACGACCTTAGCGCTGCTCACATTCATCATGTCATATTCACTATTTACGATCCAAAACAGGACTTTGAGTCTGCAACAAGTAAGTGCAGAATTTGTACGATCGATTTGTCCGCTGAATGCATCTAGCTGTGGAGGCCAAACAAGATGATACGTCGCACGTGGCTTTTGGAGAAATATGGAAACGGTTCCATAAGGGGTCGCGTATCCTTTATGAACCGAATATCCAGAAAGCACTGGATTCCGCACGGAAGTTAGGGATGGAAGCAGGAGGTATGCATACACTTGTCACTGGAAGTCAACATCTCGTCGGTGGCGTACTCTACTCGTTGAACAAACATATGGCTAAATAGGGATCTGGCCGATCTCCATTTCCTCATTTAACATGGTTCGAACGGGAATTCAACGATCGTGCTACCAATAAACTGTTCGATGCTGGCTTTTCGCTTCAGAAATGTTGGATTCATGTCAGATCAGCCATACTGCTGCTCCTCAGCTATATTTTCAATCATTCAATACTACTAACAGAAGTGGTCCATTAGGGGTGCAAGAGATTGCTTGTATTTCTAATGTTGTCGCAGAACTGTTGATTCAGACGGTTCTTTCAAGGAGAACTGCCCTGACAGTGCTGACGAACTGGATGTGGCTTCCTTCTTCATGTCGCCTTCACAATGTTACCAGAGTCCCACTGCGGCTAATAGAAACGCAACGCTAGTTTTATATCTTGTCTAAACAACCATACACACTGTACTGTAGAGTATGGTCCTGTAGGAGGGGTACATGCTTAGTACCAACAACAGACATGTTACAAATGCAATATGTGCAGAGCTAAACCCTTGCTTAATTGTTAAGAGCCTCTACACGAAGTAGGCCTAGTATTGCCATTATTATTGCCTGGAGACATTATCTTCTAGTTCAACTGTAACTAAGGTATAGATAATTAGATAATTGTAAAATTAGACTGTAAAGCTAAAATCAGGTTAGAGAGGTACCTGAAATTAATTAAGTTGTCTGATTATTGTTGCATGTGACAGCTGTGATGCTGTAAGCACGTTAATCTCGCCTGGCTCTGCATTCTGCAGGTTGTCAGGACACAGCTCTGCCCACTGTGCCAAGCATCCAAAAGGTAACAATGCTCACTCAGATAGTGAGCCTGTGGCCAGAACAATACTTATTTGCCATACCAGGTCAGAGGTGGACGCCACTGCCACATGCCCGAGGCTGAGTCATTGCCAGAGCCTGACACAGGTCTGGTCGGCTAATACCTGCAACCCCTTGTCACTAATATAGACCTTACAACACTTAAACAGGAGCACTAACTCCCTTACAGATAGTTTTAAAACACTATACAGTACTATACACATTACAGACTTAGATGAAGTAGACACCCCTATCCGATTATTAACGTGCCCTCACGACTCCTGCTGCGTCACCCTAGCAGGCACCGGCAGGTGCTAACCACGCCAAAATCGACTAAAACGCACCTACCGCACTCTATAGAAATCGGATAAATCGTGTGAAGTAGAAAGGCCCTAAGTCTATAAAAGGCAGTGTAAACAGTCTCTGGGCCCCAGTTTTGATGTTCGGCATAGAGTGGGGCGGCAGAAAGAGCTGAGATAGGTAGCCTTGCTGTAGCGAATTAGTCACCCTCATCGCTTCCCAGAGTAGCCTAAAACAGGCCATTTTCACCAAAGTAGGCGGGACCTGAAGTTCTAGCATACAATCAAATAATTGTGCAGGCCGGTTCGTGAGTAGTCTATGACGCCTGTCGCCCCGTCACCCCCTCGTATTTCCGCTTGATCGTCCCTCTGTACCCTTTCAAGCCTCGCTGTTATTTCGGATACGGCCGTATTGAGTCTTTGCACCAATTCTTTAATTAAACTCAGACAAATCCCGGCACTCTAGTACAGTCTCTCCCCATGAACGAATCGTTAGCGCGTGTGATAGCAGGGGGGGGGGGGGGTGTCAGGGGTAGGGAGCCAATGGCGGAACTCACACTAATGTGATTGAAATTATAACTCTGGACGTGCTCTAAGAGACGTTAGGGGTAGGATATGGGTGTTAGGGACCATCTTTAGAGATTTTAGTTTGTGAATATTATAAACATTGATTACTAAGCTAGTATTTAGTAGTCCTACCCTAAGCAGCTATTACAGCTTTACAACAAGCCCTTATTCTAGACATGTAGTGCTTATGTTTGCTATAGTAATCCTATCCTATTCCTCTTAGATGTACTGCCTTAGAATAGCTAAGTCTGTTAGCCGCCTTACGTACACACGTTGCTTTAGGAGTTTCCACACTAGCTTAATAGGATTTAGGTTGGGACTTTTAGCTAGGTAGTAAATCATCTCTATCCTAGCATTAGTAAGGGCTTCCTTCTAGATTACACAGGTGACAGCAGTAGCAGCTAGCTCTACTTTCTATGTACTTTGTAACTAAGGGGTAATCTGCTATAAATGTAACGCACCAGTCACCCAAAGCCTTGTCCAATTCCTCTCCAACTTATTACCGACTCGGTGCCGTTACATCCGTGTCCACCCCACACCCTAGGCCAGCACTCTAATTCTTCCTAACTCTTACGAGGTATAAAAGGCACAAGGTTAACAGGCATAGAGAGCTAGTTTTTAAGTATTCTTTTATATAAGACTTATAGGAATAGAATAATTCTTTATATAAACTATCCTAGTGCTCCTATATACCTTATAGCAGATAGCTATATCTATTAGAGACTTCTATTATCCTATATTATTATATTATACTTAAAAACTTATCCTAGCTAGTAATAGCCTCTAAATAATATTACAAAGTTGTTTAGTTATTTTAAGTACCTCTAGATTTAGATCCCTTACAGTAACAAACTAAAACTAGGTCCTAATTATTGTTTAATACAACAGTTAGGATTCTAGAGACCTTCTAGCAACTAAAGCCTTTAGGTTTAGAATTTCCTATAACTTACTGCTGTAGAATTACTTTTAGAAAAAGCTGCGTTAGATTGTACTAAGATAAATACTTAGAAATTATTGAGAACCTACCTAAATTAGATTATTACTAATGTTAGATACTACTAATCCTAGTTTAAAGGAACCTATTAGAAGATCTACTAGGATTTAGGCAACTATACCTCCTAAAGGATTAGTTAATAAACTACTTACTAAAAGTAAATTAGATAAGGACTTAGATTAGGATAAGCTGCGTATAGAGATAGACTAACTACAGTCTAAAATAGCTAGGCTTTAAGCACAAACCTCTCTATATAAAGATAATCCTATACCTACTACTAAGTCCCCCTAACTAACTTAGAGATTTAGTTCTCTAAGCTCTGTCTATACCCCTAGGCTTAGTAAACAAACTCTAACTATTAATAAATTAAGTAATAGTAAAGAACCTACCTTTAAATAGTAGTAAGCCTTAATTTATAACTAACTTTATATTAATTTAGATTACTATCCTAAAGAGAGAGCCTGTATAGCTCTAGTATAGGGATACACTTCTAGGCTTACTAAGGAATACCTTAAGCCCTAATACTTATCTTATAACTTAGATTGTTTTTAGATTACTAAGGAAATAATTACACTTCTCTACTCTTATTTTATTACTAGAAATAAGGAAGCTAAAAGTTAGGCTGTGTTTAACTGCCTATAAATAGGAAAGGATAATACATTTCTAACTTTTAAAGCATAATTCCTAAGTTCTGCTATTTAGGGATAAGTACCTAAGTTAGAATAGTTTTACTACCTATAGACAAAGATTACTCTAGCCCTCTAAAGTTTAAATCTAGGATTTAAAAGATAATAGAATAACTTGTTTAAACTTATAGTAGAGCACTTAACAGCGTATAATATAGAAAGAAAACAGAACCCTGTCTATGCCCTACCTAACACTATCCTAACTTAGAGCTAACCCTAAGTAGTTAATATTCAGCCTTGTTCTAATAACCTACTTCTAAACTAACCTACCTCTGGTATTTAGAAGCCTTTAATATCTACTCTACCTCTACCTAGGACTACCCCCTAAGCTACACCTGTAAGAGAGCTAACTCTAGGCAACTATTATAACTGTAGCAAGGTAGGTTATTTTATAAAAGATTACACTAGTCCTTAAATATAAGAAATCTAAGTAGATACTAAAGATTATATTAATGCTAAAGAAGACTTTAAAGAGGACTTAATACCTAAGGGAAACAGTTCTGCCTAAAAGGATAATCTTACCTAGGCCTAAACTAATATAACCTATCTAATCTCTTCTTATCTTATTTATTTAGTAGACCCTATTTTCTTATCTCTTCTATTCTATTAAACTAAGGGCTAGGCGTACAATTTAACTCCTTAGTTAACACTAGTGCTAGAGGATTTTTATTCCTAGACTCTAAAATTGCTTCTTAAGTCTCTTTAGCGCTTAGGACTCCTATCTTAAAGCTACCCTTTAAGATTACTGTTAAAGGATTCTAAGACTAAATTATAACCCTAGTAAACTAGTATATACAGCTACAGCTAACAATTAATAAGTATAAGATCTGTAACTGCCTCTTTGTTACTATTAACCTAGGATCTTAGGATTGTATTATTAGTATAAAATAGTTGAAATGTTTTAAGCTCTAGCTTAATACAGAACAGACTTAGCTAATATAGCTAGTAAAGTATCCTTAGTTATATAACTATACCCCTCTTTTATTAATAACCCTTAACTACCTTACAACTTTAGCCTACGTCTTACAGGACATATAACGCAGGGATTACTTATAGAATATAGAGGATTATTATTAGAGCTAAAGCCTAAACTATTTTATCTATTAGATTAGAGGAAATTTACAATTACTAAAATCTTAAACCTTAGCATTAGCCTAGACCTAAAAGGCTGCTAACTTGCTTCTTACCAAAGCTGCAAATATTATTATAACTTCTATAAACTCCTTTTACTTTTCTATAAAAATCTATAAAATAAATTCTTTACTACTAGTCTATATAAGATTAACTATTTTATTAATAACTATCTTAACCTAGACAATCTAGAAAACACCCACCTCCTAAGAGAGCAATTGCTAGAGAAATACGCCTAATATGCTAATATGTTTAGTAAAACAGAGTCTAAATCTATTCTAGAACACTGCCCTTATAACTACAAAATTATCTTAAAAGATTACTTACTAAATTCCTACTTGCCCTTGTATAAGCAAAATCTTAAAGAACTTAAGGCTACTGAAGAGTTTATATAAGATTAACTTAAATACAGTTAGATTAAACACAGATAGAGCCCTTTTGCGTTGCTAATACTCTGTGTTTATAAGCTAAATAGGAGCCTGCATATTTACGTTAACTATTACAAACTTAACACTCTTACTAAGAAAGACTCCTATCTAATGCCGCGCATAGATAAGCTACTTACCTAACCTTTAAAAGCTAAGATCTTTACTAAGTTTAACATCTAGAACGCCTTTAATAGAATTTATATAGACCCTGTGTTAGAAGAGTACACTAGACTTTATACCTATTACAGCAGTTATAAGTGTAAGGCTCTACTATTTAGATTATGTAATAGACTAGCTACGTACTAATAATACATAAATAATATTCTTATTAAATACCTTAATAACTTCTGTATTACGTACCTAGATAACATCCTTATCTACTCTAAAGACCTAGCTACACATAAGCGCCACATTAAACTAGTATTAGAATATCTCTAATTAGCTGGATTACAACTAGACATTAAGAAAAGCAAGTTCTATGTTACTTGTACCAAATACCTAGGTTATATCCTAACTAATAAGGGAATTAAAGTAGATTCTAAGAAAGTACAAGCCCTAAGAAATTAGACCCCTCCTACTACTATTACTAGTATAAAGTTGTTCTTAGGCTTTACTAGGTTCTATTAATATGTCAGATGGTATAATGAATGTGTGATGAGGTAACTTGATGATATTAATGGTTGTTGTTATCTTTTTGTTCCCCTGCGTTCAGTGGGATTCAGGTTCTTCGCTAGTGTGCCAAGCCTATTGGTCCCTGCTCGATTGTACAGATCTAACCTTGCTAGAGCTTATTCTATCTAACACACCCCTTTAGCTTAGAGACTTATTTAGCTAGTAGTTATGTAAATATAAGGTCTTTAGGTTACTCTTAAATTTCCTTAAAAGGCACAGTATTTGTTACCTGTACTAGCTCTGTAATAGCTAGGCTAAGTTATTAAAGGAAACCCTCCTATTTGTTTGCTAGTAGGACCTTTATTATGCTGTCTGCAATTATATTTACTAACTATATAAATTCTATCTTAATTGTACCCTTAGATACTACCTATCTAATCTAATAGTTGTAGATATCTACATATTAAAGTTTAGTTTAGAGATAAGAAACTTCCTCTGTTACTAAGCGTATAGTTTACTTGTTATTACGCTAGATAGTAATAGTACGCGTGTCTATTTTTATTTAGAGTTTGTAGAGCAGTCTTAATATAAAGAGTGCTTCTTTAGCTACTTATAAGAGAGCTAGTAGCTCTGCTTTAGTAGTTAATATAGTAACTGTGTCTTGCTTATTAGCTCTTTATATAATAAGTCTACTAAATAGTCTTATAGCGTATCCTTATAAGCTTTTACAATCTAGAGTTATATCTGCAAATAAAGTGTTACTTATAATTTACAGTCCTTTAGCTCCTTCTAGTTATAGGGCTTGTTATTTAGTATCTTAGAGGTATAGTAGTACTTAATCTGCAGCGTTATAGTGCTTAGGGCCTAGATTTACTAGGAAGTAAGCCAGTTGTAAGGTAGTAAAAGCAATGTCTAGCTTTATAGTAACTGCAGCAAAAAGCAACAACCTAATCTTACGTTAATATTTTTTAATTTCTGCTAGCGCTGCTAGACTCTTTCTTAGGCAAAGGTCTATTGCTGCTATAGGAGTATTGTGTTAAATATCCTGCCTATTAGCTAAGCAGCTAATCTTGTCTAAGTGTGCAGCTTGTAATAGTTAAATCTTTTAATCTACTCTTTTTTAGATAATTTCTATACTAAGGAACTACTAAAGGTTATCTCCTCTAGTAAATTTGTAACTGTTTTATAAGTATCTAATTACTTCTTATACTTTACACTCCTTATCTCTGTAGTACGTAAGTATAATATTATTAACATAGAAGAAAATAAAAATCTATCTCTAATTAGGCAGTACAGCTTATAGGGTACAATCTAGAACCCTAGTGCCTTAAGCGTTGTGGTAAATTCTTTCTGCTAGAGGAGTAGGGAGATACAGAGACTGTATAACGCCTTATTTATTTATAGAATTATTCTAGGCTTCTAGTAGCCTTAAGGCATTTTAATGTAAACCTCTTAATCTATTTTTATATAGACAAATGTGTTTATAATATTATATTATTTTAGCTCTATATTATAGTAAGCTGCAATTGCTATTATTATTTAAAATAATTAGATAGTAAGTGTGGCTGCATAAGTGTCTTATAAGGTTAAATTTTATTATTAGTTACCTCTAACTACTAGTTGCGCCTTACACTTTAGTAAATAATAGTGTTTATTAAGCTTATATGTGTATACCTATATACAGTTAAGGATCTATTATCCTATTAATTTAATCTTCTTTAATAGTATTTCTAACTACAATTTTATATCCTAATAACTTACAAGGTGTACTTGCTCAGCCTCTTAGAATAATTTGCCTATTAGGTAATTCTTAAGCTTAGTTTAGTAATTTAGCAAAGGTAGAAGTTAACTGTAATAGGGCTTTAAGCCTGTAGTAAGTATTCTTATTATCTTAGCCTTATCTATAACTTCTCCTCTGTATTATCTAATAAAACTAGCTTAGGTTCCTGCTATAAAGACTGCTGCCTAGAGAATAGTTATTAAGGACACTTATTGCGTTAGATCTAGTTGTTCTCTAGTTATTAACTGTGTAAGTAGTGCTACAGGAGGTAGTGTAGATAAAGGTGTTAGGTAATTATCCCTAATCTTCCTTCCTTAGTAGTAGCCTAGTTAGTCTACTTTGTTTTGTTCTTCTAAACGTTCTTTAGCAACATTGTCTTTATAAAAGGATTCTGTTTCTAGTTACTAGTAGGGAGTTAGTAGCTTAATGGTCCTAACATGTGTTGCTATCTCCTCTAGCGTCTTGTGCATTAGGCTAGCTTTTAGATCTTTAATCTCTCTATTTAATATTAACAGTTTGTTAAATATAACGTCCTAGGTACTAATTACTCTAGCAAGTAATAGTATCTATATTTAATATATGTTTAATAATTAGTATCCTACTAGATAACTAATCTATACCTTTAGATCTAGTCGTTAAAGGCATAATCTGCCTCTGTGTGTATTATTAGTTATTATAAATACCTTACAGCTGTATGCTTTAAGGTATACAAGATTAGGTTTACGTAATAATATTACTATCTAATTACTAAAAGTAACTTATATAAAGAATATTTTATATACTATTTTCTAATAGTTTATATAGTTTAGAGTTCTGTTATAGAGGTATACTACAGCTCTTGTAACTTCTAGCTATGGTTCCTAGGAGAGGTTAGCGTTAAGTTATATAGCGTAAGCTTTCTCCTTGTTAACGCCCCCTAAGTGTTCTATACCTCTATTTTATGCTTATATATCTAGTACAGAAGGCTTAATAATAATTCCTTATATTGCTAACTATTTGTTAACCTCTAGCTTAACAGTTGTTATTTTATTATCTGCCTTAATTGTCTTTATAGATATATTACAGTAATTTTCAAGAAATAGTATAAATATTAATAAAGTTTTAATAATAGATTTTACTGTTTAGTTGTTAGTAAAGTAGAGATCCTATTATAGGCCTAAGAATTTATTACTAATTAATAATTAGCTCTTCTTTTCTATTACCCCTTAAGCTTTATAGGTATAGAAATTAATGCTTATTCTTTCTCCTAGGCTGTTATTATTTGTCTGTAGGGCTTAGCTTATTTATTACATTAACTTTGCTCTTCTGCAGGAATTACACTTTACTGTAGTAATGCCCTTAATGTATACCCCCTAAGTTTGTTATATAAGGTGTTCTACTGCTGCTAGTCTAGGATAACCTAGTTGCTTATGCTATAGTGTAGCAGAGGCTCTTTATAGTCCCTTTTTAGTTTTTAATGTAGTTTTATGCGTATAGTATAAGGTATCTTATAATTCCTTATACTCTAGTACCTATTACCTAAATATTTTAGTAATAGTGCAGATAATTTTGTTATCTAGTCTTTATAGGGTTGTTAGATTTGTCTAGGTATCCTACTATATCCCTTATTGTCTTAGGAGGTAGAAAGTTACTAAATTATATAGTAGGTTAGGGTAGACTGCTATATTATGCAGTGTTATACTGCAGGTTCTAGACTAGTTTATTAAACTTAGCTTAATTAATCTGTATCCCTTTATCTACACTTTTAAGTTTCTAGCCTAGATATAGTTACTAGGTATTAGTAGGCAGAAGTTATATATATAGTTAGGGTTGTTTGTTATATAGTAAGTTAATCCTAAGTTAAGGATAAATAACTTCCTTAGTAGATAGCCTTTAGCATTCCTTCTGCCTAATACTATATTAAAGACAGCTTCTACGTTTGTAATTCTTAAGCCCTCTAGTTATTCTTTAAGGATTTTAGGTGTTAGAGTGTATAATTGTTTTATAACTAGTGTTCTTAAACAGGTTCTGCTTTGTCTGCAAATTAGCCCTTAAAATATAGTGTGTTTCTTACGCTTAAATTATATAAGCTTATTTATTATTTTATTTAGTTTCTACTACTTAGGTACCTTATTTAGACTAATATAATAGTAATCCTGTATACTGTAGCGTTGTCTACATACAGGGCATTTTGCTCCCCCTATAGTAGTAGGTCCTTAATCTAAAGGCTGCTTAAGTATAGTGGTTTTCCTACCTACTGTACGTTAATCGCAGAGTCTGCCCTAGTTGCTAGATAGCGCGCTTTTAGCATGTTAGGCGTCCCCTTTAGTGCTCTAGGAGGTTCTACCCCCTTTAGTAAGAAATAATGCATTACTAGCTATATAGGCCTTGTGTTTCCCTAATCTAAGATGATAATACATTATTATATATTCTTAGAAGCGTTTTAATATCTCCTTCTAGCTTATGCTAGTTATAAATCCACTATTGTCCTAAAAATTTATGAACTATATAGGCGCAACTTTGTTTATAGCTGCTAGGAAGTCTTTTATTATTACATTTAATTATAATAATTTAGTAACTTAATATATCTCTGCCTCTATAGCTACCTAGTTATACTTAGCTAGCTATATGTCCTATTATAACATACTTCTTATTAGCTTAAGAGCTAAGAGGTATCTATTACAGGCTTGTTCTTGTTTAATTTGTTTGTTAATTCTAACTGTTAATTGCAGGTTAGTAATCTACTGTTAGAGTAGTTTGTCTAGAAGATAGTATGTGCGTAGTAAGTATAGTAACATAGTTAACTATATAAATATAACAATCTATTATATGCTACTTTATTCTTTCTTATACTTATATTAATAACTCTTATACTGTTTAAGGAGTATCTTATAATATTTAAGTTCTTTCTTAAAAGCCTTCTAACCTCTAGTTAATAGTTTAGTTGGTCTTGTTAGGACTTTAATGCTAGGAGCTGGCGCGTAGTCTGTAACAACAGGCGCACATATAGCTAGTAGTTTTAGTGTTTCTTAGACACTAGATTTTAGATTTATCTTATCCTAGATGTTGTAGACTATATATCTAGATTATAGTTGCGTGAACCATCTAGTGTAATTAGTGTGATCCCTTAGCGTTATCGTAGGGTTACGATGGGTTGATTGCGCCATTTTGCGTTAGTTGCAGTAGTAAGACTTTTAATTGTTAGATGGTATAATAAATGTGTGATGAGGTAACTTAATAATTTTCATAGTTATTGTTATCTTTTTGTTCCTCTGTGTTCAGTGGGATTTAGGTTCTTTGCTAGTGTGCTAAGCCTAT